>NC_046334.1:71845937-72145937 GCF_000738735.6 Corvus cornix cornix | reverse complement strand
ACAGATGCTGAAATTGTGAAACTAAACAATCCAATCCGAGGGATTTTGAAGTCCTCCTCGATGTTTAGTGAGTGCACTTAAAAACCCTAAACCAGAGCGCTCTGTCGGAGAGCAGAGGCTGCAGGGGGAGAATTCCAGCCTGCTCCACAATTCCCAGATAAGTGCCTGCAGGACAGCCCTTCTGCCTCAGACTTTTTTAATCAAAAGCCTTTTTGTGGAGGAGCTTTTCTGACCAGCAATTTTTAATTTTTATTTTTTTTATGGCAAAGAAGGAGAAAAAAGAGAAAAAAATCCCAAAAAGCAGCCTCCGGGATGGTTTTGTGTAGCTCAGTCCCAGCCTTAAAACCAACAGAGGGATCAGCCCAAACCGAGCTTAATCCTTGTTTTCTTGCTCCTTGCTGTATCTCGGGGTTATGGACGCCCAGAAACACGAGTGGCACCTAATTCTCCTTTTGGAGCGGTTTCTGGGCGTCACCCTCGGTGCCTCCGGAATTCCTGGCTGCTCCAGGGGAGTTCCGTGGAGCTCCAGGCTGTGTTGGGTGTTCGGAGATGTCCCTAGAGCAGCGTGGGGATGGGAGTGAGGGAGCTGGGAATCCAGAGCAAGGCAGGAAGAGGGAATGTCCCAGGTGTGGGAAATCTGGGAGAAATACGGAACAAAGGGGCTCAGCCAGTGGATCTGCAGAGCGCTGGCAGTGCCAGGGGGGTGACGCTGCTCCCCTGGCCAGCATTTGGGATCACCAGGAGGGTTTTCCCAGACTGGTGTCAGCTGAGGAAATTGGATCCATACCAGAGCCAGGGTGGGAAGCAGTGTGGAAGGTGGTGATGGTGGAATTTGGGGTTTCGGGGTTTGTTCTTGGCACCGTCAAACCAAGCGTTGAACGTGGTTTGTTTGGAGCTGGGAGTCACCACGGCGTTCCCGTGGGACGAGGTTCCAGAGCCAGAACCATCCCAAAGTGCTGCAGGGGCCATCCTGCAGCTTTGGAGCGTTGGATTTGGGGCTGGCCTGGCTGTTCCCTGCTCCCTCATGTTCTGGAGGGAGATGGAGGTGGAGGAGGCTGGTTCTGCCTGGGAATGGGATCCTGGAGGAGCAGCAGAGCTCAGGAGGGAATGGCCAGGGCTCGTTTTCCCTTGGGAAGAGGATCCAGGATGAGTGGAGAGCTCAGGAGGGAATGGCCAGGGCTGGATTTTCCTGGAAAAGGGATCCAGGATGAGTGGAGAGCTCAGGAGGGAATGTCCAGGGCTGGATTTCCCTGGAAGAGGGATCCAGGATGAGCAGCAGAGCTCAGGAGGGAATGTCCAGGGCTGTATTTCCCTGGAAAAGGGATCCAGGATGAGTGGAGAGCTCAGGGGGAATGTCCAGGGCCTGTTTAGGGCTGGTGTTTTCTTCCTGCCTGACACTAATTTATTTTTTCCACACTAAAGTTTGGCTAAAAAAGAATAAAATAATAGAATTTCTGATAAAAACCGGGTTTTACTCATCAGGCCTTTACATCCGAGCTTTGCCACCTCCACAGGGAATTTTTCCTGGACATTTTAAGTACTTTTGAGGATTTTCCCCCCTCCTCCCCCAATCAGATGTAAATCCCGAATTTCCCTGTGCACACCAACACGTCAGTACTGCTGCGGGTTTTTTTGTTTTAATTTATCCCTGAATGCAAGCACAGCTCATCCACCTTTCGTTTTCATCGGAATTCCCATCTTTGGGCTGAGAATCCTTCGGAATCATTTGGAGAGGCCCTGCTAAGAGGCCGTGCAGCACTAGGTGGCACTCGGGCTCCAAATTTCAGATCCCACCCGCCAGAACTCCACGAAACTTTGAGGCAAACCCACGAGCATCGCTCCAGTGGTGCCTCTCCTGGAATCTGAGGAGGTTTTATCTCTTTTTTTCCACCTTTAGACCAACCAGGAGGAGGCAGTGTCCTCGCCATCGCCTGCTCCGGGTGTCTGGGTTCTTTTACACCGACTTTAAAGAGGTTTTAAAATTGTGGCATTTTTGTTTTGCCACTGAGAGCATTTTCCTGAACCTGCAGAGCTGAAATGGCCTGGGCAGGTCTGAAAGAATAAAAATTAAATAGATTTTCTCCAGCTTTTACTCTGTCTTGGTAATTTTCCCTATTTCTTTGAGGCCTCTGTGGGTTGCAGGGATGGGATTCTCCAAAGGGAGCGGTGAGCATGGATCACTCAGGAAAAAGGATTTCCTGTGTCCAGCTGGATTCCTGGAGTTCTGATTCTTTCTGGAATGCTGCTTCTCACTGCTGTGATTCATAATTTTTAGTATTTTGTTCTTCCAGCTTGGTCAGCTCTGTCATCCCCGTCTTTTCTCTCTAAAGGCTGCCTGGAATCTGCTGTATCCCTAATTTGGCCTTAGTATCTGACACAAGCTCAGCTCCACAAACCTCACTCCAGACTTAACTCTTGGACTGGGAGGGAATTCAGGTTTAGGAGCCAAAACTCCCCAAAGGCAGGGCCAGGGGTGGGATTGCCACGATGCATTGCAAATATCCATATTTGCTGTAAAAAACCAGGAAAGCAACCCCAGAAATCCCAGCGTGTGGCCCGATCCCTCTGCCTCCTGGGGAGACATTTGAAGGAGAGAAATTTGGTTTTAACTTCCATCCTTCTGTTTGGTTTGAAGCTGAGGGAGGGCAGGGATGGATGGGATGTTGGGAAGGAATTGCTGGCTGGGAGGGTGGCGAGGGGCTGGGCTGGAATTGCCAGAGCAGCTGGGGCTGCCCCTGGATCCCTGGGAATGTCCAAGGCCAGGCTGGACACTGGGGCTTGGATCCAGCTGGGATAGCGGGAGGTGTCCCTGCCCATGGATGGGGTGGGAATGGGGTGGGATTGAAGGTCCCTTGCAATCCAAACCATCCTGGCATTCCATGATTTACCGCTCCTGGTCACTGGATGTGGATAACTTGGACTGAGGTGTCCCCAGCAGCTCTGTTGGTCTTTTATCAACAGGGGTTAAAACTGTGCTGGCAGAATTTGGGGTGTGGAGGGAACGGGATTTTGGCAGCCGTGGAGATCCTGTTTTCCATTGTCCCTTTTACCCTTGGAGCCCAAAGAGCATCCAGAGGCTTCTCCAGGCGGGATTTCTGGATAGGGGGGTCAGAGGTGGCTCAACTCAAAGACAAACCTTTGTTTCAGGTGCTCCTGGCCTGTTCTGGTCTCTGAGGGAACACCAAAACGGTGGGAAAAGGAAAAGAAAAGTTGGAATAGAAACATTTCAGGCCTGGTTTGTCTCTCAGGGAACACCAAACTGGTGGGAAAAGGAAAAGAAGGGTGGAAAGAAACATTTCAGGCCCAGCTTGGCCTGTTCTGGTCTCTGAGGGAACACCAAAACGGTGGGAAAAGGAAAAGAAACTTGGAATAGAAAGGTTTTTAAACGCAGCTTTGGTGCCTGGTTTATGACCCGTCCCTTCATCCCAGGAGGGCTTTTTTGGGGCGGGATTTGGGCCGCTGAGCAGCGCCGTGTCCCCGCAGGTCCGTGTACGATGGCGAGGAGCACGGGCGCTTCATGGAGAAGTTGGAGGCGCGGATCCGCAACCACGACCGGGAGATCGAGAAGATGTGCAACTTCCACTACCAGGGCTTCGTGGATTCCATCACCGAGCTGCTCAAGGTCCGGGGGGAAGCCCAGAAACTCAAGGTGAGGGAATTTCCCGGCCTGAGCCTGCCCTGGGCAGCTCTTTTGAGGTGACCCCTCCGGAGCAGGGGGTGAGGTGGCCCAACCTCAGCCGCTCTGGGATTCTGTGGAAGCGCCTGAATCTTTTCTCCTTTGGCCCACAGCATTACTAATTAAAGAAATTAAAAATAGAAATATTTATCCTAATTCTTCCTGGAGCCATGGGTTGGTCGTTGAAAATGTAATAATTATTAGGGCAAGCTGGAGCGGCGTGGTGCGTTAAAAGCATCAGAGAACTTAGAGCCAAGCCCGTTTAATTAGGAAAAGTGCTTTTCCTCATGGACCTTATCCCAGTTTCTTGAGCTAAAATAGGTCTTGTGGCCTTTAAAACTGTGCAGGAAGATGAGGGAGAGTGGGATTTACCCAGTTCTTGGCAGAGTGTGTGTAGTAATGTGTGGAAAAAGCCACTTGTTAAGATGATATTGTGGAATAGGGGTGGCTTCAGGGGAGGAAAAGGGACCAGGAGGTTGGAGGTGTTCGGGGTCAGGTGGAATTGGGGTTTAAGCTTGGTTCCTGTGCCTTAAAATACCAATATTCTGTAATTTGGGGGCACATCAGTGTGAAAACCTTCCTGGTTTTCCTCCACAACTCCAAAGAGGGCAGGGAGAGGCAGCTGGGCCGTCCCTTCCTGCAGGAGCGAGGTGGGACCTGGGTTGGAAATCCAAAATCCCTCCCAGAAGAGTCACTTGGTGAGTGGGGCTGAGTCCTGGGGCTCCCACAAAGTTGTGGGGAACCAGCACTGGGAGATTTTCCAGTGGAGTGGGGCCTGTCCTGTTGGGAAGGACCTTCCTGGTGTTCCAGGAGTGTGGGAGACCCTTCAGTGGGCTCTGGAAAAGCTGAAGTTCTAAAACATGAGGGAAAACCTCAGAAAAAGCAAATTTTCTGGAAAAGAAGGAAGAGCTCGAGGTCAGGTTGCTGCTTGCTGCTTTTAACACATTTATTTACTGATTTCAAGCTACCTGGGGCATTTCCCAGCAGGATTCTAACTTCACACATCCCCAAGAAGGGCTTTGCTCTCAGGAACACTTTCCTGAGGGATGTCCTGAGGAGAATTCACCCAGCAGTTTGTTGCAGGATGAGTCCATTGGAATTACCATGAAATAAGTCCTTTTTTATTTTTTTCCCTCTTTTTTTTTTTTTTCCTTTTTTTTTTTTTTCCTAAGCCATTGTTTTCCAGCCAAGAATTCCACATTGTTTGTTTGCTCGGAGCTGGTTCCCATTCTGCCAGCAGCCCCTTTGTTGGTGGCTCACTGTGAAGTCCATCCCTGTCCCCTCAGGATCTCTCTTGATTTCCAGGCCTATGTGATCCATAAAACAGCACATGGCAAAAACATCCCCAGAAAGTCCTGGAGCCCTCTTTGTGAGGCTTTCCCTTGGGAATCATCTGTGGATCCAGTGGTGAGAGTGGGTTTGGTTCCAGCCATTCATCCTCTATTTGATCTCAGGCTTTTCTCAGTAGAGCTGGGCTTTGAACCCGTGAGGAAGCAGCAATGAAAGCAGGGCCCTCCCTGCTCGGAGCCTTCTCTCGTGTGCTCCTGGCTCGGGGCTGTTCTGTAGGATTTGGTTTTTGCAGCAACGTCCCCGTTGTTGTTTCAGGAGTGCTCAGCTCGACGTGGATGTGTCACCTTCTCTCACTCGTGTGTCACGCAGCCCCGGGGCTCTCAGGGTGCCTCTGGGTGCCCCCAAATGAACTCAAACCCCATCAGAACCTCACCACTGCATCTTCTGCCCCGTTTTTCCCTAAATAGGCCAAGCTCTGGGTTGGGAACTTGATCTCCTTGAGCAGGAGTTGGCTGAACACGAGCTCGGGGTGCCCAGGTGGGCACGAGGCCGATGGAGGCCAGTGGCCCCTGGGCTGTGCCAGCTCTGGGGTGGCAGCAGGGCCAGGGCAGTGCCCGTCCCTGTGCTGGCACTGCTGGGGCACCTCCAGTGCTGGGGGCAGCTCTGGAGAGACCCTGAGGGGCTGGAGCTGTCCAGGGAGGGGAACGGAGCTGGGAAGGGGCTGGAGAATTCCTGAGGGAGCTGGAAAGGGGCTGGAGAAATCCTGAGGGAGCTGGGAAGGGGCTGGAGAATTCCTGAGGGAGCTGGAAAGGGGCTCAGGCTGGAGCAAAGGAGGCTCCGGGGGGACCTTGTGGCTCTGCACAAGTCCCTGACAGGAGGGGGCAGCCGGGGGGGTCGGGCTCTGCTGGCAGGGAACAGGGACAGGAGGAGAGGGAAGGGCCTCAGGCTGGGCCAGGGCAGGCTCAGGGTGGACAGCAGCAGGAATTTCTGCATGGAAAGGGTGCTCAGGCCTTGGAAGTGCCCAGGGCAGGGGTGGAGTGCCCATCCCTGGAGGGATTTCGGAGCCCTGTGGATGTGGCACTCGGGGACACGGGGCAGTGCTGGCCTGGGCAGTGCTCGACTCTGTGATCTTTCCCAACCATGACGATTTTCGGATTCTGTGACCAGCAGAGGAGCTCCCCTGCCATTACATGGACAGAATGATGGGATGTTGGGAAGGAATTGCTGGCTGGGAGGGTGGGGAGGGGCTGGGCTGGAATTGCCAGAGCAGCTGGGGCTGCCCCTGGATCCCTGGCAGTGCCCAAGGCCAGGCTGGACACTGGGGCTTGGATCCACCTGGGACAGTGGGAGGTGTCCCTGCCCATGGAATGGGTGGGATGGGATGAGATTTAAGGTTGCTTCCCACCCAACCCATTCCCAGATTCTCCAACTCAGCTGTGTCATTCCTGATGGATTTTCATCCCACCTCATCCAGTGTTATCCCATGTAGGGCTGTCCTTCCCTCTCCAGCAATCTCAGGTCACGTGGCTGCAAAGTCCTTTTTAATTCTAGAGCTTTTTGAGCTGTCAGGCATAAACCAGGGAATTTCAGAGAACCCCAGAATGATTCAGGTTGGAAAACCCCTCTGAGCCCATGGAGTCCAACCATCCCCAGCACTGCCCCTGTCCGCACGAGCCACATCCATGGCTTTAAATCCCTCAGGGATGGAGACTCCTCCCCTGCCCTGGGCAGCTGTGCCAGGCCTGGACAGCCCTTTCCAGGAAGGAATTTTCCCTCCTATGTCGGGAAGAGAGCTGGGAGCAGTTCCTGGCACTTCCTGAGTTTCCACCAGGAAGGATCGCTCCGGTGGCTGTCCCTTCCCTCGGGAGTGGAAGTCACTGCGAGGGACAGGGATGGATCCAGAGCAGGGGCCATTCCCAGGATTCCTTTGCTCCTCTCTCCCAGCATTTTCCCCCTCTGGAATGATCCCACAGGACTCTCGGAGCCCCCAGCTGCACGTTCTGGGTGTGTGGGTGAAGGAACAGCTTGGCTGTCCCACAGATCCCTGGAGTGCTCCCGGTGCCTCATCCCTCCCATCCGTGCCACCTGTCTGTCCCCCTCTGGGTGTCTGGCCTGGATTAGCAAATCCCCGCTCTGCTAAGCCCAGCTTGGCTGCTCGGGGTCTGTGTAAATAATCATCCCTGTTTTAATCCAGGCCTGCAGACTTTCGGAACAAACCCAAACACAACCCCTGCCCCCTGAAAACCCGGAGCGTGCAGGGATCCGCTCTCTCCCTGCTTTTTCCTGGAGCTGGGATTGCTGTGTAATTTCAACAGAGAACTCCTCCAGCCTCGGCATTATTTTAGGAGTGGTTTTAAATTACCCGACACGGATTCCTTTCTCCTGGTGGGATTTTCAGGATCTGAGCAAATCAAATAATCTTTGGAAGAGATGCTGGGCTCCCGCTCGTAAAAGCTCCATACATCGTAAAGGAAATGAGCAGGTTTTGGGGAGGGCAGGGAGCCAGGAGAGCTGCAGCTACTGCAGGAGGGGGAGGGATGGGATGCAGATGCTGGAGGGAAGCAGTGTGAGGGGAAATCATGGATAACTCCTCTCCTTGAATCCTGGGAAGCTCCAAAAGCAGCATGGCTGCTGTGGGAATTGAAGGGAGCTTGTGGGGTTTGAGGGTTCTGCTGCTGGGAGCACCACAAACCTTCCTGGTGGAAGCTGGAAAATCGTGGTTGTCTGGGATCTTTTCCAGTGGGGAAAAAACCAAACGGATCCTGAATCCATTTTATGTGGATGAATCCAAGGTTCCCCTTCTGTCCGACCTGGTGAGCTCAAAAAGGAGGGAGGTTGTGGGATCATGGAGTTGTTCAGGTTGGAGAAAGTGTTGGAGATCATCGAGTCCAGCCACCACTGTGTTCCCACTAAACCCCATCCCCGAGGGCTGCATCCACACGGATTTGAATCCTTCCAGGGATGGGAATTCCGCTGCCTCTTTGGGCAGTCCCTGCCAGGCCTGGACAGCCCTTTCCAAGAGGAATATTCCCAATACCCACCCTGAGCCTCCCCTGGCCCAGCCTGAGGCCGTTCCCTCTCCTCCTGTCCCTGTTCCCTGGGAACAGATCCCAAATCCCCCCTGGCTGCCTCCTCCTGTCAGGGAATTCCAGAGAGAGGGAAAAGATCCCTCTGGATCCTCCTTTTCTCCAGCCTGAGCCCCTTTCCCAGCTCCCTCAGGAATTCTCCAGCCCCTTCCCAGCTCCCTCAGCTGCTCCCCACTGGATTCCTGCTCCAGGATGGTTTTTCCTTCCCAATCCCCCTTGGAGCTGCTCCTGCTCCTCCTCCTCCATCCGCATCCTGCTGGGGAACGGGAGAGCCCCCCGGGGCCGTTCCTTCCCTGGGGTGAACTTCGTTAAAAATTCCTCATTTCCATGGTTATTCCAAAGGAAGCGAAGCTCTCAGCTGGATTTCTGAGATCTCACACTCCTCAAAGCCCTGGGAGGGCTCTGGTTCCCAGCTCGTGGTGTTTTCCAAGCTCTGGGAAAGCTTCTGCTTCCAGAACGAGCAGAACTCCGGGAAACAGGCAGGAATTAGTTCCTGAAATGGGGCAGAAATCCAGCAGCAGCTCCCAGTGCACGGAGAGCCGGGATCAGACCCGAAGCCTCTTACAGGGACGAGCCTGGAAATGAACATTTCCAGCTTCGGGAGCGGCACAAGGAATATTCTGGGGGGAAAAAAAGGGGTTTTATGGCATGGGAACCTCGGAGTGATGGGAGGCACCTGAACCCTGAGCAGTCCTGCTGGAATTCCCTTGGAATTGCTGCTTTGCTGGAGATCTGGAGCTGGGAATGTTGGCTGGGAAGTTTGCGTTGGTTTTTCCAGCTGTCCCGGGGTTTACAGCCCTTCCCTGCCTGACCCCAGGGGAATTCCCAAAGGCCTCTTCCCACTTGTTGGCTAAATCATGGGAGAGCTCCTGATTTTCCATCCCGATGAGCCCCGAAATCCCCTTTGTTCTCCTGTGGGTCCCACTGGGGCTGGGAAGGGCTGGGCTCTTCCCACTCCAGGGAATCCTCAGGTTTGCCAAGTGGGAAATTTTCCAGTTCTGAGCCCCAGCTTGATGGGATGATCCAGCACAGAGGTTTTTATCGCAGGTGTATAAATAATTCCTTCTTACACCAGCCAGGAGCAGGGATCCAGAGAGAGATGAAGATCCAAAGGAAGTTTATAGGGATTCCTATAAATATAAATAATTATTTCTAGGGAAAGCTCCTGGTAAGGAATCCTTTCCTGCTGGGATACGAAGGAGTTAAAACCTAAATTTATTTGGTGATGGAGAAGGGAATTAATTCCTCCCCCAATCAAGTGGAACAGCTTTTGGATCACAATCCAGTCTGGATCCATGAAAACTCCAGCATTTTGAGGCTTCCACGCCTCTGAACTCCCGCTGCCTTTCCCTTTTCTCCAGTGGCAAGGAGGAAAATCCCTGGATTCGTCCCCCGGTGGCAGCGGCCGTTAACTCAGCAATAAACAGCTTTTCCATGGAATGGGAGCCGTGGGGAGGGGTGGTGTTTATGGACACTTTGTTTCGGTGGGAAAAACATTGTCCTGATTTATGGGGTGTGCTTTGTGTTCTTCCCAATATTCCTGCAGAACCAAGTGACGGACACCAACCGGAAGCTGCAGAACGAAGGGAAAGAAGTAAGTGATGCATCCAGTCCTGGAATTACAGCCGGGATTGGGATGGGAGGGACATAAAAACCATTTATCCCACCCCTGCCGTGGGCAGGGACACCTTCTGCTCTCCCAGGCTCCTCCAAGCCCCATCCAACCTGGCCTCGTGTCCTTGTTTTCCCCTCTCCCACATCCCCAGGTTTCTCTCTTGGAGCATTGAGGAATCCCTGTTGGCTTGGGATGAGAATTCCCCATCCAGCCTGGCCTTGTATCCATGTTTTCCCCTTTTCCACATCCCAGGTTTTCCTGGTGGAGCCTGAGCGCTGGAAAATCCCTGTTAGCTCGGGATGAGGAGAATTCCCCATCCAGCCTGGCCTCATGTCCTTGGTTTTCCCTTTTCTACATCCCCAGGTTTTTCTGTTGGAATCCAAGCACTGGAAAAATCCCTGTTAGCTTGGAATGGTGAGAATTCCCAGTCCAACCCAAGTATCCATGGCTTCCCCTTGTCCACATCCCAGGATTTTCTGGTGGAGCCTGAGCCCTGAGAAATCCTATTGTCTTGGGATGAGAATTCCCAGTCCAACCTGGCCTGGTATCCATGGCTTCCCCTTGTCCACATCCCAGGATTTTCTGGTGGAGCCTGAGCCCTGAGAAATCCCCGCTAGCTTTGGGATGCGGCGAATCCCCCGGGAGCGAGCAGCCACATCCTGCCTTTGGGAACCAGAAATCTTGGAAGCGGTGCCTCCAATAGGAGGGGGAGATAATGTTTTGGAATCCACGGGACGCGCTCCAAGGCTGCTTCGATGCCTTTGGTTTTGCTGCTCCCTCTGCTGAAATTCAGGGAATTCAGGGACATTCCTGCCACTTGCTGGAAGCCGCTTACCAGAGCAGGATTTGGGATGGACACCACGGGCGTGTGCTGATCCTAACGGAGCTTCTCCCGTTTTCCCAAGCTGATCCTTGCCATGGAGGAGCTGAAGCAGTGCCGGCTGCAGCAGAGGAACATCTCGGCCACGGTCGATAAACTCACGCTGTGTCTTCCCGGTGAGGAATCTCCCCTCGTTCCTCCTTTTTGGAGCTCTTTCTTTGAATTCCCAACTTTTTGCTTCCTTCTCGGAGCTGTTTGTTTGAATTCCCAACTCTCTGCTGTGTGCTGCTGTCTTAGAGCCGTGTTTTCCTTCTTTTCCCAGTGCTGGAGATGTACAGCAAGCTGCGGGAGCAGATGAAATCCAAGAGGTAAATCTGCTCTGAACTGGGGTTTTATGGGAAGAATTCAAGGAATTGTTTGGTGCTGGATAATTTCAGGAGCTTCCCAGCAGTTCAAAACCAGCCTTTCCAGGTTAAATTCCCTGGATTTTGGCTGGTTTTCCTCACGGTCCTGCTCAGCCTCCTGCAGGACAGCCGAGAGTTGGGATGGCAGTGGGCTCAGGTTTTGGGAATGAATTCCTTGTTTTCTCATGGAGGCTCAGCACTGCTGTGTGTGCAATCAGTGTGTGTTATCAGCTACATTTTATTCCGTGAATGCCGTAATCCTAATCCCGATAGGATCGGAGAGATTCCAGGGAATGTGGGCGGGATCCAAACAGCTGGGAACAGCAGGATGGTGGAAGCTGGGGAGAAACCTGAAAACTTCTTTGGCTGTAGAGATAATTCCTCAGTAATTCGGGAGTGCTGGGCTGTAAATCCAGGAGTTTCCCCACCCCGCATCTGCTGGGATGCCGAGGGATGAAAATCTGGGATGTTGGCAGGAATCCTGGTTTGTTTGAGTGGCATGGAGCGATTTTGAAGCCCCAGGGGTGGCCAACTGGGCACGGAGCAGCTGCTGGAAGGGGGAAGGCGCGGCTCCAGCTGCATGCCAGGCTGGAAAAGCGGCCCCATCCCTGCTCCGTGCCTGCCCCGCAGTGTGGGAGCAGCTGGATGTTCGGGAGAAGGGATGGGATTTGTTCCCGCCCTGCTGGGCGTGGGGTGAGCAGATGAGGTGACCCCTCGGAGGCGCCTGGGAGGGCTTTGGGGGGCTCCTTGAGCTGTTCCCAGAGCTCCTGGCTCTTCCTGGGGCACTCCAGGGCAGGGATGGGTTCTCCGAGCATTCCGGGGAGCAGCGAGGGGCTGATCTGCTGAGAGATGTGCGGTGGGAGTGGAGCTGATCCCTGGGAATTCCCGCAGGGAATCCACACGCTGCTCCACCCCCTCCCTCTGGACGGCATTCCCAGGGTTTGCTGCTCAGAATGGCGTCGCTGTTTTCCCTCCCTTGTTGAGATTGGTTCATTCAGAAACGAATCCAAGCTGGAAGCCACGTTTAAGGAATATCGGGAGCCTTGGCCAGTTTTTTTCCGGTTTTCTTTGTCTGGATTTGATGGCTCCATTCACCACACACGGCCCAAGATATTCCATGTTTTTCATCTGCTCCAGGTCTCACTTGGATCATTCCAGGGTGGCAGCCAGGGCTTGAGTTTGGGGCAATAAACTCCAGAGCCAGGAGGAACTGGGGGATGTTCACATGAACTAGCTCGGGATTTTCCAAATGGAGAATCCATGGCCATGGGATGGAGGCGGGGAAGGAGTGTGGGCTGATCCCAGAGGAATGATTGGGATGGAGAGGGAGGATTTCTCTGCCATTGGCCTGAAATTAAGGTAGGGACAGAAAGAGCCTTTTTCCCATGGCTGAGATGTGTGGAAAATACTGGGGAACCCTAAAATTTCTGGCTCCAGGGATTCCTCCTGGTCCTGCAGGGCTCTGGAGGGATCAGACCCTTTCATTGACCTTGTCCTGGCTCTGTCTTGGGGTCTCCAAGCAGTGAGAAATGGAATCATAAAATCATGGAATGGTTTGGGTTGGAAGAGACCCCAAAGATCACCTAATTCCACACTTCCCACCATCCCAGGTGGATCCAAGCCCCAGTGTCCAGCCTGGCCTTGGACATTCCCAGGGATCCAGGGGCAGCCCCAGCTGCTCTGGCAATTCCAGCCCAGCCCCTCCCCACCCTCCCAGCCAGCAATTCCTTCCCAACATCCCAGCCCAAGCTCCCCTTTCCCACTGGGAAGCCATTCCCTGCCTCCTGGCACTACAATTCCCAACAGAAATTCCCTCTCCAGCTTCCTTGCAGGCCTGGATGCTCCATGAGAACACTCGTGCATCCACTGGGAACGTTCATCCTGCTTGGAGCTGAGCAATGCCCAGCAGGAGCAGGGAAACAACCCCAAAAGGCCCCTCTGAGCCCGGATTTTATCAAAATCCTGCTTTTCCCCCTCAGCTCCCGGGGACACGGAGCTGGGAGCTGCTCCGGGGGGTTTGTGTAGGGAATGGGACCGGAGAATTCCTGGAAAGGTAAATCCCTGGTGGGTGCTCATCCCTCTGGGTGGATCCCTGGCTCCCTGCTCGTTCCCAGGTTTCTCTGCAGAGGCTTTGATTTGAATCCCTGGTCACACCTTGCCCGGTGCGAACCCCCCAGTCAGGGGTGAATCCATTGGTGTTGGGAATGGGGCTGAAAGAATTCCCGGCACTTCAGGCGGGAATTATCCTGAATGGAATATGAATGGCAGGGTTTGCAGTGGTGTTCCTGTGGTTTTTTATGACCAAAGACTGCTTCTGCCCCAAAATTCCAGGTGGAATTTTGCCCAGGATTTCTCCGTGGCTGTGTGAGCTGAAATTCCCTTGATTCCCCCTCAAAGTGGCTGACATGAGATTTATTGATCATAAATCTGTTTATTTGATTATAGAATATATAACATTTATTACACAGTGTTGGTTTATTCTGTTGTTAAACCCTATTAACCCTTCCTGGGTGGTTCCCTTTTGATTATTTTTCATTTCTGACCAGGTCTGTGGTCAGGACAGGAGGATGGTCTCGAATCTTATATCGCCATCCAGGGTGGCTCCACATCCCAGGAAATGGCAAATCCTATGGATTCCCACTTTCCAGAGGGAAAAGACGGGAGGGCATTTGAGACAAATGAATTTCTCGGCTCAATTTCCCATCTGAAATTCACTTTTATGCAGAAAAGGAGGATCGAACTGAATGGGGCATGACCAACAATAAAAAGCAATTCGTTATCCGTGGGATTCCTGCATTTTGAGAAGTATAAAATATTCATTTTGGGATGGAGAAATGAATTATTCCAACACGGAGAAGGGCATGGATCCAGCAGCTGATGGGGAGGCAGGGGCTGATGGATCTGTTGGATCCCTGATCTGGAATTTGGATCCAGGCTTTTCCCCTCCAAATAAAAAACCCTTTGGGTGGGAAGTGGTTTTGATGTGGTGTTTAGGAGGGGGAAAGTGGGATCAGATCCCGGAATCCCCAGGGAAAGGGAGCTGAGCTTGCACCTCCAGGCTCTTTACAAGGTCTGTGTCGGCAGCAGATCTTGGGTGTTAATTAATTAATTAATTAATTAATTATTAACCGATGAGTCAGGCGCTGGTTGATCAGCCCGCAGGATTTATGGGATGTTCCCAGCTCCAGGATTTCGTCTCCCTGTCAGGGGTTGCCGCCCTGGGCTGGTGGAAGCCCAGGCGGGGGATGGGCGTGCAGGTCCCCGTGGTTCCGTGGTCCCCTGGAGCTGAGTCGTGTCGGATAACTTCCAAGCCCTCCACGTTCCGGAGGGAATGGGATGGGGCTGGGGCTGCTCCTGACCTTTTCCTGCTCTCCCAGGCACTACCCAGCGCTGAAGACCCTGGAGCACCTGGAGCACACGTTCCTGCCCCAGGTGAGCCACTACCGCTTCTGCAAGGTCATGGTGGACAACATCCCGCGGCTGCGCGAGGAGATCAAGGAGCTCTCCATGTCCGACCTCAAGGACTTCCTGGAGAGCATCCGCAAGCACTCGGACAAGATCGGCGAGACGGCCATGAAGCAGGTGGGATGGGGGGGATGGCAGCGGCCGCTTTTCGGAAGAGCTTGGAGGATCGGTCGTGTGGAAGTTCTGCTTTTCCAGCCCGAGGCAGTGGGTTGAGTTTGGAATTCTGTTGCTGGGTGAGGAGTGGTTGGTTCTCCATGGTTACTCCTGGAGTTTTATCCTGGTTTTTAGACCGTTGGGAAGTGATGATCCGTTGTGTCATTGGCTTCTCCCAGCTGGGGTTTTCCGTGGTTTCTTGGCAGTCCCGAGGTGCATAACTCCATTTTCCGCTCGTATTTTCCACTCCTATCTTCCACTTCCCTGCGCAGGGAGTTGGTGCTACTGGGAGACCTGGAGACACCAGGCTGATTTCCCAGTTTTGGGATAAAAAAGTAGGAGTTTGTGCACTGAATTTGATTTATTTTGCATCCTAAAGTGGTTTTAAATCCCAGCTAAGCCTGGCTTGTGGCTCCCTTGCCTTTTCCCGTGGCTGATTCTGTACAGGGTGAGCTGATGAACTGAACATCCCCGGCTGTGCCTTAAACCAGGATTTGCCTTTCCCGCTCCTGCTGGGTGTTTGGCTCTCAGTTCCTCTCATCCCAAAGCTCTGCGATTGCTCCTGGGAAGGGCTTTGCTGGAGTGCAGGAGCCGTGAGCTGTCACCTGCCCTGGGCAGTGAAACCCTTCCCCGGTGGTGGCGGATGCTGATTTATGGGAAGGACTTGGCTGGAATTTTCCAGGAGCTGCTGGGGTTCTGCTGCTGTGTTTGTGGGCACAGACGAGTTCGGTTTTGTGTCTCACAGCCCCCAGCCTTTCTGTGGCAGGATGGAACTGGGGGATTTTATGAGTTAATTTGATTCCCCGTGTTTCAGTGCCTTTTTTATCTTCCCAGCTCCTTCCTGGGTTTTTTTGGGATAGCCAAGCCAGTCTTTCCTTGTGGAATGGAGCTGTGGGGAGCGGCCAGCTGGCACCTGAGAGCTCAGCAAACTTGTTAATTCAGACTGACCTTCCTGAAACCCCTCCCAATCCAGATGTGGAGCCAGATGTGCCCAGTGGTGATGGCTGGGAGGGCTCCAGGTGCTGGATTTACCTGAGGCAGCGATTTCTGGAGCAGAATTCCATACAAAAATACTCCTCGTGTTCCTTGGGGCAGGCAGAGCTTTGGGAACATCCTTCCTTGGTCCCTGGGGCTGGGAAGGAGCAGGAATTCCATTTCTCTTTGGTGCCCAATTAACACAATGAGCACTTTATTTAATGAAGTCATTTTTTTATCCTCTGAAGGATATTTATTGATTTTAGGGACATCACAGGGTGCTGGTGTTGTCTGGTAATTTCCAGTTCCAGGAATTCCGGGAGAGGATTCCAATCTCCTGGCACTGTGCTGGTGGATGTGATGGGTGAGGAGGGATGTGCACATCCAGCCACGTTTCCATGGATTTTAGGTGATCAATTTGGAGAAACTTCCATCCTTTCAGGCACCTTTTTTGCTGTTCTGGTTGGAGAAACTTCTCTAGGTTTGTGTTTCCGTCCCTTCCCTATCCACAGTGCTGCTCTTCCCGTTCTTCCCGTCCCTCCTGCTCCCAGGGCTCCGTTCCTTCTCCATCTCTTGCACTGAGGGAAGGAATCCTGTGGCTTCTCCCGGTGTTTTCCCATCAATTCCAGCCCTTCCTCCTCCTCCTCCTCCTGATATTCCCACCTGCAGAACCAGAACAGGCTCTGGGGGAGCTGAGGATTGGCTGCTCCTGCCCTGCCTGAATTCGGGAATGGGGGCAGCGAGTGGGACCAGCCTGGAATGAGGGGTCACTAAAATTCCCTGGAAATAATGGGGGGAAGTTGGTTCTTCATCCTGTGGGAGACAGAGCTGGGGAGAAACTCGTGCATGATTTTGCTGGAATCATGGCATGGTTTGGAATGGAATGGAATGGAAGGGACCTTAAAGTTCATCTCATCCCACCTCATCCATGGGCAGGGACACCTCCCACCATCCCAGCTGGATCCAAGCCCCAGTGTCCAGCCTGGCCTTGGGCACTGCCAGGGATCCAGGGGCAGCCCCAGCTGCTCTGGCAATTCCAGCCCAGCCCCTCCCCACCCTCCCAGCCAGCAATTCCTTCCCAACATCCCAGCCCAAGCTCCCCTTTCCCACTGGGAAGCCATTCCCTGCCTCCTGTCCCTCCAGGCCTTGGCCCCAGTCCCTCTGCAGCTCTCCTGGAGCCCCTTGTCTTCAATTTGCCTGTGGATAATACAGGGAATTTTGCATCTTCCAGCTTCTCCAAATCCCCACTTCCTGCTGTTCTATGGGAGCGATGTGCAGGCTTCAGGAGGGTTTTCCTTCGCCCTTTGTGGGAGCAGAGTTATCTCCAGGTTGGACTCAGTGTGGATTAGGAGGGAGCTCCATGTGCCACATGCCTTCGGGAAATCCCAGGAGCGATCCTGGGACTGGAGCAAGGTGCTGTGTCCATCCTGCAGCTCCATGGGGGGGAAGGAGGAGCAGCTGGAGCTTCGGAGCTGCCGCTGTGCGGGGTCGCTCGGTGTCCCCTGGGCGCAGGGCGTCCCTCCCAGTACCACCAGTACGGTGGCTGGGGTCGCTGGGTGTTTTCCCTGGACCTGCTGGCCGGGATGTGGATGGGAGCTCTGGGAAGGAGCGGAGCTGGCAGGAGGCCTGGAGAGCCGGGGAGCCGCGATTGGCAGCTCCGTGCATTCGGTTTAAATTAGGATCATATAAATTCCTTTAAAATTGTTTGATTTCACCAGCGGGAACGGAGGAGGCCTCGCTACAATGGGAGAGGAAATGGGGTTTTTGTAACATTACAAATCTGAGGCTGCCGCTGACAAGGGCTGAACATTTCATTTTGTGATAATCAGCAGGATCTGGCCAGCAGCGCTCGGAGCCGTGGCCACGCTCCCGGGAACGGGGGAGCTCCCAGCCCCTCCTGGGATGGACTCAGTGAGGCATTCCCGGGGTCTCACAGGGGAACCTCAGCGCTCCCTGTCCCGCCCAGGAGCTCTCCCGGACTCCTTCCCTCCTGGGTTTTATCCCAATCTGAGCTTTATTACCTAAATTCCGGGGGAATTCGCCGCGTTCCAAATCTTGTTCTTAATTACCCGGCCTGGAGCGGATGAAAGGAGCTGCACACGCTTGAACTCCACGTGGACTTTGGCCCTGTGAACCTGCGTGTGTGTTTGGGTTTTGGTGGGGTTTTTTACAGGGCTCTGAGCTCGGGGCTGGCTGGGCCTGAATTACATCCCGTTAACACGTGCTGATATCCGGGCCGGCCTCGTTATCTCGCTCCGCGGCCGGAATGTGCCGGGCATGCGGAGGATGGGGATGGTGCTGCTGCGAGCCAGGGGCCGAAAGCAGCCCAGGCAAGAGGCAGTCGGGGATGCGGTGCTGGGGGCAGCCAGAAGAGTCAGCTCTGCCTTTCCGGAGGGGCAGGAAAAGCAGGAGTTTATTTATGGGAATCACCGGGATGCTGCAGTGGCAGAGCTGGGCTTGGGTAGGTGGGGATCTGGGTTGGGACAGGTTGATCCAGGATGGATTGGTACAAGTTGATCCCAGTGGGAGTTGGGACAGGTTGATCAAGGAGGAATTTTTTGATAGGTTGATCCAGCGGGAGTTGGGACAGGTTGATCCAGGAGGAATTGGGGCAGGTTGATCCAGGATGAATTGGGACAGGTTGATCCAGTAGGAATTGGGACAGGCTGATCCGGGATGAAATGGGACAGGTTGATCCAGTGGGAGTTTGGACAGGTTGATCCAGGAGGAATTTTTGGACAGGCTGATCCAGTAGGAGGTGGGACCGGCTGATCCAGGAGGAATTGGAACAGGTTGATCCAGCAGTGGGAGTCGGAACAGCTGGAATTCCAGCTGTGCTGGTGGAAGGGGATGTTTCATCCTCGTGCCACCAGGTGAGGTTGGGTCAGGGCATTTTCCCTCCTTGGCAGCCTAGAGAGGGGAATGGATTGGGAAGGACTTTAAAGATGATCCCATCCCACCCCATGCCATGGGCAGGGACAGCTCCCACCATCCCAGGCTGCTCCAAGCCCCAGTGTCCAGCCTGGCCTTGGGCACTGCCAGGGATCCAGGGGCAGCCCCAGCTGCTCTGGGCAACAGAAGCGGATGTGAACACGGAGGCGCTGCTCGGATTTTGGTGGGAATGCCGTGCTGGCCGTCACCTGGGGGGGATGGGGCTCCTCAGGGCATGGATGGACTCCATGGAACAAGAGCTGCGTGTGAAATCCGGGATGCAGATCCAGGTTTGGATCTCTTCCCTCGCCTCCCACCCCATCCCTGCAGCTCAGAGATCAGGGAGAGCCACTGAAGGATCATCCCAAGGATTTTAGGGATGTCTGGATTTCGATTGAATTCAGACCCCGAGTTCCCTGGGTTTATGGGGGGATGGAAGTTCCCTTGGGTGTTTGCTCGGTGCTCCTGGTGACTCTTCCAAATGGAACTGGGTTTGACGTGGATCTTTCCCAGGAGTCCTGGGAGTGGCTCCGTGTGGAGTCCTGAGCATCTGTCGGTTGTTTTTCAATTCCAAACCCACCTTTAATCCATTGGTTTGGTAATGAAATGTGCCACCGTGGCATTTTCTTCACGATTAAATGAAAATTGGCGTTTTATAAAAATCTGCCTCGTGCCCAAGCTGCCCTTCCTGCTGCTCTGCCACAAATCCATGGAAAAAATGGGGTGAACTCCAGCTCCTGGAGCCTTCTTCCTTGGCAAACTGCACTTTCGAGGTTGGGTGCCAGGATGGGATTTCGCAGCAGCGGCTCCTGTCCTGCCCAGCTGTGCTGGCTCTGGGCCGCTCCATCTGCTCCGTCCTGGTGAGCTCTTCTGGGATTTCTCCACAGGGATGCTGGCACTGGTGGGATTACACAGGTGTGATGGAGAGCTGGGGCTCTGGGATTCCCGGGATTCCTGTGGAGCACAGCGGGGCGACGTGGGGCAGCTCCGGGCTGCTGGGTGAGCTCAGGAGCACCTGAGGGGTGCAGGGGTGGGGTGGGAGGGTGCAGAATCCAGGGGGAGGGAGTGGGGGATGAGGAGGGAATGAGGGATGGGAAGGGGATGAGGGATGGGAAGGGCAGCAGAGCCCTCAGGATCTGGAGGTTGCCCAGGACAAAGCCCTTGGCCAGGAGCTGCTGCTCCAATGCTGTCCCGACGCTCCAGGCCAGCCTGATTCCCGGCCCCCAGTGGGAACATCTCCCACGCTGGGCAGGGATCCCACCCCTGGAGCCCTGAGCCAGCTGCAGCAGCTGCTGCACACCCTGGAGCATCCCCTCGGAGGTGGCTGTGCCCGGGCTGTGGAGCGCGAGGGACTCGGAATGGTTTCCTGGGAATGCTGGGGATCGGTGGGACGTGGCACGCGGTGATTCCATTGGGAAATCCTGGCCCTCCCTGGGTTCTGTTTGAACACAACCCCATTTCCCTGCCCGCTTCCATAGCCACAGGAGCCAGCGCTTCCCGACATTCCGGGCGACACAGGGACACTTCCCTCTCTCCACACACTGCCCCGTGGCCTTTTGACGGCCCAGAAAAGCGTTCCAAAAACGCGCTTTGGCTTGTGTTCCCGATTATCCTCATCCCTGGCATTTCTGGGCTCTGGGTAGCCCTGGGCAGCACAGCTGGAATTGTTGTTTGGGGTCCGCTGGATCCCGGTGCCTTTCCCGGGACGTTGCCACTCCGGCAGCATTCCCTGCTCTCCAGAGGTCACGGAGCCCTGGCTGGGATTTGTGTCCCTGCCACGTGGGCTGGCTGTGCCCGTGCCAAGGCTGGGCTCAGCCAGAGCCTCTGGAAGCTCCTGCTCCACGGGGGCCGGGATTTATCCTGCCCTGGGACTTGCAGAGGCACCCTCGGAGCTGAACTTCCTGCTGGTTCCCGTTCTGGGGGTTTGCCTTAACAAGCCAAAATCAGGCTGGTTATTAAAAGAAGGGAATTTTCCCAGCTTGGATGCAGCAGGAGAGCCTTTGGAGAGGTCGCTCCGGCGGCTGGGAGGATTTCCACAGCGGGCTGGGGATAATGGGATGGGGGCTTCTGCTCCTGGGCAGGTTTGGGGAGCGGGAATTTGATTCTCCAGTCAAATTTAGGAACGAGACCTTCTTAATCTTCGCTCCTGCTGCTCGTCTGCTTGGGATATTAAAGTCTTAGGAGAGGAAATGCATCCTTGGGGCTGGAGGGATGGGCAGGGAGATGGGCAGCCACGGGCTGGGCTCGCAGGATTTTGGGAAGAGGCTCCCACAAGCCGTGGGATGCCGTGTCCTACTGGAGAAACGATGGATAGGAGAGGTGTCACTGAGAGGGCTCTGGTTTAAATATTCTCATCTTATTTAAAGATTGGTTTAGATAGTCTCAGGATTTAGGAATGTTTACAGCCATCCCCTTCCTCCCTGCCGAGGAGGAGCTGGACGGGCAGCGGGAATTCCGCTGGGCACTGCCCTCAGCATCCTTTGTTGAACCTCTCGGAGAACCCACTCGAGGGAGACGGTAAAAGGAGTTTTTGTTTAGCGCCGGATGGAAACCTCAGACGGCTCTGGAAGACCCTGCTATTTTTTCATTAAGCCTTGGCCCCAGAATCTGTTATTTTAAGAGTGTTGAGCAGCCCTCTCTGGGCAGGGATTCATCGCTTGCCACTCGTGTTTGATCTGGAAGCTTTCTGAGACAAAGCCTCCCCGAGTGTCTGCCCCGAGCCGGAGCCACCGCTCCCGTCACCGAGTCCTGGATCCATCCAGGCCCGGAAAGGCCTCCAAGATCATCAAGTCCAGCCTTTGAAGCTGGGAACCTCCAGGGTTTTCTTTGCTCGCTGGGGCTCTGGAGATGAGGTGTGAGAAATCCTGGAGCCAGGAGGTGGCTTTTTGTGGGGTCTGTCACCATCTTCCATCCCCTGCCCGGCACCTGGGGACCCCGAGCGGCACCAGCGATGTCTTGGGATGGGATGAGAACTACGGGAAAAAAGAGTAGGAGGAGATGGGAATGATCTGAGAACTGGGAAGGGTTTTTGAAGTGGCTCATGAGTGAAATGTCAGGCCAGGAGCTTGAGGTTAAATGTGATCCCTCGGCGCCGTGGGAGCCGGGCAGGGCTGGGATGGATGGGGCAGCCCTTGATGGGAAAAGCAGCCGGAGCCACCGGGAACGTTGTAGGGCCAGGACACATCTGGGGAGGTGCTGAGGGCTTTGTGCAGATCTCAGCAGGTTCTGTTCCCCTACCCTTCCTTGTGCTTTCCCCCTTCTCCCTCCCACATCACAGACCTGGAGTGCAAATGTGCTTATTGTCATAAAAGAGCTTTTTATTCCCCGTTTCCTGGCGTTCTGGGGAGGTTTCGCTGTTTATTTAAGAGGAATTCTGTGCCTTTAAGTCTGCATTGAAAATTTATACTCCATAGGAACTTTATTAATAAATGGGGATCCCTCTCAGTTCCTTTTATGACCTCAGAAATGAAACTGCTAAATCATGGCCTTTTTTATTTCAGCATCTGGGTGAGTAACGGCCGCGGGGCCTGGGGGGTCCCAGCAGCGGATCCGCGTTCTCTGGGCACGGCTGCACCAGAAAATCCAAAGTTTAACCACAGGGCAGTCAAATTCTGGCCCAGCTTTTTGTGTGGCTGCCTTTTAGACCTTTTAACAGTCCTGAAATCCAGAGGTGTTGGAAATCCTTTCTCTTCCAATCATGGGCTGGATTGGGTTGAGAAGGGGCCTTCATCCAGTTCCGACCTCTCGGCTCCTTCCACATCCCAGGGTGATCCAAACCAAATCCAGCCTGGCCATGGACATCTTCCAACCACTGTGATATAATTAATAATAATTAATAATAATAATAATTAATAAGGCAAAGGGAAAGTGCCAGGTTGAGGCAGGAGCTCTCCTTGCTCCTTCCGTTGAGCCCTCAGGAGTTGCTGTTGTGTTTATGGGATTTCAGCTGGGAAAGAGGGGCTGTTCAACTCCTTTCACCCAGCCTGGACTGTGATTTTTGGGTTGGGCACTGTGATTTTTGCTGCTCCAGCTTCTCCTGGTTTTCATTGCGGGGCTGGGAAGTGGCTCCCAGGACGGCTGTGCCAGGAGCACCAGGATGCCGAGGAGGTGCCAGCTCTGGAGCTGAGGCAGCTCGGGCAGAGCCCAAATAAACTCAGTTTTGTGCCTGGTTTGGTGTGGAGGAGCACAGGGCTCTGGGCAGCACGGCCCTGTCAGGAGAGGGGATGGAATCACCTCAGAAATCCCTGGGAATGGCTCCCATCGGGATGCTGCTGCCCAGGATGATGAATTCCTCGGCTCATCGCAATGTAGCTGCTAATTAACCTTTAAATGGACTGGCTTTTCCCGGATTTCTCCTCTTAAAAATTCCATGGGTGGTTTTGGTAACGCAGAGTGGTTTCATCTCTCCGTGCTCTCCAGCTGGGTGCTGCTCCTGCCCTGGCACTCTGGAGATGTGGAGGAGAAGCTGAGGAGGTTTTGGGAGCATTCCTGGTGTCCCACAGCCGTGGAGCCATGGGATGGTTTGAGAGGGAAGGGGACATAAATCCCATCCCATTCCCATGCCAAGGATTCCTTCCCTGTCCCGGCATGCTCAGAGCCAGCTCAGAGTCTCCAGGTCCTCACCTGGAGCTGCCAAACCCTTGGCAGCTGTGGCAAAACCCTGGTGCTGTGCCAAGGTCACACCCGGGGACACAAACTCCGTGTGCCACCCCCACCCCACACAGCCCCTGGGCTCAGATTTGGGCTTTTTGTCCAGGTGAGAAAAACTTGATCCTTCCTGCAGATGACGGACGTGAAACCTCGTGCAGCAGGGACCAAAATCCCCTTTTGGGAACGCCGCTGCCGTGGAATTCCCAGGGAGCTTCGTCCAGCGCTCGGTGCTGCTGGGCTGTGAGCGATGCCCATGGAAGGGAGCGGCTCCGATCCCGGGGGAATTCACTCTGGGGCTGCTGTTGAGGTGGAGGTGGGTTAATGCCGGGGGCTGGGCTTGTTCCAGTTCTCCAGGAATGGTGGTTCAGTTCTCAGGGAACGGGGCCGAGCTGCCTGCCCTTCCCGTGACACTGCGGGACAAATTGCAACCGGGTGCTGCAGCAGCCACCCAGGGGATCCCGCAGCAGCCCAAACTTCCCTCCTCTCCGAGGTTTTCTACAAAACCCCCGAGTTCTGCTGACAGGCTCAGGTCATTTCAGCCTCTCCACATCTTCTTCTAATTCCCATCTATGGCAAATTCAGAACAGCTTTCATTCTGGGGGAAAAACGTCCTTCAGTTCCTCCAGGCCAGCCCGGCTTTGCTTCCCTTTCCCGGCTCCTTGGAGCGGGACAGGTTCCTGTGGGGACAGGGGAGGGATGGCTGGGACGCCCCAGTGGTGTCCACTTGGGGTCTCCACCTGCTGCCATCTGAGTGGGGCTCAGCACTTTTGGTTCATCACTTCTTGGTTCATCAGGGAAGCTGATGAAGGCTCTGTTCCAGTGTTCCCAGGCCGGATTTCTGGGAGAAATCAGGATTTCTCTCTGGAACCGAGGGGGTGTTCTATGCTGGGGATGGATGGGTTTGTCCTCTGTGCTGGGTCATCAAAGGGTGAAGGTGGAAGTGTCACCTGTGGCTGCTCTGGGCTCCAGAGGTTGGATCCCAGATCCAGTAGAACTCCAGAGAAAAAATGGGATTCCTGATTGTTGCGCTGTCACTGGTAATTCCTTTGGTTCTGTTGTTGCTGTGTTATTTTAGAGTGGAAAACAGAGGTTGAATTCTCCTGGTACTGCAGGGGATGAAAACTGGAGATGCAACAGCAGCTCTGCTCTGTGGAATCATGGAATGGGGTGGGTGGGAAGGGAATTCAAAGCCCATCCCCTTCCCGTCCTGCCATGGGCAGGGACACCTCCCACTATCCCAGGCTGCTCCAAGCCCCAGTGTCCAGCCTGGCCTTGGGCATTCCCAGGGATCCAGGGGCAGCCCCAGCTGCTCTGGCAATTCCAGCCCAGCCCCTCCCCACCCTCCCAGCCAGCAATTCCTTCCCAACATCCCAGCCCAAGCTCCCCTTTCCCACTGGGAAGCCATTCCCTGCCTCCTGGCCCTCCAGGCCTTGTCTAAAGTGCTGCTGGAGAGAGCCCAGAGGAGGCCCCGGAGCTGCTCCAGGCCTGGAGCCCCTCTGCTCTGGATCAGGCTGGGAGAGCTGGGAATGTTCCCCTGGAGAAGGGAAGGAGCCAGGGAGAGCTGCGAGCCCCTTGCAGGGCCTAAAGGGGCTCCAGGAGAGCTGCAGAGGGACTGGGGACAGCACTTCTGAGGCCACCATGTCCCCATGTCCCCAAGTGCCACATCCACAGGGATTTAAATCCCCCAGGGATGGGCACTCCACCGCTTCCTTTGCAGGATTGGGAAGGAAGTGTAGGTCCGGATTCCTGTTGTTCCCTGTAGTTTCTGTAGTTCCCATTCCTGTTGTTCCAAACACCTTCCACAGATGAGTCCTGGGTACTTCTGGGCATCTCAAGGAAAAAACTCAGGAATTAGGGGAAAAACCACTCAAAAAGGACATGGATGGCTGGGAGCAACCTGTTGGCAATGATCCTGCTGCGCTGGAGGAATTTTCTCTGGCATTCCAAGTCTGTGCTGCAGCAGGAGCAGAGGGCAGAGGGCCTTCCCGTGCCTCAGGCAGATTTGGGAAGAGTTTAAGAAGCATTTGTAGGGAAAAAGCTAAAGCAGGATGCTGGGAAAAGGAAGAGGGAAATGAGGCTGGCTCGGGGTGCTGTGTGTGGTGCTGGCGTGGCTGGGGCCGCGGAAGGTTTGGGGCAGAAACTGCTCCTGTGTGTAAGGAAGGAGGAGCAGGAGGTGCCTGGAGGTGTTGGTGCTTCCAGCTTCTCCCTGGATCCAGGAGGTGAGGAAGCTGTGCTTCCCTGTGCAGGTAAAACTCCATCTCCAGCTGCTTTCCCGCTGATTCCCACCCACCCCTTGCCAGCTTTCCCCTTTGTCTGCCCACTAAAAACAAACAGAGCTTTTCTCTTGGAGCGTCTCCTGCTCCAGGGTTTTGCTTTCCCATGTTTTCAGCTTCCCAGAGCAGTGGTGAAGCCGTTGGGAAGCCGTTCCCCCTTGGCACCGGGTGTCAGACCTTCCCAGCGGGGATGGAAACGCTTCCCAGGCAGAGCAGCGCTGAGTGTTTGGGGTTTCCTGGGATTGTCACATTCCCAGCGCCTTGTCCTCGGGATGCTGCTGGGAACTGAGCTCTGGATGCCTCAATTGTGGCTTTTTCCTTCAGGAGAACCTCTCCAAAGGCTGTGGAAAGTCCTGGGTTAAGTAGAGGAAGGACAGTTCTGGAGAAGAGCAGTTTCCAGCCCTGCGCTGCTTTGGGGATGTCGGAGCCGGGCTGTGGGAGCACCCACGGATGTGGCACAGGACCTGGAAGCTTTAGGTGGGATGTTGGGAAGGAATTGCTGGCTGGGAGGGTGGGCAGGGCTGGGCTGGAATTGCCAGAGCAGCTGGGGCTGCCCCTGGATCCCTGGCAGTGCCCAAGGCCAGGTTGGACACTGGGGCTTGGAGCAGCCTGGGAGAGTGGGAGGTGTCCCTGCCCATGGGTGGGGTGGCACTGGATGATCCTGAAGATCCGTTCCCACCCAACCCATTCCATGATTCCATGATATTTCTTGCTCTGATAGCTTGTCCCTCCTGTTGATTTGCCCACTGGACCAACGCCCCCTTCTCCCTTGGCCAGTGTATCCATGAAGATTCACATCTCATGAGTTTTTTCCTCCCCCTTTTTCCTGCTGTTCCTCTTTGCAGCCTCTCTTGTTCCTTTCTGTCCACGTTTCATTAGAACTTGGAAAATCCATCTCTGCCTCATCCTCCTCACTAGGAATGGGTGATGGGGAGGTGACAGCATGGGAAAAAGCTGGATGGAGTTTGCACCTCTGTGCTTTGGTTCGTTGGGTTCTGACTGCGGAAACCTGCCCCGACCGTGTTCCTCTCCTGGGTGGTTTCTCTCCAGGTGTTTGTGGCTGGCTCCAGGGCAGAAGGTGGCCAGGCCACCCCTCTGCGCACCTGGAGCTGACTGAATTCGTCATTGCTGTGTCCCTGTTTCTCCCCTTCCCCCTCACAGCACAGAGCAGGAACACAACAACGAAATCCTTACGGAGTTTAGGCCCGGCCTAGATGGGATCAGCCGGGCCGAGGGCTCTCCTGGTCCTGCAGGCCGGGCAGTCCCGTGGTGTCCCCTCCCTGCCCGTCCCGGGCTCTCTGTGATTCCAGAGGTGCCACAGGAATGCTGTGGACGGGCTCTGGAGCACGTTGGGGTTTGCAGGGGCACCCACGGGTGCCTCAGGGCTGCTCCTGGGGCGCGTTCCTGCGTGAAAGCCCCGACCCTGCAGTGCCTCGTGGTCCCGAGGGCAGATCCCGATCTCCAGGTGCTCCGGGGGAGCTGTGAGGCCGCAGCCTTTGCTCTGTGTGAGGTGTTGGGTGTCTGGGACATGGGGCCTGTTTGATACTGAACGTTTACATCTGCGAGCACCTTGCTGAGAGGAATCCCGGAATCCTGGAATGCTTTGGGTTGGAAGGGGCCTTCAGGACCATCTGATTCCGTGTTCAGCGACACCTCCCACTATCCCAGGGTGCTCCAGCCTGGCCTTGGACACTGCCAGGGATCCAGGGGCAGCCAGAGCTGCTCTGGGAGTTCCATTCCAGGGCCTCGGCTGCCTCCGAGTGAAGAATTCCCTCAGTGTCCTCCCCTGCTGCCACTGCTCCCCATCAGCCTCTCCAGGGCCTTCCCAGAAATCCCTTGGCAGAGGAAAAGCCAGAGATGCTCTTTGTGACTTGGAGCGTTTTCCTCTGGACTCGCTGGCGAGTGACACAAGTGGAGCGTGGAACTATTAATGAGCAGATTTGCAGGGAAAGGGAATTCGTGTCCTGTGGATCAAAGGAATTTGCTGGGTATTAATTCCACTTATTTACAAGTTCAGATGCTTTGTAAACGCCTCCTCGTCGGGCTGTTCCTGTTAACAGCGACTGGGGCTGGTTTTAATAACCTTTCATTTGGAACAAAGCTGGCAGAAACGCTCTCTGCTTTCCTTCAGGCTTGGTGGCATTGCCTTCAAGCTTCCCTGGCCTCAGAGGCTGCATTTTAACCCCTTGGTAGCAGCGGGATCCGCTCCAGACACGGAATATCTGGAAGCACTTGGCACAGCCTGCGGGGAATCTGGTTTAGTTCTCGGAGCCCAGCATCTGACATGCAATTAAAGGGCTGTGAGCTTTGCTAACTCTTATAAATTTCTTTCGCAAGTGTGGCTGTTAAAGTGGGCTTTTATCAGCCACCTGTGCGTGCTGGGCTGCTTTAAAGAGGGGCATTGGCCCCGTAAATCGGGGCTTTTCAAATGTCCCGTTTCAGGGGTTATTGAAGTGTCTTTACGGTGCGGGGCTGTTGGTGCAGCTGCAGCTTGGAGAGTTTGTGTTTGCAGCTACTGCAGAGCTCGTTTGGGAACAGAGCTCGTGTGGGGGCCGCGGATGCACACGTGGGATGTTCCTAGGGGAGAATTGGCTGGAAAAATTGGGCAGGGTAAGAAGCTGTTCCCTGAGCTGCAGAAACTGGACACAAACCTGGAAGGCTGGAGCAGCCTTAACCCTCCCTCTGGTCTGTTTGCAGTCCAGAGGAGGCCCCGGAGCTGCTCCAGGCCTGGAGCCCCTCTGCTCTGGAGGCAGCTGGGAGAGCTGGGAATGTTCCCTGGAGAAGGGAAGGAGCCAGAGAGAGCTGCGAGCCCTTGCAGGGCCTAAAGGGGCTCCAGGAGAGCTGCAGAGGGACTGGGGCCAAGGGCTGGAGGGCCAGGAGCAGGGAATGGCTTCCCAGTGGGAAAGGGGAGCTTGGGCTGGGATGTTGGGAAGGAATTGCTGGCTGGGAGGGTGGGGAGGGGCTGGGCTGGAATTGCCAGAGCAGCTGGGGCTGCCCCTGGATCCCTGGGAATGCCCAAGGCCAGGCTGGACACTGGGGCTTGGAGCAGCCTGGGACAGTGGGAGGTGTTCTTGCCCACGGATGGGGTGGGATGGGATTTTAGATCCCTTCCCACCCAATACCTTCTGGATTCCATAAAACCCAATGTCCCCGATGCTGCTCAGCCCCGTTTGTTGTGCTGGAAGTGCAGCTGGGAGGACCCTCAGAGAACACGAGAACATTTGGTTTGTAGGGCACAGCCAGGGGAGCCCTCTCAGTTCAACGTCCTGCTCAAGGTCAGACTTTTAGGTCAGGCTTTTCTCAGGGTTTTATCGTGGAACCCTCCATGGATGAGGCTGCAGAGTCTCTGGGGGTTTTTTCCTTATCTTCACTAAGAACCAGTCGTGTTTTGTTCCTGCATCTTCCTGGTGACCTCCTGTGGGGATTGAAGGTTCTTCCAGGAGCCTTTTCCTCTTGGGTGCTCAAGCCCCTGACCTTGTCACTGGTGTCCCCCTGCCATAGCTGGGCAGTGCCATCCTTGTCCCACGGGATCCCAGCTGGGTGCACGGTTCCATGGGGTCCTTGGGATGTGGTGATTTCATAGAACCATGGAATGCTTTGTGTGGAAGGGAGTGCCACCCCTGCCCTGGGCAGGGACACCTCCCACCATCCCAGGTGGATCCAAGCCCCAGTGTCCAGCCTGGCCTTGGGCATTCCCAGGGATCCAGGGGCAGCCCCAGCTGCTCTGGCAATTCCAGCCCAGCCCCTCCCCACCCCCCCAGGGAGGAGGGAAGGACTCGTGCTGGGAAGCTTTGGGATCACCCTGTGAAGGTGCTGGAAGTCTCTCCTGTCCATGCCCTGAGCTCTGTGTGCAGGGCCTCAGATGGGGAGAGCCTTTCATGAGATCATTGTCCTGGAATGCGGATTTATCCCATCCAGGGAGACTTGGATCAGCTCTTCCATGGACAGGGGCAATAATATTCCCTCCCCCAGGGAGGGATGATGGGATTTATGGAGGGTGCACGTGGCCCGGCCCTGCCTCTGGCTCTTCCCTGTTTTATGGAAGCCTCTGAAATCTGGGAGTGCTCCCAGGTGTCCCGAGGCACTGGGGCTCAATCCTGCAGTTCCTGTGGGATTGTGGCCAAGGGCTGGACACCACTGCAGGCAGTGTCTGTCTGTATTCCATGAATCCCATCTTCCTCCTCTCCTGTTGCTCTCCAGGGATTTTGTCTGCAAAGCTCTGCCCACCTTGGAGTCTTTAAGGTTTAATTTTATGCTGTGCTTTTGTTTTATATAGAAATAAGGGCAGGATGAGTTTGCTGTTGGCTGATTGAATTATTTCCCTCATTTTATCACTTCTTGGCTTATGGAGCCTTAATATCCATAATATCCACGCTGGGACTCCCCAGTTGGTTCCACATATCCCAAAGAGCTTTTTTGGAGACCTTTTCCCCTCAGAACTCCAGATTTTGGGTGCCGTGTCCTCTCCTTGTTCCCACCCCGGTACCAAACCCCGCTCCGTGTGATGTGGTTTTTAAATCCCAATAATTTCCTCTGAGTCAGAGCCTGCACGTCCTGAGCGGCCACGAGGTTGAGGAAAAGGAGCTTTTGTGCCTCATAAAGCCCTGGGAGCAGTTGCTGCTGATAAAATGTTGACAGACCCCCTTGCTCGCCGCTCCCCGTGGTGCCACTGCAGGCAAATGTCACCAGGCCGAGCCCGGCTGGGACAGCTTGTGTACAGCTGAGCTTTATCACAAACAAACAAGGCTTTGGAAGCCTTCAGTGATTCCCATTTTTTCCTCCCCTTTTTCCCACCCTCTCCAAGCATTTATTTGCTTTTCTCCCTTTTAAGCCCAATTTATGGCTTCCCGGCCCCCGCCGATTCCTGATTGACTTAAAAAATCCTCATGAAAAAAGGCCCCCGTGTAGATGAAGCTGCTGAAATGCCTCCAAGGCGTTGTTTGTAGGTCCCTGTTCCTCTCTGCTGAGGGAAAGTGAGGCCTTTAATGCCTTCCACATTTCCCCAATCGCCCGGGCTGGGATACGGAGCGCCGTGGCGTTTGGAGATGCTTTGTGCTGCTTTTCGGGATTCTGAGGGAAATGTTGGCAGCCAGGGCCGGGGTTCTGCCTCTCAAGGTGGGAGGGATGTGTCTGGAAGGCTCAGGAGCGGTTCTGCTGGAAGCTGGAGAGCTTCCAGAAGGTGCTGTTGGATGAGTTTTGCTCCAGAGGGGATGGGGGTGAGAAAGGCCGAGCTCCAAGAGCAGGGAAACCTCGGAAACAGCCCCTGGTGCCACCTCGCCTTTCAGAGCTCCCAGCAGGGCCCTGGAGCTCCTGCTCTGCCCCACCATCCCCACGGGCAAGCAGGGAACATGTGGTGGGGTGGGAATGGAGCAGGGACATCTCGGTCACCTCATCCCTGGATCCCCCCAGGTTGTGCCCATGGCTGAAGTTTGGGGCGTAATTCCCATTCCTGGACGTTTCTGTTGAATTCCCAAGGGAATGGTGGTTGAGGGAGGGTTGCTGACCATCTCCCCAGAGCTCAGAAGTGCCTTACCCACCTCTTCCAACACCACCCCTCTCTTATTTATTCAATTATCCTCCTGGAATGGTTTTTGGGAACAAAGCTGGTGTCCCTTTGTCCTTTCTCCTTCCCCATTCCCCTGGGAGAGGCTCCCAAGTGAGTCCCGTCCTTGAGGGACACCCCAACGTGCTCCGTGGTCAGGGATACTGATACCAGACCAGCCTGGCAGGTGCTGGGATCCCCTTGGATTTTTTCCAACCCCATGGAATACCAAGGCACTGATCACAGATTTATGTAGGAGACACTGCAGATTTTTCCCTCCTAAGAGTTTTTTTCCGTGTTCTTCCCGTTGCTGGGTGCTGTGGAAGTGCAGTGTGGTGACCACAGGCTGTTCCTGCAGGCGACACAGTGGATGGACATGGACATCCAAGGACACGGATTTGGGGCAAAGTGGAGGCAGCTGCTCATTGTCCCTAAATAATTGAATTGATTTTAAATGTGGATAATTGAGTTTTTCCTGTCCTATCTCACCTGATGGTTCTTTGTGGGGGCAGAGGAGGAGCTGGAGGAAGTGGCAGGTGATAAATTGTGGGTTTAGGGCATCCCTTGGGTGCAGACTCCCTGGGTTTGCTGTCCCAGCCTCGCTTTAGGAAAGCTGAGGGAGGATTCTTTATAGGCTGAGCGTATGTTTAGTGTGTCAAGGTTGATAAATATGTTTATAGGGTGAGCAGGTCTTCAGTAGGCCGGGCTTTGTAGGGGATTTCCCTTCACAAGGGGATTCTACTGGTGGGCACTGGTTTCCATCCAGCCCTTCCCGCATCATCAGGAGCGGAAGATTTCATGCATTAAAAAAGAGCAACTTTGGTCAAATTCCTTAGTGGGCAGCAATTTCTTCAGTTAATCAGAGAACCATGGAATGGGTTGGGTGGGAAGGGACCTTAAATCCCATCCAGTGCCACCCCGTGCCATGGACAGGGACACCTTCTGTAGACCAGGGTGCTCCAAGCCCCATCCAACCTGGGTTGTTGTTCTGGATTGCAGTTGTTCTGGATTGCAGTTGTTTTGGGTTCCAGTTGTTCTGGATTGCAGTTGTTTTGGATTGCAGTTGTTTTGGGTTCCAGTTGTTCTGGATTGCAGTTGTTTTGGGTTCCAGTTGTTTTGGGTTCCAGTTGTTCTGGATTGCAGTTGTTTTGGATTGCAGTTGTTTTGGATTGCAGTTGTTTTGGGTTCCAGTTGTTCTGGATTGCAGTTGTTTTGGGTTCCAGTTGTTTTGGGTTCCGGTTGTTCTGGATTGCAGTTGTTCTGGATTGCAGTTGTTCTGGGTTCCAGTTGTTCTGGATTGCAGTTGTTTTGGGTTCCAGTTGTTCTGGATTGCAGTTGTTTTGGGTTCCAGTTGTTTTGGGTTCCGGTTGTTCTGGATTGCAGTTGTTCTGGATTGCAGTTGTTTTGGGTTCCAGTTGTTTTGGATTGCAGTTGTTCTGGATTGCAGTTGTTTTGGATTGCAGTTGTTCTGGATTGCAGTTGTTCTGGATTGCAGTTGTTTTGGGTTCCAGTTGTTTTGGATTGCAGTTGTTTTGGGTTCCAGTTGTTCTGGATTGCAGTTGTTCTGGGTTCCAGTTGTTTTGGGTTCCAGTTGTTTTGGATTGCAGTTGTTCTGGATTGCAGTTGTTTTCGATTGCAGTTGTTCTGGATTGCAGTTGTTTTGGGTTCCAGTTGTTCTGGATTGCAGTTGTTCTGGATTGCAGTTGTTTTGGATTCCAGTTGTTCTGGATTGCAGTTGTTTTGTGTTCCAGTTGTTTTGGGTTCCACAGGTAGAGAAATGATGAGAGAACAGACACAGAAGTGCCTTTCTTGATGAGAGCTTCTCTCCCTCCCTCTGGGCTCTCCCTCCTGCCGTGGCCCAGGAGGTGACACCCAGGAGATCAGAAGGGTGTCCTGGCCTGACGTGCAGCTCGTTCCTGTGCCAGAACATTGCAGAGGCCATGTGAGGATTGCAGGGAGGTTTTGCTGACGGTTCTTGTCAGGCAGAATTCAGCCCCTGTGATGTCGCTGCAGACCCGCGCGGGCGGCTCCTAAATCCGAATGATCCGTCACTGCTCTGGGGGCGAGGGCACAGCTGAAGAGGCTGTCAGGCACTTATTCCATAGGAGTGCAGCCAAGGATTCCTGTGTGGATCCCAGCTCGTTCTCCATAATGGGGTTCTTTGTGTGGCACGGATTAAAAAAAAAAAAAAATATATATATATATATGTATGTGTGTATACAAGGGCATGGAGGGACAGGGCAAGGGACAATGGCTTTAAACGGAGGGAAAATAGGATTAGAAGAGGTTTTAGGAAGGAATTGCTGGCTGGGAGGGTGGGGAGGGGCTGGGCTGGAATTGCCAGAGCAGCTGGGGCTGCCCCTGGATCCCTGGGAATGTCCAAGGCCAGGCTGGACACTGGGGCTTGGATCCACCTGGGATGGTGGGAGGTGTCCCTGCCCATGGCAGGGGATGAACAGGATGATCCTTGGTGTCCCTTCCCACCAAACTATTCCATGACTTTTGTCAAGTTTCAAGAAATGGCCATTCTACTAAAGCAAAAAAAATAGTAATTTTTAACTGGTGGCCACTTTGTGGCATAAAAGAACAAAAATGTGGTGTAGCCTGGGACTGAGGCCGAGGTGTGGGAAACGTAACAGCAGCTTTGGGAGAGGGATTTGGGATAATTCCCCTTTGGAGTGTCAGGTTTGGGGTAATTTGGTGTAAATTTATCAGCTGCGTGTCCAGGCTCAGCCTTGGAACATCCAGAGGCTGGGCAGGGGGTGGGGAGCAGGGATGGGACAGGTGAGGAGTTCTGGGTTTGCTTTTGGCACTCAGGTGCCAATTTTTGGGCTCTTAGACTGAAGTTTTGTGTGGTTCACATTTGAGGACCTTCCCTAAGAAATGGTTTTGGATCCCTGCTTGGCTCCGTGAATCCCTTCCCTACGTAAATCCCATCAGTCAGGGGCTCGGTGGTCATCACAATAACTCTGATCCTAGGTGCACTCAGGGTGAGAAAACCACTGTTTCACCTGGAATTTTCATTTCTCCTGGGATTTAACTGCAGGGAAGGGGCTGTGGGGAAGTTGGGCTGCCAGGACTTTGGGAAGGGCCTGGGAAAAGCAGCTTGGGGTTGCCACTGTGCGTTATTAATTTGGTGTGTGCTCGCTCTGGGGTTTGAAGGGCAGGCTCCCAATTCCAGCATTTTGGCTCTGGCTTTCCCAGAGCTGTCCCAGGGTTTGACAGGCTGATCCAAGGCTTTAGCTCTTGGAAACCACTTCAGTGGGGCCTGGGAGCCACGGAGATTATCTGAGCAGGGGCCCAAGGAACGCTCAAACCGGAGCAATCAATCCCTGATGTCCCGTCCCACTGGAGATCCAGGACTGAAGGCTTCCCTTCACCGACTCCTCAGACTGAATCAAGCTTTTTTTTTCTTTAAAAAGCCCAGTTTTTAAATCATTCCTCCTTTTAAATTACAGGCAGAGCGAAGGGGGCTGGGATTGGGAAGCCTGGAGGCCTTGGGCTGGAGGCAAACTTGGGCTTTGTGTCGGAGCCAGGATTTGTCTGGTGAACTTCTCTGGGTTTTGCACCATCCCATGGCCGTTCCTGAGGTGGTTTCTCCTTCCCTGCTGATATCTGGGATATCTGATATCCAGCTCCTCTTCCCATGGTTTTTCCAGTCTCATCATCCAGGAGTTTTGCTCTTCCCTTGGCTCTCGTTGCTTTGGATGTTGAAAAATGAGGGAGCAGCCATGATGGGAAGGGAAGGGAAGGGAAGGGAAGGAAAGGAAAGGGAAGGGGAAGGGAAAGGCAAGGAAAGGGAAGGGAAGGAAAGGGAAGGGAAGGGAAAGGGACTGGTGTTGGTGCTGCAGTCACACAACGTCTCAGCCAGCTGGGGAGAAGGGGAGGGCAGGTCCTGCTGGCTGCTCAGCACTTCCAGGGAATGAGCAAGGGAAGCAGGAAAGCCGGGAGTGTGTCCTGGGGGAGTCCTCTGAGTGCAGGACGTGGATGTTGCAGTCACGGGGCTGTTGTGCCGCCTGTGTGGCTGTCGCACGGCATTCGGCCACATTCGGGTTCCTGGGAGGCTGAATTCCAAGGGGTTCCTGGGGATGGGCTGGATGTGAGGAGGAATTACTTTGCTGGGACAGTGGTCGGGCACTGGAAGAGCTGCTCAGGGCAGCGCTGGAGGCACCAGTTCTGGAAGTGTTCAGGAACAAGGGGATGTGGCACTTCGGGATAGGGCTTAGTGGGAATGGGGGTGTTGGGACAGAACTTGGACTTGGTGATCTCAGAGAGTTCTCCCAACCTTTCTGATTCCTGGGAAGCCCAGGGAAGCCTCTGGAAGGGCTGCAGCTGAAGGAAATAAATGGAATAAGGTTGTTCTTAATTGCTGGAGAACCTGTGGGCTCACTGGGCCTGCACCTGGGGCTTGTCCTGCCTGGACACCCAAATCCATAAACCACGAGCCTCCAATCCTTTGGAAGCCCCCTCAGCAGCTCCCGTGGTCACCGAATTCCTCGTTCATTTGCTCCCCATCCCCATTAATTGCGTTAGAGCCTGGTGCTCCACAGCTGAAGTGGGAGGTTTCCCGTCCCTTCCAGGTTCCCCTCGCCTCTCCCGTCCCTGTGATCTCCAGAGCTGGAGCTCATCCTTTCCAGCGCTTCTTGGGAAGAGTGGAGCCTGACCACTTTCTCATTTAGATGAAAAAAAGCTTTATGGGGCTGTTTTTATACAAAAAGTCTCCAGTTGGGGTTGGTAATCAGTGAGGGGGCAGCCTTTTGTAGTGCCTGGGTAAATCTGTTCCAGCGCCACGAGCAGACGGCTGTTTACATTAGTGTGCTAATTCCTTATATTTGGGGAGTTCTGATCCATGGAAAAACACAGTAATGAAAGGGTTTTTTTATTCTTTTTTTACCCCCCCCTCTTTCTCTCTCTCCATAAATTAGAAACATTCACTTTTAGGGGGAAAAAAAAAATTGTGAAGTTAAAGGCAAAATTATGGCATTTATTATCTTGAATTTCCATGACTGGTTAATTTTGCCTGTGTGTGGGTGGCTAAATAATCCTTCTGTTTCCGAAATCTTCCCGAGGAATTCTTTGTTAGTGCAGCGAGACAGACGCCCACTGTGGAGAGTTGAAATGGTCAAATCCCAAATCCCAAATCCCATCCCAGTGCCGGGCGGGCGCCAGGGATAGCGGATCTGTGGCGTGGACTGAAGGGATTCCTCCTTTCCAGAGGGTGAATCCCTGCCGGGGCTCCTCGGCTGCTCACACTTAGGAATTCCAAGTGAGGAAGGGGCAGGGATGGAATTCCTGTGGGATTGGGGCTTCTGCTCACGCAGAGTCGTGGTGGATGTGGAGCATCCTCCCTGTGGGTTTGGTGAGGAAACACCTGTGGGAATGCAAAGGAGCCTCCTTCCAATCCATGGAAAGGGATTTGGGATCATTTCTGGGTGTCTGCACCCCAAATTACTCCCATTTCCCACCTTCATCCCTCTCCTGGTGCTTTGTTGAAGCCTTTTATTCTGGAGTCTTTCAGAGCCCTCAGGAAGTGCTTTGCTCTTTGCCCATCTGTGGTCATGGAATCCTGGGATGGGTTGTGATGGAAGGAACCTCAGAGCCCATCCAGGGCCACCCCATCCATGGGCAGGGACACCTCCCACCATCCCAGCTGGATCCAAGCCCCAGTGTCCAGCCTGGCCTTGGACATTCCCAGGGATCCAGGGGCAGCCCCAGCTGCTCTGGCAATTCCAGCCCAGCCCCTCGCCACCCTCCCAGCCAGCAATTCCTTCCCAACATCCCAGCCCAAGCTCCCCTTTCCCACTGGGAAGCCATTCCCTGCCTCCTGGCCCTCCAGCCCTTGGCCCCAGTCCCTCTGCAGCTCTCCTGGAGCCCCTTTAGGCCCTGCAAGGGGCTCGCAGCTCTCCCTGGCTCCTTCCCTTCTCCAGGGCAACATTCCCAGCTCTCCCAGGCTGCCTCCAGAGCAGAGGGGCTCCAGGCCTGGAGCAGCTCCGGGGCCTCCTCTGGGCTCTCTCCAGCAGCTCCACGTCCTTCTGCTCTTGGCCCCAGGGCTGGGGCAGCTCTGCAGGTGGGCTCTCACCTGAGGGGCCCAGGGACACAATTCCCACCTTTCCTGCTGCCCACGCTGGGATCAGCCCAGGGCTGGGGGAGTTCTGGGCTGGGCTATTCCAGCCTCATCCACAACATCCCAAACCCTTCTCCCAGAGATTCTGGTCCCTCTGGAGCAGCCCAGGAAGGGCTGACATCCAGTGGCCACCCAGGCTCCCCCTGATAGCCCCATCTGGGCCCTGAAGCTCAGCAACCCCATTGAGAGACACTTTGGAGCCGTTTAATTTTTTTATCCTGAAATGAAGGAGTTTGGGGGGTGGAGTGGGGGGGTCACAAATGACATCCTCGATTTGGGATTTCATCCTGGCTCACAGAATCCCCCGGGAAGGGTTCGCTCCAGCGCCTCGTGCGCGGCCCTCTTGAAAGGCGAGGCTTTTAGGAGTTGAACGTTGTGAATACCTTGGGCTCAGTGGCATATGCAGAACAAATGTGAATCAAACACAGAAATAATTCCTTCAGGAATGTTATTTATTGATGTGGGAGAGCAATACTACACTGTTTACAATAGAGAGTTAAGTGGGATTTGGGGTTTGCTGGGAAGTTGACAGCTTGCGGTCCCGAGCAGAATTTCTGCCTTTTGTGGGATGAAAGAAGAAAAGCTGTGCTCTTGAAATGGTTATTTAGAAATGATTGGGAAGTTTGTTCCCTTTCCAGGCGGGGGAGAGGCTGCCAGGCCTGCGGTCGCTGCGATGGTGAAATTTTGGATGTGAAAGAGCTCACAGAAGTCTGTTTGCATTAGAGTAACGAGATAAAGGACCTCGCGGGGCTGGCGGGGCGCACCGGGGGACGCGGGCGGGAGCAGAGTCCTCCCGCTCCCTTTCTCACGGGTAAGGCTTGGGATCGCTGAGGCTTGGAGCAGGGATTCACCCAGGAGCAGAGCCCGTGGAGCTCAGCTGGGGCTTGGGAAGATGAGACAGAGCTGTGGGAATCACCAGGCTCTGCCACCTCTCTCCGTCTCTGCTGGGTTTTGGTGCCAGCGGGGTTTTTTTGGGGCAGTTTTCTGTCCCGTCCCCTCCTTGGTCACCCCCGGAGGCGCTGGACCTGCAGCAGCAGCACAGGGAGGCCAGGAATGAAACCTGGGCCCAAGAGGAGAAAATGAACTCCTCATGGATTCCTTTCCTCCATTTGTGCCAGAGGCTTTTGCCATAAGAGTGCAAATTCGGTGCTGATGCGGCTGCTGGGCTCTGCTCGCTGCCTCCTCCGGGGGTTAAGTGCAGGGAATCCTGAGCACTGTAGGGAATCAGGGAATGCTGCCACATCCGGAGCACGTCCCAGTGCCTGCCTTGTCCCTGTCCCTGCTCAGCCACAGTGAACCCGATCCTGCTCCAGGGTGGGTGACATCAACCCCGTTCCTGCTCGGGAGGTGGTGAAATGGAGAAAACCTGGCTTAGCTGTGAGGGAATCCCCAGGGAATGAGCTGGGATAACGTGTTTGGAGGGCTTTCCATGCAGTAAAAGCTGAGGAAGGGGCTCCTGTAGCAGTTTATGGGCAATGAGGGGATTTATGGAGGCGGAGGTGGTTTTGTCCGGTGACTGAAGGAGTCGTGGCCTGCCCCGGATGTTCTCCCTGAGGGGCACCAGCCTGGAGGTGAATCCCTTGGTTCAGCACCAGCCCTGCACTCGTCCTTCGGGTGCTGTGGGTTGTTTGGGATCCAGGGCAGGGCTGGATCCTGCCGGATCCTGCCGGATCCTGCCATTCCTGCCACATGGGAACGTGGCAGAGATCCCATGGGGAGCAGCAGGATCCCAGAGCCCTGGGCCAGTTCTGACCAGAATCCGGAGTCTGTGGCGAAGGAGGTTGTCCAAGTGCTTGGACTTGGCAGGAAGGTCAGGATGTGCAATAACTGCTCTTGGAATTTATTTTCTTTACACCCTCGGTTGTTGAGGTGTCAGTGCAGGGCCAGGAGCTGATCCCTGTGGGTCCTTCCAGCTCAGGATGTTCCATGGTTTTATGGCTCCTCACTCCTCTGGTGCTCGTGGCCCAGGAGGTGCGCTGGGATGGTGGCCCTGGGCTGGTGGCCCTGGAGTGTGCTGGGTGAAGGGGACACGTCACCATGGCTGAGGTCGGGGTGTGGGTGGTGTCACCTCTGCTGGTGGCTCCTCCTCGCTCTGCTCAGGGCTGTGTTCAGAGCCGGGTTTGGGTCTGCTGCTTACAGGACACCAAAACTCTCTGGGGAAGGAAGTTTCCCACTCCAGTCCCACCAGGATCTCCAGCTGCTGTGGCTCTGCTTTAGGCTGTGTTTGTTTAGGCCTTGAGATTTGGAATAAAATACCCTGAAATGGGGAAAACCCCACGTGAGCAGAGGAGGGAAGGGGTTGGGGGTGGGTTTGGGGCCTGTGTGTGCCACGGCCCTGTCCAGGGAATGCTCTGCTGCTCAGCAGCACCCTGGGATCCCTCAGATCACCCAAACATTGGGATATTCCATCCGAAGCCTCTCACTGTGGTGTTCCCACCTCTGGCCTGCCTTGATCCCAGCGGGAAGCATGGCCTGGGCCAGGAGGGCGTCACGGGCACAAAGGGGCAGCGCTGGCACCTCCTGCCCTGCCCAGATTTCCCAGCTCTGGGACTGCCTGGAGCAGGCTGGTGTCCCCTGTCCCCTCGGGGCTTCCTGGCCCTGCACTCTGCAGGATCGGGAGGCTCCTCCTGGGGTGCAGTGGCCGTGCTGGTGGCAGCAGGGCCAGAGGGTGGCACGTGGCTGGGCCAGGCCAGGCACAGCAGGGCCAGAGGGCGGCACATGGCTGGGCCAGGCTGGGCACAGCAGGGCCAGAGGGCGGCACATGGCTGGGCCAGGCTGGGCACAGCAGGGCCAGAGGGTGGCATGTGGCTGTGCTGGTGGTAGTGCCAGCAGGGCCAGAGGGTGGCACGTGGCTGGGCCAGGCTGGGCACAGCAGGGCCAGAGGGCGGCACGTGGCTGGGCCAGGCTGGGCACAGGGCCCGGTGCCACCCTGCGCTGTGCCCTGGTGGCAGCACCATCCCGGAGGGATGTGGAAGCTCCCACTGGTGCCACATCCAGCAGCACTGGGCCTGCCGAGCCCACGCTGTCCCCAGGGTGTCCCTGGGGTGTCCCTGGGGTGTCCCTGGGGTGTCCCCGGTGCCGCGGGGGCTCCGAGCGCCCGTAGAGCCGGGCAGGGGCAGGAGTTTGGGTGAGGTTGTGCAAGAGCTCTGGTGAGAGATGCCAACTATTTGTTTACTCCTTTCAAGATCCAACATAATGAGTTTGTTTACGAGGCCTGGGCTGGAGCAGACGGAACCCATTTGATGATTTGGAGAAATCAGCTCCCCAACCATTGCTTACACAACACAATGACCTGAGCAGCTTCTGCACCCTGGTTTTGTTAACGAAAACCCCCCCGAACCTTCGTCTTCCAATCCCAAAGGATAATTGGATTGTCTCCTCATTTGTTGTTGGTTCCCTGTGAAATTCCTGTGGGTTGTTTTCAGGGGATAATCTGGGGCAGGCTCCGTGTTGTGGTGGCGTTCACACTGTCCCTGTGTGGTCACTGAGGGGGTGACAACCTGCAGGATGGGTCCCAAAAGAGTTCGGGGCAGGTTTGGGGGCAAAACCAGCTCTGAACAGAGCTCCTTGTGTTTGCTTTGAAATTCTGCAGTGCACAACTGGATGGAAGATGCTTTTCCCTGGAATTGTGTGTTACGTTGTTGGATAATGGGAGTGTGGAATAGCCCGAGCTGCTGTTTGCACAGAGTATTGAGTGCAGGTTTTACTTAGGGAGTGAGGACACCAGGCTTGTGCTGCCTGAGCATTCCTGGCTGTGGCTTCACCAGAAGCTGGAAAATCCGTACGAAAGTTCGGCTTGGGATACTCCTGTGAGCACTGGAGGAGTGCTGCTGTTCTCCTGACTGCTGAATTGTCCGTGCAGTGGGATTCTCCTGCTGTCCACACCTTTCTGGGATCTCCTGAAGTTGCTAGGCTCAGTTTTCCTTGATGGAAATACCCAGCTGGGACATCCATACTGGGGCTGCGGCTGCCCCTGGATCCCTGGACGTGTCCCAGGCCAGGTTGGAGCAGCCCAGGACGGTGGGAGGGGTCCCTGCCCATGGCTGGGGGATGGAATGAGATGATCTTTAAGGTCCCTTCCCACCCAAACCATTCCATGATTCCACGGTTCCGTGTCCCAAGGGATTGTGATGAGCCTGGCGGCTGCTCGGTGTCACCTTCAGGTGACACTTGGGATCCTCCCACGGTGTCCTCTCCTCATCCTGCTGCTCCCTGAAAACCCTGCGTGCTCTGGGCTGCTGACCCCTGCTCCAAACCCTGCTGGCCCCGGCTCCGGAAGGTTGGGAATCTCGTGCTGATCCACGTTTTAAATCCCGAGCTGTGGGACACTGAAACCTCGCGCCCGCTGTTGTCCTGCCCTCTGCTCATCCCCTTCCCGTGGCTTTTCCAAACCTCCTCACCCCACTGTGGTGACCTTCCCCTTGTCCCTCAGTCTGTTCCTGTTTCAGTCCTCGTGGGAAGAAGCCACAAAGCTGATCCTGGAGTTTTTATCCCGTTCCTTCACCGGTTGGTGTTTATTGCCCTGATTCGTGGTGGTTGGGAACGTTCACCTCCCGCAGCTGCCTCTGAAGCACAGAGAGCTCCTTTAATCCCTGGAATTCCTGATCGGTGCAGGGTTCAGCTGCTCCATCCCGTTGTTCCAGGGAAGCTGGACAGTGTCCTGACAGTAGTGAGAGCCTGGAAATGTGGGAATTACAGAGAGAGAATTCCCTGGTGTTTAGGAAACGAGACCTTTTTGGGTTTCCTCAGGTGGGGTGAGGATAGGGATGAGTTCACCACCGGCTCCTGGGCTGTTCCTGCCCTGAAGTTGAAAGGTTGTGAACCAAAGATATTATTCCTAGAGCCTGGAAAAGTGTTGGAATATTGCAGAGGATTTGGGAAGAGCAGAGCTGGGGATGTGGGAAGGTCTCTGTTGGAAGAGCAGCTTTGGAAGTGCTGCCATGAGGAAGCAGCTGCTGAGCTGGAGGAGCAGGAGAGCCGCTCTCCCAGGGAATTGAGTTTGGTTCCAGACAAATGGTGGGAATTCTGGGATGGAGAGAGAGGGAGCAGGGGAGTTACAGAGAGAGAATTCCCTGTTGTTTGGGAAATGAGAGCTCAGGTGATGGGAGAATAGGGATGAGTTCTCCAGCAGCTCCTGGGCTGTTCCTGCCCTGAAGTGGAAAGGTTTAAACCTAAGGAAAAGCCTAAGAAATTATTCCTAGAGCCTGGAAAAGTGTTGGAATATTGCAGAGGATTTGGGAGGAGCAGAGGTGGGGGTGTGGGAAGAGCACCTTGGTTAATGAAAAAGCCCCTGAAGCTTCGTCTTCCAATCCCAGAGTACAGCTGGGTTGTCTCCCTCTTCGTGAGGGAGCTGAGCCCGAGCAGCAGGAGAGCCCCTCTCCCAGGGAACTGGATTTGGTTCCGGACAAATGGGGGGAATTCTGGGATGGAGAGGGAGGGAGCAGCAACGCTGAGCTGTGTGGACACCGCTTGGCTGCTCCCAATTCTTTTTTTGGGAGCCGGTGGCTGCTTCTGGTTTCAATCACGGCTACGATTGCATAACTGGGAATGTTTTCCTGTTTTGATGTCTATTAAAATCCCCAATTGCTGCGAGCGACCCCGTGCACGGAGCACGGAGCTCCTGCCAGGGGCACTTACGTAACGCTTGTGGATTTAGAGGTGAAACAGCCCCGTCCTTCTGGAAGGAAGAAATCCCAGCAGGGATTGCCAAGGCCTGACAAGGAGAGGTGGCAGACGAGGGAATGAGGAGTTGGGATTTAGGAAGGGCAAGGTCGAGGAAAGAGGCCAGAACAGAAGAAACCGCGGCGGAGCGAAGTGAAATCAGAGAGTGGGAAAGCTGCCGGGGGTTTTTAGGGAGCTGGGAGCTGTTCCCAAATCCCAGGGTCTGTATCTGTCTTGGCTCCCACCAAGGTAAATGGGTTCTAAATGAAAACCATCGCCGCTGCCGTTGGATTGCTCTCGGAAAAGCTGTCCAAGGAAGGTTGTTCCTGCACCTTGTCTGGCTCCCTGCTGCTTCTGATGGCTTCTGGTAGCTCAGACCTCTTTACCTCCAGCTTGGAAAGCAACCTTATCTCCCGCTTTCCCGGGAATTTTAACCGTCCTATTCCCTTTTTTCCCTGTCTTTGCGCCGCTTCCTCCGTGTATCTCAGACCTTTGAAAGTTCTTATTGCAGTCCCGGAGTGAGAATTGAATTTCTTGGCGTGGAGATTTTAGCTCAGCCTTTTCTTGGAGCAGGCCCAGGCAGCTGGGAATATTTGCTGCAGCCATCCCAGTAGCAGGAATTCCGTGCTGCAGGAATACCTGGAGCGTTTCCTGGCATTGCCTGGGCTCGGCTGTGGAGGGGCAGCTCAGGAGCTGCAGAATTGGGGCAGAACCTCCTTAGGGTTTGGACCAGGGGCTTGAGACCGGAACTGTGTGAGCGGAGCACTCTGAAATCCTGGGATAGTGGTGGGATTGATGATCTTGGAGGTCTTTTCCAGCTTTAATGGTTCTGGGAAGGAGGTGAGACCACAGAGAGCGTTTTGGAGGGTGGGATTTGGGGACATCCTCCTGCCCTTCGCTTCCCAACCTGCAGCACCCCCGGCCTCGCGCTCTTTCCCGAGGGAGATCTGCAGCTGGAGCTTTTTTTGGGAACCTGGTGTGTGGGTGATGACAGCTGCAGGGAATTATCCTGGAGGGATTGGGAATTCTACACCAGCCCTGACAAAAACTCTGTGGCCGGAGCAAAGGCCCCGGTGTCCTCCTGCAGCCTCAGCTCAGCCTCTCTCCTCTGGAGGATTCCAGAAGGATAAAAAAAGAAGCTGCTCATTTAATTTCCTTCCTTGGAAGAGCCAAAACCAACAGTGTAAAACCAGACACATGGCAGGGGAAGAAAAGCCTTTCCAAGGCCTCTCCCCACCGGAGGAAGGCCGGGATTGTTGACATTTTCCTCCGGGTTTCTGCTGCTGCCCTTGGTAATCCCAACCGGGAGCCAAATGAGCAAAAGCCCCGGGCCCTGTTCCACATGTGTCCATCCATGGGAAGCACTAGGGCTTTTTTTGGAATGACAGAGCCAGGGAAGAGTCACTCCTCACTGGGATCGGGGAGGAGCTGTCGGGAAGCACATGGAAAATCAGGCCCTGAGTGATGCCAGAGGTTCTCCAGCGTTGCTGTTGTTGTCCCTGACCTCTGGAGCCTCCTGTGGGATCCCTCAGCTGCTCCAGGGATGTGGCAGCCCCTGGGAGTGTCCTGGGCAGAGCTGTGGGGGACGGGAGGGATGGGCAGGCCATGGATGTGCAGCCCCTGGGATTGCCAGCGTGCTTTGGGAATTGCTGCTGGAGCCGTGGAGTCGCTGAGGCTGGAAAAGCCCCCTGAGATCACAGAGCCCAACCATCCCCAGCAGTGCCAGGGCCACCCCTGCCCCCTGTCCCCATTGCCACATCCACAGGGCTTTGAACCCCTCCAGGGATGGGGACTCCAGCCCTGCCCTGGGTTTTCTCCTTCCCATGGAGAAATTTTCCCTGATATCCAATCCAATCTCTTTCTTTGTTCTCCTTGTGTTGTGCCACCATGGGAAAACCAAATTAATTTGGAGCAACGGCCTTGGGAATGAGGAAGGTGTTTGGGAGTGAGGTGTGGACCTTGCTTGGGTCCATCAGAGGAACTTGCCAAAAGGGAACGGCCTCAGGCTGGGCCAGGGCAGGCTCAGGGTGGACAGCAGCAGGAATTTCCTCATGGAAAGGGTGCTCAGGCCTTGGCAGGAGCTGCCCAGGGAGGTTTGGAGTGCCCATCCCTGGAGGTGTCCCAGGAAGGGCTGGAGGTGGCACTCAGTGCTCTGGGCTGGGGACAAGGTGGGGATTGGGCACAGCTTGGGCTCGATGATCCTGGAGGGATTTTCCAGCCTCAGGGGTTCTGGGATGTGAGTTGGTTCTCCAGGACAACCTGAGCAACCTGCCCAGGGATTGTGGTGGAGTCTGGGAATGTCCTTTGGGAAATCTGCTGCTCCTCAAAAGTGTTCCTACCCTTGGTTCCTCCTCTGTTGGTGCTGCCAGGCGATTTTTGGGTTTAAAATTTGGGAATGGTGAGATTTTTTGGGAACAAACACTCACAGGGAATGTGACAGAAGTCTTGGGAAGGGCAGAAGTCAGAGAAGGAACAGGTGCTTGACCTGTTGATATCCGAGCTGCTTTTTCCTCTCTGGAAGTTTACAAATGGCAAGTGAAGAGAAGGAGTGGAGTGTGAGGATGGAATTAGAAATGGGAATTACTGGGCAGGAATAACTTCAGGGATTTGTGATGTTGGTAAGGCCCAGCTTTGACTCAGAACGTTTTCTGAGATGTTTTAGGGAAAGGAAACCTTGTCAGAGCCTTCTCCTTGCTCCCAGGTGTATCTGGAGTGTAGGGGCGGAGTAGCAGCATCACTCCTACAATGCTCACATTCCGTCCTTGGTCTCCCAGTGAATCAATTCCGTTTAATCTCAGAGGTTTGAAGGAGGAGTTGAGCTTAAATGAGGATTTCAGGGTGGCTTTTGGGAGAATTCCCACTTTTCCAGCGGGGTGTGGGACTCACCCTGTGGTGCAGTTTCTCTCTGATGAGGCTGATGTGCTCAGTGCCCCAAGACTTCTATTTAGAACTTCCTAAGGTGGTGATTCCTGGTTGCTCCAAGCCCCATCCAACCCGGCTTTGACACTGCCAGGGATGGCAAGTCCACAAACTAAAAAAAAAAAAAAATAAATAAAATCAAAACTGAATTTCAGATCAATTCAACCTTTGCAGAATTGACTTTTACAGAAGAAATCTCTGTAAATCCCCTCTGATTGCTGACAAGGAGCCGCCATCGTCCAGAAATCCAATGAATGTCTGAATCGGACGGGATAAAGTGGGAATCACTCAGCTGAGCAAATAACTCCTCTCCATAAAATGGCCCGGAATAACACGCCGAGGACTGCAAAAACACGGCAGTGACCAAGGAAAACACCAGTGCATCCATATTAATTTTTCATTTTGGGTTCGGAGAGAAGCCCTAAGTCACTGTTAAAGTGCGTTTTAGATTTTTATGTCCTTTTTCATGCCCTGATAGAGCAGACCAGGCCTGTTCAGGAGAGGCCTTCAGCGTGCCTGAGTCACCTTCAGGGGAAATTAAGCACGTGCTTAAAGCTGAGCTTGCTCCCGAGCTCACTGCTGATTCCAGCATCCCAAATTCCCGAGCCTTGCTGGAAAATGGCTGAAACTCGGCACTGACTGGAAATTCCCTTGTAGCAAACCGCCAGAACAGAAGAAATATTTCCACTGTGTTGTTAAAATACGGAGGAATATTGTTTTAGGGAGAGCTTTTATGGCATTGTCTGCAGCCTGAGAAAGTCCAGAGCAGCAAAATCCACCCGAAAGCCCTTTTGATGGAGCTGGAATTCTCTAATTCCTCGTGTCAGTGCGAGCGGGATAAACGGAGTGCACGCAGTGGGATTTTCAAAACAAGGGCCCTCGCAGCTTTAAATAATTATTGGAAATCAAGAAGAGATTGAACAGCCTCTCTCCCACCTCCCATCCTCATCCCTGCTCCCTTCCCGGGCGGGCAGTGGGAACTGGGGGTGCCTTGGGAAGCTCCCGCTCTGCTCTTGGCTGGGATTAAAGGATTCCGATTTCCCTCGTGGGTGTTTCTCACTTGAAAACTCCCCTGGAATGGCTGCACTGGGAGGTGTTTACAGGAACCCAGCTGGGGCTGTCAGAGGATGGGAAGCGGCCGCAGCCACTGGATTTGGGAGCCTGGAGGTTCCCAAATTGAAATGTTACAGAAGTGCCGAGGAGCTCGGAGGGGAAAGGAAAGAGGAGACGGGTATTTGGGAAGGGGAGGGTCCCCTGGGTGGGATTGATGGATTTTATTGTGCTGGCAGCGTGGGGGGCATCCAGATCCTCGGGATGCTGGCAGCAGGAGAGGCTCCTGCTGCCTGGGATTCCCGTTGGGATTCGCTGCCTTGAGAGCCCGAGCCTCTGTGTCTGCAGGGGAAGTTCAGCCCCTGGATTTGGGAGCAGCAATTCGGGATTGCTGACAGGAGCCATAACAGGATCCGGGGCCACCATTCCTGCCTGTCCAAGGGGCTCATCCAGGGCCTTCCACCATCCCGGGAATGGCCCCATCTGGTGCACACAGAGTTAATGGAGCAGCGTGAGGGCTTGGCGTTGCCTCTGCCTTTGACCTGGGCTGCTGAAGGAAAATATTCCACAGGCAAAAGAGATCAAATCTGGGCTGCTCCGAGGGCGGCTCACGGGATCCATCCCGGAGCAGCTGGAGCCACGGGGAGCCTCCTCATCGGGTGTGCCTTGGGAGCAAAACTGCCTGCAGGATCCCACTTCAAGGAGCATCCCTGTGTGTTTATGGTGCCACACACACAGAGCAGCACGGAGCCTCTTCCAGGCGCTGCCGAGGGCTGCAGCTGCCTTGGAAAAGCAATTCCTCGTCTCTCCATCTTTGTTCTGTGGAAAGGCAGAGCCGAGATGGGGAGTTCATCCCTCCAACCCCAAATGCCAGGGATTTGCTGCCCTTCCCACCGTCCCCCACCGCGCCTGGCGGCGCAGGGAAAGAGCGCCGAGGTGTTCCGCAGATTTTTGGCTCTCTGGGAATTTCCAGGCTGCCTGGCTGCCTTTTTTAGCCCTAAGGGTTGTGGGGTTTGTTTCTTCCCTGTTTTTCCCTCTTCCCCAGCTGTGCGTTCGTCCCAGGCGTTTGTCTGAGCTCGCTTGGACGTCGCTCCCACCAGCGATCGTTGCTGCCTTTCCCATCGCTCGGGAATGTGGCATTTGGGGTGATGGAAACGTCTCCTGCTCCTTATCCAGGGAGCAGTGGATGAGTCCCCATCTCGGGAGATGAAGGATCTCTGGGATATCCTTGGAGTTGCTGATTTTAGGGGTCTTTTCCAGCCTCGGGATTCTGTGGAATCTCAGCTCTGCTTTGCTCACGCAGATGCAGCAGGTGAGCTCCTCCACTAAAGAATTCCCATGACCCACGAGCTCTCTCCCTAAAATATTTTCCATGTGGAGCGGCGGGAAGCTTGGGCAGAATGTTCTGAGTTGGACCCACAAGGAAGTCCACAAGGAATTCCATAATTCCATGGAATTATGGGATGGTTTGGGGTGAAAGGGACCTTAGAGATCATCTCATTCCAACCCTTGCCACGAGGAGAATCCATGACAAGGATCACCAGTCCAGCTCCTGGCCCTGCCCAGGACACCCCAGAATCCCACCCTGTCCCTGAGAGCGTTGTCCAAATGCTCCTGGAGCTCTGGCAGCCTCGGGAATGTGCCCGTTCCCTGGGAGCTGTTCCAGCTCCCACCAGACATCCTTCCTGAAGAGCCCAGGAGAGCTTTGCAGAGCCTTTATCTCCAAGCCTCCAGTCCCAGGGAGTCACTTTAGAGAAGCTTGGAGGTGGTGGGATGCTGGAGAGGTTTTTGGGATGCAGCAGCACACAGCGGGAAGCACAAGGTGGGGCAGAGGGCTGGAATCTCCTGAAATTCCACCCTGACTTTGCACTCAGTGGATGATTTCTAACGGAGCCGGGCCAGAGGAGGTCCCTGAGCCCTGGGAGATGCTGGGGAGCGAGCTCAGCTCGTGTTTCCCGCAGGGCTCTGGAGCTGGAGCTGCTCTCACGTGAAGCCGCTGTGGGAGCGCAGAGATAAGAGAGCCACATGCAGCCTCTCCATCAGATTGCAATCAGCTCCTACTCCTCCTCCTGCTTCTCGCTTCTGAAGTCGGGAACAAACCCGACTTTGTATAAATGATGTTCCTAAAGGAGACTTCACTTCCCACTTTTCTATTTATAGAGGGCCCTTTCCTCGTGCATATGGAGAGCAGCTTGGTTTTCCTGTCCTCAGCAGCTCCTGTTTGATCTCTTGTGCATCTTCCAGGAACGGGGATCAAGAATTGATCCATTCAGGACTGAACTGGAAGTTTAAAATGGTTCAAAGCTGGGTGGGATGGGGCTCAGAGACCCCTGGGGCAGTGGGAGGTGTCCCTGCCCATGGCAGGGGTGGCACTGGATGGGTTTAAGGTCCTTCCACCCAGCCCATTGTGGGATTCTCTGGTTGCTGCAGCCGCATCCCAAAGCTGCTCGGCCAATGCTTCTTCTCCTTCTCCTTCTCCTTCTCCTTCTCCTTCTCCTTCTCCTTCTCCTTCTCCTTCTCCTTCTCCTTCTCCTTCTCCTTCTCCTTCTCCTTCTCCTTCTCCTGCTTCACCTCCACCTTCAGCACTGCCTTTCTCTCCCACTGGCATGGTCCAGTTCCAGGTTCTTCCCGTCCTCCCCATGTCCTGGCCCAGCCTCAGGAACAACTTGGTGCTTCTTCAGCCACTCCTCATTTTCCTGATGTTCTGCTGCTGATCCTGCTCAGTCCAGTTAAACCGGGATGAATTAATATTAGATAGAGAGTCAAGAGCTGATCAAGGGACCGACCTGAGTGTCCAGGAACTCCCTGACATCACTGAACTTCCTGCAGATTCCTGATGGGGTTGGGAGTGTCATGACTCCTCAAAAAGCCACCCTACCTGAACTAAAGAGCCTGAGGAATTGGGATCATCCCATTTACATTCCCACTTTTATCCACAAACCAAATCCAGCACTGCTGCAGCTCCCACTTGGTTTTTCAGCTCTCAGCAGTTTCTAACAGGTTTGGACTGTGTCCCAAGCCTGACTTAAAAGAACTGCAGGACACCTCAAGTGACATTTGTTATCCTGTGAGTTGTGCAGCTCCGTTTCCACGTTGTCCTTCTGAGACAAAACGAGGAGCGTGCCAAGATCTCCCATCGGCCCCAAATCCTTTCCCCACTCCCTTGGCTGCATCTCAGCCTGTTCTCCTGCTGCCTTCCACGAGTGACTCAGTTTGGAAGAAACTGAAGCACCCAAAGAGGTGCTCGGGATGAGGGGGAAGGGATTGTGCTGCCCTGGATCCCGTTTTTGTGCTGGGAATTCCGTGGAGCCGGGGTTCCGTGAGATGACAGCTGCGACACCGCCGTCACAGGCTCTGAAGTCTCTCCAAAACCTCCTTTCCCCGCTGTCTGCTCAGCGCCCTCGGTCGGCTCCCGAGCTGGGGAAATTTGGGCTGTGTTGGGATCAAAGCTCTGCTCGTGTTCCCTGCGAGTTTCAACACTTGCGGTCGCCGGGTGCCCTGGCCAAGCTCGAGCTGTTCCCTTTCAACACCCGCAGCTCCTGCTCCTTCCAGGGGTGATTAGGCACGGAGCTCGAGCGGAGCCGGGACTGCGGAACTCGTTTGAAGGCCTGGGATAGGGTTTTACATAATCATCAGGAGTTGCTTTAATTAGGGCCAGCAAAATGTTTCAGTTTTAGAAACGTTCCACTTTTTACTGCCCTGCTCAGAGTCACAGCTGAGTCGTGAAGGAACCGTGAAGACTGAAAGAATTCCAGAGGAGAACGAGGTCACAGGGAGTGGCTTCAGAAGGACACATTTCCACCTCCTGAAGATCCCCAAATCTCCTCACACAGCAGCTCCTCAGCCAAGCACAGCTCCCATCTCTGAGAATCCCAGACTGGTTTGGGTTGGAGGGACCCTAAATCCCATCCAGTGCCACCCCATCCAAGGGCAGGGACACCTCCCACTGTCCCAGGCTGCTCCCAGCCCCAGTGTCCAGCCTGGCCTTGGGCACTGCCAGGGATCCAGGGGCAGCCCCAGCTGCTCTGGGCACCCTGTGCCAGGGCCTGCCCACCCTCACAGGGCGCAATTCCTTCCCAATATCCCATCCAGCCCTGCCCTCTGGCACTGGGAAGCCATTCTTCCCCTTCCAATGTTTTAATTATTTTGGAGGGTTAAAGACTCATACTGTGAATTGACCTTCACAATTCTCATACCGATTTTTAGCATTTTAGCCTAAAAGGCGAATATTTAGATGCAAATTCTTCACCCACGGAGTGTTGGAAGGGACCCACGAGGATCATGGAATCCAACTCTTATGGAATTAGGCCTGATGGTCGCATCCATTCCAGGGAATCATCAGTGCAATCAGGGAATGATCCATGTGAACGTTCTGTGCAGCTGCAGAGAGGAACATTTAATTAATTCCAAGGCAATTACCCTGACGAGCCGGTCCAGCTCCAAACAGGGACATTTTCGCAGTTGCTGTGTGGAGGCCAGATGGGAACACAGGCTGTTATTAGGGCTTGGCTTGCCTCTCCTGAGGTTCCTGGCAGGTAATCAGTGTATTTTTCCCATTTGGAGGTTTGGATTTCGGCATTCTGGGAATTAGGCCCACAGGGATGTCCAGGAGATGTTTCAGTGTGAATGGAAGGCTTATTTTCTTTTTATATTCCCACTAGGAAATATTCCTTGCCCTTGCCAAATACCAGGATGCAAATAGAAATCTCTGGGCTCCATTTGGCAGCAGACGGAAAATTAAACCGTGCAGGAAGTTTTCCAGAACTTAGTGTGGACTAAGGGATTTGGTAAAACCTGGTGTGGGTCACCTCCTTGCTGCCCTCCAGTGCTGCCTTTCATGGCATCACGAGGGCTGCAAAAGGCCTCCAGGATCACACAGAATCACGGAAGTAACTCAGCTGGAAAAGACCTCTGAGATCATCAAGTCCAGCCTAACACCCACCTCACAGGTGGTGACCCAACACCGCCTTGTCACCCAGAGCATGGCACCAAGTGCCACATCATCAAGGCCAGCCTTTGAGGTGACCTCCTGGTCACCTGCTGTGCCCAAGCCCAGGGGTGAGGTTGTTGACCACGGTGACCTGCACTGGTTCAGTCCCTGGGTCTGAGGCTTTGTGCCACCAAAACCAGAAGTGACCGGTTGCAAGTGGTCCATGAGGCCCTGTCCTAACACCCCTTGTCCTGTGTGTGCTCTGCAGTTCATGGATTAAGTCTGGGGATTTTTCTGCTCTTGATGAGGGGTTTTTCACATGGACCTAATGAGGAGTTGCTCATGGACTTCATGGAAAGTTACCCATGGACCCGATGAGGAGTTGCTCATAGATTAGTGAGGAGTTGCCCATGGATCTCATGAGGAGTTGCTCACATGGAATGAGGAGTTGCCCACTGACTTCATGAGAAGTAGTTCACAGACCACAGGAGGAGTTGCTCACATGGAATGAGGAGTTGCCCATGGACCTGATGAGGAGTTGTTCATAGACCACAGGAGGAGTTGCCCATGGACCTGATGAGGAGTTGCCCATGGATCTCATGAGGAGTTGCCCATGGATCTCATGAGGAGTTGCCCATGGACCTGATGAGGAGCTGCCCACATGGAATGAGGAGTTGCCCATGGGCCTGATGAGGAGTTTGGCTCTGCGGCATCGCCTCCAGAAGGCAGGGCCTGCTGGTGGAGCGAATCCCCGTGGGCTGTTGTTGATGGGGAAGCTGGAGGAGGTTCAGCTCCAGCAGCAGCCGGAGGAGTGTGGAGGGTGTGGATGTGAGGGCAGGAATGAACCACCTGTGGTGGTCAGCAGGAGCTGGATGCTCCGTCTGGTGGATGGAGGAGGGGTGAAAGACTTGGATCTGGTTCATGGCGTGGCCAGGAGGGTCCAAACAGCTGAGATCCAAACTTCTTTTCGTGGGAGTGGGACTGGAGCTGTGGGGTGGAGGGACAGGTTCTGTTCCCTGGGCCACTGGATTTGGGGAATTCATGGAATTCCAAAATGCTCCTTCCTCCATGTCAGACTTCCAGGATGTTCAGCTTCATAGGTTGTAGTGCTATTCCTGCGGGTTGTAAAATCATGGAATGGTTTGGAGGGAACTTAAATCCCACCCCTGCCATGGGCAGGGACACCTCCCACCGTCCCAGGCTGCTCCAGCCTGGCCTTGGACACTTCCAGGGATGGAGCAGCCGCAGCTTCTCTGGGTACTGGTTTGGGTTGATGATCTGAAGGATCCTTTCCAACCGGAATGATCCCATGATCCCGCCTGTGCTGGGTGTCACACTCCCTGGAGCAGTTTGGAGCTGGCTCCTTCCCTCCCTGGCTGTGAGTTTGGTGTTGGCAAAGCCGGAACTGGCCCAGTGGGAAGCTCCTGGTAACAGCAAACGGTGCCGGGGGGACCAGAGAGATCGAATTAGGAATTGCTGTTTTAAACCAAACCAAATCCCACCAAAAAAAAGGTGGAGAGAGTGGTCAAGCTGTGATATTCCAAATATTTGAAGGCAGAAACAAATACCTTGAAATTCTGTGGTTGTAGATCTGCAGTTTCCTCTCATTAGAGGAGAAACTTTTAAGGGACATTGCTTGGTTTTTCCTTGTTTTGGGGTTTTTTAGCTCTGCCTTTGACTTTCGCCCAAATTCCTGTTTTCCTTTGGCCAAATCCATTCCCTAAGAGGCTGCCCTGGCTTTTGCAACTGGTGCACAACTGGCATTGTGGCACTGAAGGCTCTGATCACTTGGAGCTGTTGATGCCGGTCAGTTTTATTTGTGTTTTCCTCTCTTACCACCTGGATATTTGCTGGGAACTGGCAGGATTTGGGATGAGGTGAGGCTGGGACACAAATGGGGGTTGGAAACAGCCGGGGAAACACAAAACCTTGAAGCTGTAGAAAGTGAAGGTTGCTCACGTCAGGTTCAGGGATTTGTTCTGCGTCTGATATCAAAGTTGGTGATGATCTCATCAGAGAAATTCCATCTTGGTTTGCCACCCTGAGATCCTAGAAATCATGGTAAAATGGAAATCCATTAATCTTTAGGGAATTGGCAGCTCCAGGAACATGGAATATCCATGTGTGGCAGAGTGTCAGCTGCAGACTTCCTGTGCCTTGCACAGTCCAGGGAATCACAGAGGGGTTTGGGTGGGAAGGGACATTAAGGATCATCCCATCCCACCCCATCCATGGGCAGGGACAGCTCCCACTGTCCCAGGTGGATCCAAGCCCCAATGTCCAACCTGGCCTTGGGCACTCCCAGGGATCCAGGGGCAGCCCCAGCTGTGCCAGGATCCTTTGGAGACACCTCAGGGTACAGAGAGTGTCTGGATAGGATGGAGTTAATAAATCTTTGATGTGAAATCAATTCCAATGGATTTAGGGTGTCCTAAAGGAATGGATTTTCTTATGGCCACGATCCATATGGGAACAGAGGGAGCTGCTTTCCTCTCTGGTCCTTGTTGGGAGTGGCATCTGCTAAATAAGATTTTTACTTCATCTTTTGACCTTTCCTCCCGAGCTGCTGCACCTTTCAGGTTGTGGGATGGAAGAGTTCAGGCAAAAGATTCCGAGTGAGGCATGTCCTGAGCAATCCCTCTGGAACGTCCTCATGGCAGCTCTTGGTTTGATTCCACCTGCAGAGCTTCACTCCAGGCCACAGAACATTCCCCTTTGAGCACTGGGGTTTATGCAGGGGTTATCCTCATCTGGCTGGAGTTGGCTTTGTTGCACAAAGATGGGCCAGTTGGAATCTGGATTTGCGAGGCTTGAGCGGTTTAATTCATTTATCAAAGACGGGGCTTTTGATTTGGTTGGTAGAGAGCACTGATCGTAGCCACTGTTTCAGATGAGCAGCCAGGAGTTGAGGAGATGAAGGTCAAAGCTGGGTCGAGGCTTGGGAGTGGAGTAAAGACCTCCAGGGATGATCCATCAGGGTTTGCGGTGGCCATTGCATCATCCCTGGAAAACCTTCACAATCCCAGTGAGTCATTTCTTCTGAAAGCTCAACGTTCCAACCACAAGCCCCGACCTCGAGGTGGGCATTAATCAGTGGCCAACTCCTCATCTGCCTTGTTTGGGGTTCAGGGCTACCTGAGCGCCGTGATCCAAAAACCTCATCCCTGTAGGAACAGGAGCTTCAAATTCCTTGTTTTTCTTCTTGTGGCGAAGACCAGATTTCCAAAGCCAAGAGGAGTTGAAAGGGAAGGGAAGCTGAGCTCCAGCTGGGGCAGCCAAGGACTCGGAGCTGTGATTTGGGCTCTGATAACGCTCCCTGGGTGGCCCTGGGTGAGCTGTTAATCCAGGGGTGCCTCCCTGTGCCAAGCTGTCCAGGAGCTCCATGCTCCTGCTGGAACGAGGCGTTTTTAACAGGCCATTAATGTAAATAGGGAATAATTACCGGCTTTTTATGGATGTTTTGTTTATGACAAAGGGTGGCTGTGTTTAGGGGAGATGCCCATTTTCCAGACCTCCTTCATTTCACTCCTGGGAGATGTTTTGACTCTTCCAAAGAGGATTTTTCTTGACTCGTGGCCACCGCTGCGGCGCTCAGTGCCGCCAAGTTCAATGTTCTCCTGGATGGAATAAAACGTGTTTATGGATTTTGATGAAACTTGGAAATTCTTGGAGTGCTGAGCTTGCTGCGTTACGGGAAAAGGAATCAGGCTCTGACTCACGGAGGAGCCTGACCTTGGGGGAGAGGGTGGCCTTGGACACCAGGGCTTGCCTGAGTCAGAAAGAGTTTTTTGGTTGTCTTGGGCATGGATTTATTTTGGGAACGATCCCACAGCTGGTATCAGCCGGTGCCATGAAGGACGAGACGTGGCCTTGGTGCCCGGCTCGGAATTTTCCCTCTTTGTTCCTCTCTGTATTTACATTTTTTCCTCACCAAACCATTTCCAGGGTTAAGGGTTCTCTGTCTGTTCTCACTCCAGGCCGAGGCGTTTGGGCAGCTTGAAAAGCACAGATTTTTTACAGGAAAAGTTCACTTTAAATGAGGAGATTTCAATGTTCACAAAATCGGAGAGTTCAGACCCAGCCCAGCCAGGGCCCAGCTGGGTCAGTTCTGTGCTCTGGGCTTACTCCAGGTACAGAAACAACTCAAGGTGTAACAATGATGATTTTCTCATCTCTAGACCTTGAAACTCTGGCATTTCATGGAATCATGGAATGGTTTGGGTTGGGAGGGACCTTCAATCCCATCCCATTCCCACCCTATCCGTGGGCAGGGACACCTCCCACTGTCCCAGCTGGATCCAAGCCCCAGTGTCCAGCCTGGCCTTGGGCATTCCCAGGGATCCAGGGGCAGCCCCAGCTGCTCTGGCAATTCCAGCCCAGCCCCTCGCCACCCTCCCAGCCAGCAATTCCTTCCCAACATCCCAGCCCAAGCTCCCCTTTCCCACTGGGAAGCCATTCCCTGCCTCCTGGCCCTCCAGCCCTTGGCCCCAGTCCCTCTGCAGCTCTCCTGGAGCCCCTTTAGGCCCTGCAAGGGGCTCGCAGCTCTCCCTGGCTCCTTCCCTTCTCCAGGGCAACATTCCCAGCTCTCCCAGGCTGCCTCCAGAGCAGAGGGGCTCCAGGCCTGGAGCAGCTCCGGGGCCTCCTCTGGGCTCTCTCCAGCAGCTCCGCGTCCTTCTGCTCTTGGCCCCAGGGCTGGGGCAGCTCTGCAGGTGGGCTCTCACCTGAGGGGGCCCAGGGACACAATTCCCACCTTTCCTGCTGCCCACGCTGGGATCAGCCCAGGGCTGGGGGGGTCTGGGCTGGGCCATTCCAGCCTCATCCACAACATCCCAAACCCCTCTCCCAGCGCTGCTCTCCATCCTTTCTCCTCCCAGCCTGGATTTGTTGCCCTGACCCCGGTGCGGGACCTTGCACTTGGCCTTGTCCCTCATGACCAGCCCAGTCCCGCCAGGTGTAGCAGTTCTGGGTTTAGTTTCCCTTTTCTTGCTGCCTTCAGTTGTACAAATTCCTTAATCCCATGTTTTTGTCAGCTTTCTGCTTTCTTTGCTTCCACTCTTGAGGAATTTTCCTTGCCTGTCTGCTCTCTGTCTTCTCTGCTTTGCTGCTGCTGCTGCTTCTTTTATTAATGTTTGTTCCCTTCATTCCCTAAAGGATTGCAGATACAATCACTGGAAAATAATTGCCAGGATATTCTTCAGTCTCCTGCTCTCTCCAGATGTTCAGGTACTTTGCACTGGTCACTAATTCCCTCTCCTGGAGAATAACCTGGACCTAATTCCCAGTCCACCTTTGGCTTTCTTTGGCCTCCTGGGGTTGATTTTGTGGCACTAAACTGCAAATCTGCATTCCCTGGCTGAGGACTTACAGCTCACTAACCTTTGCTGTGGTTAGAAATCGACTTCCTAATGGAAAATACTCCCAGTTTTCCAGTCTGGGCATCTGCTGGGCTACGAAACAAGAGAGGATTTTCACCCAGCTTCTGGAATGTGGATGTCAGAACCGAGTCCAGTCTTTCAGGAGGAGTCCCAGCACCGTTTCTGTGGTTGTACACCTGACCTGTACAATCTGCTGACCCAAAATGTGCTTCGCTGGCCCACCTGCCACTGGATTGCAATCTGAGGGGATGTGATTTCCATGGCTGTGATTCCATGACCTCCCTCAGCTGTTCACAAAGTTGAGATTTTTTTCAAGTTCTTCAGGGAAAAAAAAAAGTCATGGAATCCCAGACTGGTTTGGTTTGGAAGGGACCTTAAATCCCATCCCACTCCACCGCCTGCCACGGGCAGGGACACCTCCCACTATCCCAGGTTGCTCCATCCAACCTGGCCTTGGACACTACCAAAAATTCCCCTTTTAGAGAACGCATCCCTTGGATTGTTTGAATGTTCCCAAAAAAAGAAATCAGGGATAGACTTAACCAGCCAATGATTTCTCCGTGCATCTCTTGCTTCCCATATCAGCCCCTGCACATCCTAACACCAGATTTCCCTTTGGCAGCCCCAGCTTTTCCCTTTATTCCCTTTGTCGTGTCCCCTTTTTCTTTTCCCCTCTTTTTTTTATGGCCTCTTTAACTCCCATCTGCGCCAGGTTTGCCTTTCAACCAGCGTGGCCGCCCCGCTCAGTTGTGGGATTGCGGCTTCTGGAGCATCTCGTTAAAATGTTCTTAAACAATTTTCAATTAGGCTTCATATTTTTCTGATTACGTTCTTTCTCCCCACTGATTTGCCTCTTAATTATTTTCAGCTTGATGGAACCGGTCCTCTTGGAGCTGTGTGTACGTTGTGTGTGTGTGTGGACTATTGGTGCTGCTGGTTTATTCCTAATTTTTACCTATTTTGTGTGCCCTGAGCAATTGCCATCAAGTCACAGCTCTTTGAGTTGTCCAAAAAGTGGGAGAAAAAGTCCCCTCTGGTTGGAAAAGGGAGTTTTTCCAAGTGGGTGCTGGCCCAGGGGGTGCTGATTTAGGGGTTTGTGGCATTTAGGGGATGGTGGTTCTGGGATGAAGGGGTGTTGTCTCCAACCCTTTGATGTCTGGACAACCCCAGCTCCTGCTGAACTCAGTGTGGTTTGTTTGATCATATAATTATGGGATGGTCTGGTGGGAAGGGACCTGAAAGCTCATCCCATTCCACCCCATCCATGGCAGGGACACCTCCCACTGTCCCAGGTGGATCCAAGCCCCAGTGTCCAGCCTGGCCTTGGGCACTGCCAGGGATCCAGGGGCAGCCCCAGCTGCTCTGGGAATCTGTGCCAGGGCCTCCCCACCCTCCCAGGGAAGGATTTCCCCTTAATATCCCATCTAAGACAATCACAGAATCCCGGGATCATCGAGGTTGGAAAAGCCCTCCCAGACCATCAAATCCAAGCTGTGCCCGATGCCCACCTTGGCACTGAGTGCCACCTCCAGGCCTCCCCTGGGCACCTCCAGGGATGGGCACTCCAAACCTCCCTGGGCACTTCCAAGGCCTGAGCACCCTTCCAGTGAAGAAATTTACTTCATGGTTTGATTTCCTGTGGGTGAACTGGAGAAGGGGAGGAAAGGCCACGTTCCTGTGGAAGGTGAAGGCAGCATCACTTCAGGCTGGGCCAGGTCCCGCCAGGGTCACCCGGGACCTTTCCTGTGACCTCACAGAGCCAGGAAACCCAACTGGGATGGCTTTGTGGTGGAACGAGCAGGGAAGGGCCGTATGGGAGAACCCCCCACGGGAGAAAGACCTGGATCTTTATCCCACTGGGAGAAGGACCTCAATATCCATCGCGGCCCCAGTGAGGCGCCCAGCACCGGGCCACCATCTCTGCCTGGGACTGTGCTCTCCAGAGAACTCCTGGACGAGTTCTGCAGAGAACTCCTGGCCTTGGGGCTGCGCTGGGATGCTCCGAGGGGCGGGGTGATGCCACGTTACCCCCGGGATGACCTTTCCCCGGAGCGGGATGGAACCGATCAGCGCCGATGTCGCTGCTCAGCAGTGGGGCTGCAGCTGCAGCTGCTTAGTGACCCCTTCACACAATGTGCTGGTCGGGGTCATCTGGTTCCAGTTTCACCAGAAACAGAAGGAAATGTTGAGAACATACTTCCCTACATCCAGTTTCACTTGTTGTGGATACTTGGAATACTTTGGAACCCACATCTTTGGGGTTTCCAGGAGGGGTTTTGGCCGGCGAGCCCCGGCGACCATTTGAGATTTAGGTTTTTTTGATTCCAGAAGTGCCCCGGAGGTTGCATTGTAGGGCCTTTCCTTATGCAAAACATAAAAGTGCTGCTTTTTTTCAAATTATAACCATATTTTTCATTAAAATCAGTTGGAGTCCCAATAAACAATCGACTCCGAAAAATTTTCCAAATGTTCGCTGCAGCGCCGTTTCTATTTTTAATTATTTTTTAAAAAACTGGGGGTTTTTTCTTAAAAAAAAACAACCCCAAAACAACCCGGCTTGGCTTAGAATTTAAAGAAGCCATCTATAAATCATGAAAAATGCACATATATAGCTCCTTATTGCAATATAATTAAAACCTAGTGCACACTGAGTGTCAGAATCCCTCTGTCGCCGTGTCCGATGGCTTCTCCCGTTCGCCTTATCGTGGGAACTCCTCCTTTCTGCTCCCAACGCTTCCCAAAGCCTCTCCCAGCGTGTTTGTACATTTGTTTTATATAAATTGAGTGCTCTGATCCTATAGAGAGGGATGTGAGAAACTCTTCAAAGTGGGAGCCGCAGAAATCCCTTTTTTCCACCCCCGTCACTCTTTGTATTGCCGTTTTTAGAGTTTATTTGGAATTTCGTTGTTTTATTCCTACCTGGTGCAATCTTTATTTGCTGTCCTTAAAAACCCAACCCACAACTAAGAGCAAAACCCCCGAGTTCTGCGTCAAAAGCTGTCTTTTTTGGTTTATTCACAGCAAGTAAAGGTGCCTTGGTTAAATATTTAGGGTTAAAGTTTTTTATTGCGAGCTGGAGGTTGAGGAATATTTCAGGATATTCCTGCAGTACAGCCAAGTGTCTGGTGAAAATCCTCCTTTCTGGAAAGAACCAGGTGCTGGGACAAACCTGTGGTGATGGGGAGCCTGTCCCTGAGAGGAGAAAATGGGGAGGTTATCCATTTATCCATTTTTGTTCTGCTTTCATGTTTTCCGAGGATCATTGCTGTGTCTGCTCAGCTTGGGATGAGCCGGGGAATGAGTTTGATCGATCTAACCCCGGGGAGGTGGGATGGGAGGTGAAGTGTCCAGGTTTTGGCTTCAAAGTGAAAAGAAACAGGTTTAGGTGGGATCTTGGGAAGGGATTCCTGGCTGGGAGGGTGGGGAGGGGCTGGGCTGGAATTGCCAGAGCAGCTGGGGCTGCCCCTGGATCCCTGGGAATGCCCAAGGCCAGGCTGGACACTGGGGCTTGGATCCAGCTGGGATGGTGGGAGGTGTCCCTGCCCATGGATGGGGTGGCACTGGCTGATCTTTTGGTCCCTTCCCACCAAACCATTCCATGACTCCCCGTAGATGTTGGCTGGGAGGATTTCCTTGATCCCAGAACCTGAGCCTGTGGAGTTGGGAATTTTTCCTGCCTGGAGCTTCCCAGAGCCCTTGGCCAGGAGCAGCCGCTGCTGCTGTGGGGGCAGAGCTTCGTCCCCCACGAGTCCCAGGCGGTTCGGATCGTGCCCTCAGCCAGCCCAGCCCTTCCAGCACTCCTGGGGGTTGCCCTGGCCGAGCGGAGCGTGCCCAAGCCGAGGAGTTCCTGGAGCTGGTGCCCGGCACTGGAGTCCCAGTGACATCCTTGCCATGGAAGTCGCTCCGGCGCTTCCGAAGGCAGGGCGAGGGCAGCAAGGGAAGCCGCTGGAGTCGTTTCCACGCGCTCACAGCTTGTTCTGCTTCCAGGTGACACTGAACTGTGCCACAAATCAAATCCCTCCCGATGGGAGAGAGTTTTCTAGAAGTCCTTGCAAGGAGTTTCAAAGACAAACCCAGACTTTTCCTGGAGTTTCAATGCTTCCAGATAGTTGTTTATTAAGTCTTATCGGAGGAACTGAGCCACCAGCGTGACCCAGGTACAGCATAGAGCACAGAAAGCAGGAGTGAGGCCTCTCTATCAAGATTTACACAGCCTTTTAAAGATATTTTAACCAGTAGTTACTAAAAACGTACATTATTTTCACTTTCCTACCAATTCTTCAGTAACACAGCCAGGAACTGCAGAATTTTCTATCCAGTCATTCCAAACTACTTTTACTGCAGAACATGGAGTAGTAGAAGAAGGAGTAGAAGGTTTAGAGAACAACAACAATCCTCCATTTTGATGTTTTTTACTCTTACCTATTTACTACAAAGAGAAGCCCAAAACCTCTAAATATTTCACCCTGTGACAATCTTACATAGTAGTCTATCACCTAATTCACACCACTGTGTTTTCTAGTTCTTGTCTGATCGTTGGCAATTTTTTCCAAGGTTGGAGGTAAAACCAATGCTGTTCAGGGGGGTAAGAACCCTTAAAAACAGGCAGAGAAATCCTCTCAGCACTCTGGGTTCCTACACCAGTGACCGATCTCAGCTGTTGATGGGATAAATCCACAGAAGGATTCGGCTCCTCAGCTGCTCCAGGGGAGTTCTGGTGTGGGACTGCTGTGAAAGCCATTGGAAAGGTCTGCTTTCCATGGATGTGCAGTTAAGGGTGGGAAGTTCCTGCTGGATGCTAACAAGGTTTCATTTGTCCCGAGGGACAGGGATGGCAAAGTGGGGGTCTTGTGCTGAGCCCGCAGCTGGACATGACCTGTTTCAAAGGAGAGCAGAAACTTGTGTTTAATCCGCTTTAATCCGCTCCTGAAGTGTCTGTAATTATCAACAAATACTAACTATGACTCATGAGTCCATTTTGGTTCTGCAGAGACCCAGACCCCCTCTGTGCCAGCAGGTTTTTGGGATTGGTACTAGACCCTCTGCAGAACCTCTCATCCTTCCGAATTCCCTGCAGGTCTGTCGGAATTTCTCCGGTGTTCCTGGAGTCTCCCCCTCTCCTGGACCCGGGGGTGTTTGGAGTCGAGGTGCCACCTGTAGCCATGGCTTTAGACAGGCTGGGCTGCCCAGGGCTGGCAGTGGGTGGGAGGAATTTTGCCCCTCTGTTGAAAAGACAATCGTTCCTCGTGGTGATCCCAGCGCTCGGCGTTATCTTCCCGCGGCTCCGTAAATCCTGGGAGTCTGACAGGACCTCCCACAAGGATGGCAGCAGCTCCAGAGCCGCGGCAGTGCCGTTGCTGGTGGCTCCCTCAGAAGATGAATGGCTTTCTGAAGTTTGCCTGAGCAACAGTTCAGTGACTTCTTAGGCTCCGAAGTGCCTGAACTCGGTTCCCTTTCCTTTCATTGTTTCCCTCTGGAGGTCCCCCTTTGCAGCGGGCAGATCTTGCCAAAGCCGGGATGGAATCTCTGCCGAAAGCCCCCCAGAAGAGCAAAGCCCCGCTTTGCTGAACTGGGAGGAACCTGGGATGACTCTTCTGGTGAGATTGGGATCTCTTTCAGCACATCCTCACTCCTTGTGCCGAGTCCTTAATCGTGCCTGGCTGGGGAGCCTGAGGAATTTGGTAGGAACATCGTGGATGCTCCGAGTCCTTTCACATTTTTACTGTTGACTTCTGTAGGGAACGAGCATCCATCAAGAGGACGAGGATTTGTCATTGTTCCCCGAAAAAGGGCAGTGGCATTGTTAAAGCCCAATGGGAACCCTTTGGAACGAGGAGCCTCCAGGGAGAAATGCAAATTTATATTGACTTTTAAGACAGACATTGCCCAGAAGTCCCTTTTAAATCAGAAGATGGAAAGATTGTTTTATCTTTGGTAACTCTTTCCAGAGGACCCACAAAGCCGAGGCCATGAGCCACAGCTTTTGGGGTGAGGAGCGGCAGTCACTTGTTTTCCGGGACGCCGTGGTGGGGCTGGGAGTTGATCCCAAGGCGTGGGCACGGGGCCCCTTTGGTCGGTAGGATTGGCCACTTGGAGTGGCAGTTGCCACCTTTTCTGGAGGGAAGAAGGGATGAAAGGAGTTTTATGTGGCTGTTGAGGAGGTTTATTGATCCCAGAGACGGTGGCTCCAGGATTGTGGGAAACCAGGCTCCCTTTATGGCAGGAGTAAATAGTGGGGGATTGCTTCATTGGTCAGCCCAGGAAGGGCTGGCTTGGGGCATGGGAATGGTTTTGGTCATGGATCAGATCAAATCCCCCCTGCTGGGCCCCTTCTCCTGCTCCCAGATCTGTTCTCAATACAGACCACAGGGGTTGTTTACCAGTGTCTGTCGTGCCTTGCGTTCAGCTGCCCCGTGGGGTCCCAGAGTCCCATCAAACTCCGTCCCTGCTCGCCCCCAGGCAGGCAAACTCCGCTTCTGAAACCTCCCCGTCAGAGAGGGGAAGCAGGGACTGCTGTGTCCTCGTAAACAGGGGCAGATCTTATGGCAGGCCCTGTTGTGGTGGGACAGGGGCTGAGGGCTCGATTGAAATGAGACATAAAGAGTAAATTTCTCCAAATGAGGGTGGTAAAACCCTGGCGTGGCTGCCCAGAGAGGTGGGGGATGCCCCATCCCTGGGAATATTCCAGGCCAGGTTGGACAGGGCGTGATTTAGTGGAAGATGGCCCTGCCCGTGGCAGGGGTTGGACTAAAGGACCTTTGTAGGTCCTGCCCAGCCCAGCCCAGCCTGGGATTCTATGAAACGAGGAATTTTTCCAAATACTCTCCAACCCTTCTTCTCCAGAGCGTGCTATTCCAACATCTGCCTGGACCTTCTGGCCATGTTTAATTAGAGGTCCTGAATTCCTGGGATAACGATGCTGTTTGGCCGTTCCTCCTGGAGCTGCTGTGTGTGGGATGTGGATGAATCCCACCTCTCCTTCCTCTGGAATTCACCCACTTGTTGAGATATTTCTTTTACTCAGCATTTAGGTCTTTCCCAATTTTTATTCACCTCTCAGTCCAAAATTCCCTTGTCTCCAGGGATTCTGTCACATCCTCAGCGTGGCCTTTCCGTCCCTCCCGATGGAGGCCCTGATCTTTCCTCTCCTTCCAGTGCTTCCCCTGGTGGCCTCTTTGTCTTCCTGAGCTCCAGCTCCCATTCCTGGCTGGCCCCACACCCTTCCAGGCCCTGCTGGTCGCCGATGTGTGGATTCACTTTTGCGCCGCTCCACATTCCCACTTTTCCCCCTCTCCAGGTCTCTCCGTTCCCTCAGGCCAGGCCTAAGCTCAGGAGTTGCTCTTTAAGCCGGGCTGTTGTTGATGCCCTCAGGAGAATTCAGTGATCCCTTCCCACAGCAGCCCCTCCCAAGCATGAGGACCCTCAGTTTTCCTTCTGTTTCTCGTTTCCCACTCTGGAATTCGAATTTCCTCCCCCAGTGAGGAGAGCAGCTGACTTCCCTTCCGCTCGCTGTGGTGCCGCATCCCAGGGTGGTTTTTAAACCTGGGTTTACTCCAGCTCGTGGCTCCAGGCTGGGCAGGGCAGGAGCTGCCAAGGGGCAGAAATCCTGCCTGGTGTCCCAAGGGATGCTTGGAAGAAGGTTTAGGAACAGCCTTCCGTGTCCCTTGGGAGTGGTGAGGGGACAGTGTCCTTCCACAGGCCCCTCTTCCTCTTGGGAATCATCTTCATCTTCTTGGGAATCTTCTTCTTCTTCCTTGGAATCTTCTGCTTCTTCCTTGAAACCTTCTTTGGAATATTCTTCCTCTTCCTTGGAATCTTTTCTTCTCCTTTGGAATCGTCTTTTTCTTGTTTGAAATCTTCTGTTTTGGAATCTTCTCCTTTTTCTTCTGCTGCTTCTGTTTCTTAGGAGTTTTCTTCTTTCTGATCATCTGACTTTTCCAGCTGCACACGAATTGTCCTGTGGTTCTTTCCAGGACAGGGAGTTGCAGGAGTTTTTTGGTGGGGTCTGTGTAGGATGTTGCTCCTGTCCCTCTCTGGTGTTGCTCCTCTTGGCTCACAAAAATAACGTTTGGGGATCCTCCTGCAGTGAGGGTGAGCTGCAAACCTCTCCTTAGAAAGGGCAGCTATCCACAAAATCCCCTGGGTGAAATCCTGTTTCCAAGAAGTGATTGCCTCAAGCACCAGGAAGAACCACTGGGAAGAAGAGTTTTCTTTCGTGTCTTTTGGGTGAAGGTTTTTTTGTTAAGGTTTTGAGGAAGCTCCTCTTCCCCTGACATGAAACTCTTGGGAACAGACTGGGGGGTTCCTAAAACTGGGGAAGGAATTCATGGGAATGGTAGGTATGGAATGGTTGGAGGAATTTATTGTCAGGGCTAAAGATACGAGAGAGGGAGGGAAAACCCTGGGCTGTGGAGTGCTGAGGGGAATTCTTTTAGTCTTGGGAAAAATATGGGATCCATTTAGAGGAGAAGGGACTTGTTTCTTCTCTCCCTCCCAGCCAGCAATTCCTTCCCAGCATCCCAGCCCAAGCTCCCCTTTCCCACTGGGAAGCCATTCCCTGCCTCCTGGCCCTCCAGCCCTTGGCCCCAGTCCCTCTGCAGCTCTCCTGGAGCCCCTTTAGGCCCTGCAAGGGGCTCGCAGCTCTCTCTGGCTCCTTCCCTTCTCCAGGGGAACATTCCCAGCTCTCCCAGCTGCCTCCAGAGCAGAGGGGCTCCAGAATCCCAGAATGCTTTGGGATAGAAGGGACCTTAAATCCCATCCCATCCCATCCCATCCCATCCCATCCCATCCCATCCCATTCCCACCCCATCCATGGGCAGGGACACCTCCCACTATCCCAGGTTGCTCCAGGCCCCAGTGTCCAGCCTGGCCTTGATAAAATCCTTGAAGTCTTCCACAGAATTCCAAAAGCCCCTCTTTTCCCACTCTCCCAACATTTAACTGGACCTTCTCTTTGCCCATCCTTGCTCCTGCTTCCCTGGAAGCTCGACAAGAACCAGAGCCTGGTTTCCAAGGTGAGCTTGGAAAATCCACATTTCCCACATCCCACAGTTTTTCCCTTAAATCCACGTATCCAAATCGCTCCCCAAAGTTTCTGCTTCAACTTCGGGAAGAAAGATCCGGCCGAGAATCCCCCTGAACGTTCCAGGGCCACTTCCTGGGGCACGATGGGGGTTTACAAAGGGGTTTTTAAAGGATGGCCAGCACAAGGAAAGACCCCAGACGTTTCCCTGCTGCTCCCTCGGCGTTCCGGGCTGAGCAGGACCTCAATTAGCGGGGCACTAACGAGGCAGTGTCTGCATCCTCCGCCGCTTGGCCGGAGCCGGAGCCTTGCACTTCATCATTCCTAACTCGTTGCAGTAGCTCCACAAAGTCCTCACAAATCTTGGGAGCTGAACAAGAAATTAGGAGCACATTTTTGGTGTTTCCTCGCAAGGCAGCTGTGCTGGGAGCTCCTTATTTTTCATTAGTGTCAGGCTGGGCAGCTCCAGGAGTTCTCAGGCTCCAGGGTTGGGACCGGGGCATCATCCGCGGCCAAATTTTCCTTCATATCCCTCTGGGATTGTGGAAAACCTGGGGTTCCACTCACAAAACGGTGGAAAAGGGATTTATAAACTCTTCAGGGCAAAGCTCTTGAGGTTTCCAACCTTTTGAAGTACCCAGACGCCCATCACCTTAAACCAGGAGGGATCTGGGAACAGGGAATGGGGCTGGAATGTGGAGCTGGCCCTGAAATGAGCTCCAAGGCTTTCGGATGAAATCCTGGTTAATATTTCTTCAGTGCTTTCTCTTGAAGCATCTCCAAAGCGTTTGAAGAACATTATTAAGAGTTTGGGACATGGGAGGATCTCTCTTTTCCACTTCACTTGGAAAGGGAAGAAAAAGGCAGCTTGGAATTTATGTGGAGGATGAGGAGGTTCCAGGTCCTTGAGGAGTTTTCTGATGGTTTGCAGAAGGAAATCTCTGGGGTTGTTCTGTCAGGGGCTCTCCCAGTCACTGTGCTGGGGAAAAACAAAAGACATTTTTAGGTGGGATTCTTCCTTGCATCCATTCCTGGGAGCTCTGGGCAATTCCAGCAGTGCTGCACGTGGGTGGGGACAAGGCAGGAAGGTGTTTTTGGGGCTGCCTGAAGTTGTCTCCCTGTCTTTTTCTTCCTCAAGCGTCACCTGATTGCCTAAAATAATCCAAATTCTGCGGTTCTGAGGCGACCAGGGAACAAATATCCCTGTAAAATGCCCAGGAGTTAAGGGAACTCTTCCCTCTCCCAATAAGGAATGAAATTTAGGAGGCTGGACACAGGAATTCAGTTGATCCCAGGTTCTTGGATTCCCTTTGATCCCAGCTCTGATCCCAGCTCTGACCAAAGGCTTGGAAGTTGTTCCTGCCTTTGGGAGCTGTGGGTGGAGCTCAGCTATTGGCAGGTGGAACTTGAGTTTTCCCTTTTTGACCCTTTTTCCCCCATTTCCTGGATCTGGTGCCATCCCTTGCCCTCCTGCCCCATCCCACGGAGTTCCTCTGTCCCTGCTGCAGGCCGGGTGGGTCCTGCAGGGAGGAGCAGTTCCCAGGAGGAACCTGGGACACCCACAATGCCCAGGTCAGCCATGAGCCGTGGGTGGAGCTGCTCCAGAGCCTCTCCTGCGGACACATCCCGGTCCCTGCAGTGAGTGGGGGTCAGCAAAGGCAGCTGGGATTTCCCTGGAGACAATTCCACTGATACTGATGGAAAACCATCGGGGTTGGTTGTGTTGGCGGCTTTGGCTGAACTTTCCCTTCATCAGTGTGTTCCCTGTGATCCAAAGGTATCCCAGGATCCTGGAATGGGTTGGGTTAAAAGGGATCTTAAACATCACCCAGTGCCACCCCATCCATGGGCAGGGACACCTCCCACTGTCCCAGGCTGCTCCAAGCCCCAGTGTCCAGCCTGGCCTTGGACATTCCCAGGGATCCAGGGGCAGCCCCAGCTGCTCTGGCAATTCCATTCCCAGCAATTCCTTCCCAACATCCCAGCCCAAGCTCCCCTTTCCCACTGGGAAGCCATTCCCTGCCTCCTGGCCCAAATCCCTTCTCCCAAATCCCTCTGCAGCTCTCCTGGAGCCCCTTTAGGGACTCTGAGGATTCCCTGGATCTTTCCCTTCTCCAGGGGAACATTCCCAGCTCTCCCAGCTGCCTCCAGAGCAGAGGGGCTCCAGGCCTGGAGCAGCTCCGGGGCCTCCTCTGGGCTCTCTCCAGCAGCTCCACGTCCTTCTGCTCTTGGCCCCAGGGCTGGGGCAGCTCTGCAGGTGGGCTCTCACCTGAGGGGGCCCAGGGACACAATTCCCACCTTTCCTGCTGCCCACGCTGGGATCAGCCCAGGGCTGGGGGGGTCTGGGCTGAGCCATTCCAGCCTCATCCACAACATCCCAAATCCTCCTCCCAGAGCTGCTCTCCATCCTTTCTCCTCCCAGCCTGGATTTGTGCTGGGATTTCCCCGACCCAGGTGCAGCTCCAGCCCTTGGCCTGGCTGGACCTCGTGGCCTTTTGCTCGCCCACCTCCGAGGGTTTCATGTTCTGTTCCCAAACCTTTTCCCAGCTGGATTTATCTCCCCACCATTCCCTTGGACAAGGCACTGCTGGACCCTCCCTGAGCGCTTGGGGGGTCACGTTCACACCTTGTGAAAAGCAGGTGCAGCCCCATTAACTCCACATGGAGGCAAACCGGTTGAAACCCTTTGGAATTTCATCCTTCAGCTTCCCTCACCAACCCCATCCTGTGGGGAGAGCAAAATTCACTTTAAAAAAGGGATTTTTTCCTGTTTCAGCAGCAGGTGGAGTTGGTCACCTGGAAAAGGGGATGGCTCCATAAACCTGCTCCTTCCCGAGGGCTGAGCAGCGATGCCACACGTGTGGCAATCGTGGGGACTCAGGGAGGACCTCCCAGCTCCACTTTTTCCTTTTAAAAGGCCCATAAATGAAAATTGGAAAGGGCTGGAGGGGAGGTGTGAGATTTTTCCGGGCTTTTTATTTGCAGAGTTATGTTTTTTATCCTTAATAGATTTATAATACGCAGCTCCCTTTATTTGTTCCCATAAAATTAACCAGTAAATTTCCAATGGAAAAAAAAAAAAAAGGCCCTAATGGGAGCCACCTTTGCCAAGGCTGAAACGCTGCTGTGGTCGGGAAAGGTGGAGCCGGGCATTTTTCCCTCTGCCAGGTTTTCTCCTGGAATGCCACATGTCGGAGGGATATAAAACTTCTACTAATGAGGACTTGGAGGAATTCTGACTTTTTAATTGCCCTTTTTTTTTTTTAAGAAAAAAAAATTATTTTATTTTTTTTTTCCCGGTATGAGCTGCTGTTTATTTTGGGCTCTTAAAACCAGGATTGGTAATTTGGAAGTCTGGGAGTTGGAAACCTCGGGAAGGAGGGCTGGGAGGGGTGGGAAGGATCTGGACTGGTGGCCAGGGAAGGGCTGGAGGGGGTGGCTCTGCTGAATCTGCTGGGAATTTCAATCCTGCAAATCCTTGGCAGTGGGGTTGGGATCGTTTGGATTTTATTCTTTTAGTATTTCTGAGGTGACTTTTGGGCTGCGATTTCTTTGCAGTGTCCATAGAACAGGGACGGGCTGTTCCTGCTGGGAGCACCCCTGGTGCCTTGGGATGAAGGGTTCTGGGGAATTCAGGGCGGGCTTGGGTCTCTTGATGGTCTGTGAGGACTTTTCCAACCGTAATGGTTGTGGGATTCTGGGATCTGCCTCAATCCCGAGTTGTTGCTGGTCGGGATGCTCCTGGAATGGGTTGGGTGGGAAGGAGCCTTAAATCCCATCCCACGGGCAGGGACACCTCCCGCTGCCCCTCCAGCCTGGCCTTGGACACTGCCAGGGATTCCAGGCGGGAATTGTTGGGAATCTGGGGGGGTCCTGCTGCCACAGCCAGGCCTTGTCCTGGCCAGGGAATATTGAACTGTAAAATCCACGGAATTAGGCCTGGATTAAATCTGATCTGTGCCTGGTGCTCATCCCTCAGCCTCCATAGAGGGAGATCCAGGCTCTCTCCTGTGGAGTTTTCCTTGAGTCGAGGATGGTCCTGACGAGGCTGAGCTCAGGCAGAGCCTGGTTAAGCTGAGCCTGAGGGGTTGGATGGGGGCAGAGGCCGGGGAGGGAAAGAAAAGGAAAATCAAACTTCCAGGGCTTTTTTGAGGGCTGAAAATGCTCTTTGTAGTTTCCCCAGAAGCCTTTAGAGGGCAGATCACGTCCAGGGAATAACGGGTTTGGGACGTGCTTGATCTTCCTGGCAGTGAATTGGGAAGGTTGGAGCACTCAGAGCATGGAGATGACTTTTCTTAAAGCATAATTCGAATTCTGCAATAACTCGTGGTGCCTTCGAGGGTGACCGTGAAGTGAATTTACAGCAGCGAGATGAGATCGGGTTTTGATTTATCGCTGTGGACTTAAAATCTTTTTAGGCTCAGTACTAAAAATCGTGGTGCAAGTGAAATATTGGTGATGGATGCAGAGAGGAAAATCCTGGGAACATACTGTGGGAGAGGAGAATTATGTAATGTGTTGACTGAGTTCGTTTTTATGTTAAAAAAGACCACAAAAGGCGGTTTCAGTTGGGAGAGTTGGTTTTGGAGAGCACTGCTGAGTGCTGAATGTATAATTTCATTTTTCTCTGCTGTAATCTCTTCTCTAAACCCCCAAGCCTCACGCCCCAGTGCTTAGAGAGGGAGAAAAATGTGTTTATCAACAGAATATTTCACATTATCAGAGGAATCTTTGTGAAGCGGAGGCAGCAAAATGAAATTGAAGCTCCAATGTAAAGCTGGAACTTTTCGTGTTGGGATTAAATATTCCTTAAAGTTACCGAGCTGGGGGAGGCAGGGCCTGGCTAATTCTGTGATTAATTAAAACCAGCACTAACCAAATCATGTTCTGCTTTCTTCTGCTGCTCCCTGAAGCTCAGGGATCCCAGGGAAGATGATTATTCCTGAAAAAGCCATTTTGTTCTTCCCCAGCTGAGCTGCTCTTTGTGGCTCAGCCCCTTTGGCAGCCGCTTTGTGGGTTTCTCATCAAAAAAACCAGGGGGGTTATTCCCAAACAGAATGAAAAGGGCTTTGTTCCAACGAGGATTTATCCTTTTTTCTTTTTTTTTTTTCTGAAATGATGTTTTTAAAAATCTCCTGAAGGTGGAGGTGCTGCTGCTGCCTCTGTTCCCCGGGACGAACGGGATGCTTGGGAGTTCTTTGGATTTTAGGGTCCAGCCTTTAACTGTGATCCTTGCCCAGATTCCTCTTGAAGTATTGATGGAAGAGGGGAAAAAGGACTGACATGATCCATTGGGGTCTGTGCAGAGCATCTGGCTCTGTCCCACGCAACATCCCTGTGTCCAGACTGGACAGATGGACACTCAGGGACTGAGGGATGGGCTGGGTGGTCACTCCCAAAGAGCTGGCACAGAACCTCCAGCAGGGCAAGGGCTGGAGCTGCACCTGGGTCGGGGCAATCCCGGCACAAATCCAGGGCTGGGAGGAGAAAGGATGGAGAGCAGCGCTGGGAGAGGGGTTTGGGATGTTGTGGATGAGGCTGGAATGGCCCAGCCCAGACCCCCCCAGCCCTGGGCTGATCCAGCGTGGGCAGCAGGAAAGGTGGGAATTGTGTCCCTGGGCCCCTCAGGTGAGAGCCCACCTGCAAGAGCTGCCCCAGCCCTGGGGCCAAGAGCAGAAGGACGTGGAGCTGCTGGAGAGAGCCCAGAGGAGGCCCCGGAGCTGCTCCAGGCCTGGAGCCCCTCTGCTCTGGAGGCAGCCTGGGAGAGCTGGGAATGTTGCCCTGGAGAAGGGAAGGAGCCAGGGAGAGCTGCGAGCCCCTTGCAGGGCCTAAAGGGGCTCCAGGAGAGCTGCAGAGGGACTGGGGCCAAGGGCTGGAGGGCCAGGAGGCAGGGAATGGTTCCCAGTGGGAAAGGGAGCTTGGGCTGGGATGTTGGGAAGGAATGCTGGCTGGGAGGGTGGGGAGGGGCTGGGCTGGAATTGCCAGAGCAGCTGGGGCTGCCCCTGGATCCCTGGGAATGTCCAAGGCCAGGCTGGACACTGGGGCTTGGATCCAGCTGGGACAGTGGGAGGTGTCCCTGCCCATGGATGGGATGGCACTGGGTGATCTTTCAGGTCCCTTCCCACCCAAACCATTCCATGAGGATTTAACTTTGGTCCATGGCTCCGAAGCCCACGGCACTTCAGGGGAGCACCCGTGGCCAATCCATGGAAAAACATTCCTCTGCCATGGCAAACTGGATAAAAGGGAATTCAGGAATTAGTCCAGCAGGTTCTTCCCAGGTGTGATGAACATTCCCAATCCCACCTCTCTCCCTCAGTTACTGAAGGTGTTCCCAGATCTCCAGCCATGGAACGTGTCCCGTTAGGATCCTGTTATCCCAGATCACTGCAGGAATGGTTGAGGATATTCTGGCTGGAGGTTTGGGATGTGAGTTAGATCCAAAGGATCTCTGCAGCTCTTCCCAGATCTCCTTACAAACACTTGCAGGCTGTCCTGTGGAAAAGCCAGAATCCTGTTTTGTCCAGGATTAACCACACTGGGCTTCATCCTGGGATTTGCTGAGTCCCTGTGTGCTCTGGGAGAATCGGGACCATTTCAGGGAGCTGCTCTGGCCATGGCCAGTCCCTCGGAATTCTTCAAAATCCCAGCCCAGGCTGGTAAATGGAAACAAAAGCAGGATCCTGAAAGGAGCCTTATCTCCAAGTGCCTGAGGAGCCCAGGGAGGGCTGTGGAACAGCACGTTGGGAGCTCCCACGGGCAGTGGGATCCAAGGATTCCATCCAAGGCCAGGCCAGGGGTAACTCCCTGGGTAGCTCTGTGAGGCTCAGCACGGCCGAGGAAAAGCAGTGGAGCATCCCTGAGCAATAATCCCTGTCTGCCCTGCTGGCTGAGGGAGCAGCTCCTGGAAAACAGGGATAACAGGCAGGCTGTTCCTTAGGAAACCAGCAGCTGCCAGGGGCTGCTGGGAAGGGAAAATGGGAGCAAAACCTTTGGGAAGTGTCGGAGTCCGGCTGTTCAAAGCTCGTGGCTGGAGTGAGGGCCCTGTGTGGTGTCAGAGCAGGGCCAGTTCCGAGCTGAAGCTGCAATCCTGAGCACACCCCGGTTGTTTTTCCAGAATTCCCCCTGCATCAAACCCCGGAAAGCCGCCCAGTCCCTCACACCTTCCCCCTTCAGTGAGATCCAATCCATGGCTGCTTTTACCCTGAATATGCAGAGGGGGGAGGGTCCCACCTTCCCTGGGTGAGGACAGAGGTGGGGACAGCACCTGGAGAGTCCCCAGGAGGGTTTGAGGAGAGGCAAGGGCTGCTGGAGCTGGGAATATTCCTGTGCTGGGAGAGATCCTGGGGGCTGGGATCTCGCTGAGGGCCTTGGGGTTGAGGAGGAGCTTTCCTGGTGCTCCGGGCTCGCTCCAGGCCCCAGAGCTGCACTCGGGGAGCCCAAGGGAGGGCAGGGAGAGGCTCGGACCAACCTGGGGTAGTGGAGGGTGTCCCTGCCTGTGGAAGGGCTGGAATGGGATGAGCTTTTCCAACCCAAACCTCTCTGTGATTCCATGAACTGCCCAGTTTTGTAATTCTGATTCTCTGATAGTGTCCTTAAATCAAAGCCTGAATCTGTCCCTTTAGTCTCCTCTCCTCTCCTCTCCTCTCCTCTCCTCTCCTCTCCTCTCCTCTCCTCTCCTCTCCTCTCCTCCCTCCCTCCCTCCTCTCCTCTCCTCTCCTCTCCTCTCCTCTCTCTCCTCTCCTCTCCTCCCTCCTCTCCTCTCCTCTCCTCTCCTCTCCTCTCCTCTCCTCTCTCTCTCCTCTCCTCTCCTCTCCTCTCCTCTCCTCCTCTCTCCTCTCTCCTCCCTCTCCTCTCCTCTCCTCTCCTCTCCTCTCCTCTCCTCTCCTCTCCTCTCCTCTCCTCTCCTCTCCTCTCCTCTCCTCTCCTCTCCTCTCCTCTCCTCTCCTCTTTCCTTCTGTTTTTTTTCCTGAGGAAACAAAGGATTTCTCCTTTTTAACAGTTTCACTGGAAAAAAACCCGAACCAACCCAATCCCTGTTGCCCGTGTCATGCCTTGCTTGTCAGGGAGCGTGTTGGAACAAGGCCTGGCTTGGAAAACAATCCCAATTCCCCGGGAGAGCTCCCGAAGCCGGGCCCTGCACGCTTGGGTGCTCCTGAGTCATCCCGGGCCGGGCTGGGTGAGCCTGGGACCCTCTCGCCTGTGCCCAGCTTTGGTTGGGATTCCTCTGCTGCTCCCTCTCTTACTCAGGGCTTCGGCTGGGTCCCAGTTCCGAGTGAGGAGAGGTGGAAGCAGCGTGTGGGAGTTGCCACACGGGAGCTTTGAGTCACCATTGTGTCTCACCGGGCCAGGGGAGCCTCTCCGGCGCTGTGCGAACAGGCGGAGTTAAACCAGCCCGGCGTCAGGGCAGCTCCCAGCGTGGGGGATTTCACCCAGGGGTGCTCCCAGCTGGAAAAGGAATTTTAAATCCTTGGGAGAAGCGAATCAAAGAATCTCCATGCAGTTGCTTGGTTGTAAACCATTTATCTCGCCGAGAGCTTGGGCTGATGGAGCAGAGCCCCGAGCTGCAGGGTTGTCAGGCCAAGGCCTTTCATGTGTTTGAAATTCCCTGTGGAACATCCCTCCTCCTCCTCCTCCTCCTCCTCCTCCTCCTCCTCCTCCTCCTCCTCCTTCTCCTTGTCCTCCTCCTCCTCCCGCTGCTGCTGCTGCTTTCAGTCCCCTGAGCTCATTCTCGGCTCCTCCGCCGCGTGTAAATGTGATAAATAAACTTTGTAATCGCACAACTGAGCTCCCTTTGAAGCTGCCCACAGATCTGGATCCCGCAGAAGTGTAAATCAACACTTTGTCCATAAAGGGCTTCTTAAAAAGTGGCTTTTTTTGTGCAGCTGACCCGAGGGCTGTGGTTGCCCAAGGCTTTTTATCAATCCTCGTGTGATAAACTTCTCCTTACAGATCCTTGGAAGGGAGAGTCGGGATCGTTCCCTTCTCCAAGTGCTGGGCTGAGCGGCCCAGCCCCAAAACCAGCTGAGGTTTAATGGGTTTGGTATAAAAAGCTGAATTAACCCAGTTCCTGAATGAACTGCGAGGATGTAAATGTGGCTGAGCTCATCCCGTGGGTTGGGAGAAGGAGCAGGAGCAGGGCATGAGGATAAATCATGGGGTGAGAGCAGAGCAAAGGGGGAATTGCATTTTCCTCATCACTCAATGCCAAATACTTGGATTTGAGGAAAATTGATATTCAGGGATTTCAGCTCATGAGGTGGATTTTAGCACTGGATGGGCCGAGGTGGAAGAGACATTTTAGGGGATGAGGAGTGGGGGGGTCGAGGCCGAGTCTGTGCAGGGCGCTGGGGGAGAACAAACCCGTTCAGTGCTGCACTTCCAAACCGCTTTTACTTAATGACCTGGAATGGAGTTAAAAAAAAAACCCCTCCCATTGTTGGGCCTCGTTTCCTGAGCCGAGGGAGAACTTTGTCAGCCAAACCTCCAACAAATTGTCTGCTCTGATAACGAGTTAGCACCGGGAACGGGAGAGGCCGAGCCCCTCCTCGTCCCCACAGCGCCGGCTCCGCGGGCAAACTCAAAGCAGGAGCCGTGGCCGTGTGTTGAGTTTACACCTTGCAATAATAATCCCTGCTTTTATCTGATCCGAGGGGGATTTTATAACTCTGGAATGGCTCTTTGGCAGGGCTCCAGCCCTACTGTCATTTTTTATTAACATTCTTTTTCTCCTCCCCCCGTAGCCAGTCTGCTTTGCTGCTTTATTTTATTTTATTTTTTTTTCCCCCCGCCTCTTTTCTTCCCTAAGATTGTTTAAGGAATATGTATCCCATTCCTGGGGGAATCGGGAAATGATATTTGAAAATTCGGTGTCTCAGCCCATTAGAGAGGTCTGTAAAACCGTCACAGCAGGAACTAATCAAAACCACCAAAGCCAACCACAGCCGACTTCGCTCCCTTTAAATCATCAGCCCCTTCTCCCTGGGCCTTATCTCGTGTCTCATCAGGATAAACCTAATTAGGTTCTGCTCATGAGTAAATATTGGTGGGTGGAGGTGAGGGGAGGTGAGACTGGAGCGTCTGCAAACGGGAGCAGAAAACAGGGTGAAGTTACAAAAATAAAAATACTGGGGTTTTAAAGGAGCTCGTTGCTCCTGGAGGTGGGGAAACAACGTCCTTAGGGGGGCTCTGAGGCTGAGCCTGGGGGAGCCCCTGGCCTGCTCTGGGAATGAGCCCATGGCCTTGGGAATCACTCTGGCATTGGGAATGATCCCATGGCATTGGGAATCATCCCGTGGCATTGGGAATGACTCTGTGGCTCTGGGAATGAGCCCATGGCATTGGGAATGACTCTGGCATTGGGAATGACTCTGGCATTGGGAATCATCCCGTGGCATTGGGAATGACTCTGTGGCTCTGAGAATGATCCCATGGGATTGGGAATGACTCTGTGGTGCTGGGAATGATCCCATGGGATTGGGAATGACTCTGTGGTGCTGGGAATGATCCCATGGCACTGGGAATGACTCTGGCATTGGGAATGAGCCCATGGCATTGGGAATGATCCCGTGGCATTGGGAATGACTCTGTGGTGCTGGGAATGAGCCCATGGCATTGGGAATCATCCCGTGGCATTGGGAATGACTCCGTGGCTCTGAGAATGATCCCATGGCATTGGGAATGACTCTGGCATTGGGAATGAGCCCATGGCATTGGGAATGACTCTGGCATTGGGAATGACTCCATGGCTCTGGGAATGATCCCATGGGATTGGGAATGACTCTGTGGTGCTGGGAATGATCCCATGGCATTGGGGATGATTCCGTGGCATTGGGAATGACTCCATGGTGTTGGGAATGACTCCGTGGTGCTGGGAATGACTCCATGGTGTTGGGAATGATTCCATGGCTCTGGGAATGACTCTGTGGTGCTGGGAACGATCCCATGGAATTGGGAATGACTCCATGGCTCTGGGAATGACTCCGTGATGCTGGGAATGACTCCATGGCGTTGGGGTGCAGGTTTGGGGCCGGGGTCACTCGATCTCGAGGGGTTGAGTTGCTTTGAAAATCTCAACTATGGAAAATTCAGCTATGGAAAATTCAACTCCAGCTTGGTTGGGTTGGGTCAGTTGTGTTGTGATGGGTGGGGAAGGTGGAGTTGCCGTTCCCAGGTTTGTGGGAGTTTTTTCAGGATGGATCCTGGAATGCTGAGGAAAGTCCTTCCTGTTGAGGACTTTGAATCCCAGGATAGTTTGGGTTGGAAGGGACCTTAAAGCTCATCCAGTGCCACCCCTGCCATGGGCAGGGACACCTCCCACTGTCCCAGGTCTCCTAAAAGCCTCCAGGGCTGCCTGATGACAACCTCGGTCCCCAAACACGGGTCCCTGCACTGGGCCTGGCCCTGGAGGCGGAAAGGTGCCTTTGCTTGTCCTACCAGCCAGTCTGGAGCGGGAATTCCTGTCAGGCACTGGGAATGCTGCCCTGATGGAGTGGTGGGGGTGCTCCTGGTCTCGCAGGCTGCTGTGGAGGAGGGCAGCGGCTGTGCTTGGAGGGAACTTGACCTCCACGAACCCAACGCTTGGTGTTTTCCTCCTGAGCACAACATCAGCTGTGAACGGGCCTCGGCTGTCCTGCCTCCCTTCGTGTTCCCGTGGGGCAGAGCAAGCCAGGATTGATGGTCCTGGGTACCAGAGACAATTTCACAGGATAACCCCAAACTGGCCTCGCTTTCATGCAATCCACACCAAAAGCTGAGGGGATTTTGGGTTGGATTTGCCATCCCCCGAGGGCTTTGGGCCTCCCCACAGCCCCGGCTCCTCCGAGGGTGCCCCGGGTGTCACCCGGCCTTTGATGTGGGGCCTCTTCCCCGGGCTCCTGCAGCCCCTCTGTGGGGAACAGAACCCCCAAATCCCCCAGTGCTGCTCTGCAGGTCGGGTTTGATCCTTCCTGTGCCACAGCAAATCCATGGAAGGGTTGTTCCGCTGCACCCCCGGCCCAGGGAAGTGCTGGGAATGACCTGGGGCTGGGAGTGGGGAGTTCCTTAGGATAATCCCAAATTTCTCCCAAGCTGCTTCCTCTGGGCCTCCCCCCAGCTCTGCCTTTCCCTCGAGGTGAAACCGAAACCTCGGCGGCTTCACAAAGTTGAAGAAAATTCGATATTTCTCACTTCTAGGTCACCTCAGTCCAGATCGTTTCCTGCCGGGAGCGGGGGGTTGGGAATGCCCTCCTGGAGATGGAAAAGCCATTCCCGTTCCTTCTGGCGTGCGCAGGGCCTGGTTCCAGGATCGCTCCTTCATTCCGGGCTCGGGGCGCTCCCTCTGCGGTCGGAATGTGCCCGTTGTAGGCCGGGATTTGGCTCCGGTGTTCCCAGAAAGGGAAGGGAACAAACATCCACAGATCTACTGTGGGGCCATTGGGTTTTCTTTAATGTAGAAATCCCTGGAAAATCTTGTCTAATTTTGAACTGCCCCCACAAAAAATCCTGAAGGGTGAAGATTCCTCAAGGTCCAAATTGCTCCTGGGGGGCCGGAAACCTTTTGTGCATCAGAACATCCTCTGGCTGCTTTTTAGGATATCTGGGAGTTGGGACATGCAATTTTTCCCTTTTTTTTTAATCCAGAGGGTGGGCAGGCCCTGGCACAGGGTGCCCAGAGCAGCTGGGGCTGCCCCTGGATCCCTGGCAGTGCCCAAGGCCAGGCTGGACACTGGGGCTTGGAGCAGCCTGGGACAGTGGGAGCTGTCCCTGTGGGTGGAATGGGATGAGCTTTAAGGTCCCTTCTGACCCAACCCATTCCGGGATTCTGTGATTTTCCCAGAAAGTCCTTGGGCTTTAATCCAGGTCAAACTTGAGAAATCAGTTTATTTGCATTGAAAGTGCAAAATCAAAGCGTGGGGGGTGAATTCCATGGGGGACTCCTTGTCCTGGAGTGATTCCGGAGAGCCAGCTTTCTGTGATTTCTAAATAACTGGAATTTTTTAGGTCTTATCAATATTTGGTTTGGATCTTATCAATATTGACCCCTGGTCACGTCCTGCTGCGCTCCCACAGCAGAGCTGGGCCTGAAGGAAGATTAATCCCTCTTGGAAAAGAGAGGTGGGACCAAGGCCGGGGATTGTCAGAGAGCACTTCCATGGATCCTTGGTGACACCAATTCCATGTCCAGACTGAAATCCCGAGTGTTTCACGCTGAGGGCTGGGCAGAGGAGTCCGGGGCTGGCAGCAGCATCCTCCAGCTCGTTATCCCAGATTTCCCTCTCCCATGGCCGCTCCGGGCCCGCTCCGCCCTGGTTAATGGTCCGTTTCCAGCTCAGTGCTTGATCCAAAACTTTGCGTTTTCCCACTCTTTGATTCTCCCCTCTCCAGAAGAAGAAGGATTACATGAACTGGAAGGTTTAATGAGTGCACTGGGCTTGCTTTTGGGGGAATTTCCAGTGGATTCAGGGTTATAACTTCATTACGCCTCGGTTGGGAAACTCATGGCAGCGCTGGGCGGGTCTGAGGGTGGGACGGAGCCCCGACCCTTTGTTGTGTCCTCTTCTGAAGGACCAAGCGCTCCCGCCCCTTTTTGAAGTCCTAATTCCCTTTATGGGATGTCGCAAGGCCTTTCTATAGAGTGGTGCCTCTGAAGTCCGACGTTCCTGCTGCCAAAAACGCCCCTTTTTCCCCCAATGGCTTCGGGTCCTGACGTTGGGAGCAAAACTCTGTCCTGGGCAGTGTCCACCCAGACCTTTCCCTTTGGGGCCCTGTTGCAAAAATTCCCATTGTTGGGATTCATCCCTAAAGAGATCTCTTTAAAGGGATGGGCTGGGAGTCCCCTGGCTCGGCTGGGACGAGCACTCGGAGTAAATGAGCTCCAGGGCTGCTCCTGCTTTCCAACCACTAGAGGTCAAGGTTGTGCTGTGGGATAGCGCATCCCAATCCGAGCATTCGCCACCTCCAGGGGCAGCTTTGCACGTGGAATTCTGTTCCCGATTACCGTGCTCCTTAATGAACTCGGAGCTGACCGTGTGTGCTCGGGGTGAGGAGCACTTGGGGGTGGATTTTCCAAGGAACGGGATGTCCATGCCATGCTTGGATTTTCATATTCTTCGGATGTAGGAATTACTCCGGTGCTCGGTCCCTGGAGGGGTTTTGCATCCCAAGGAGGAGTTCCAAAGGGACTTGGAGGCTGGCAAAAGTAAAAAGCTGCTCCTAAATTGTTTTTTTTGAGGGGGGGGATATTAAAACTTCCAAGCGTTGAAATAATCTGGGAGGTTTGCACATAGATAAAGCTTTGTGCTCTCTGCAGCTCAGGTAGCGCTAATTAATAATTAGTAATAAATAATTAGTGATTTGTAATAGTGATTACGAATGTTTTCATTCTCCCTCGGTGTCATTGGCAGCTGCATCTACAGCAGGATTTATGGTTTTCCTGCTGCCTTCTAAATCCAGGCTGTCGCATTCCCATGGGGAAGGGGATGGTCCTCTTTTGCCACCCCATGGAATCACAGAATTCCAGACTGTCCAGGAGCTACCTGGGCTTGTGGAAGGTGTCCCTGCCCATGGAAGGAGAGGATCCACAAGGTCCCTTCCGTGGCTCCATGATTCCCACACACCTTTCTTCTGATAGATAAAAAAGCCACAGCAAAATACGGGAGGAATCCTCCAAATCTGTGGCTAAATCCCTATAAATTCCAGGTTTTCCGAGTGTTTATTCTCCAGTTGCACCAGCGCACCAACCCACGTGTCCAGCACCGCCGCATCCATGCGATTGGCCTTTTTTCCCTGGTTTTGGCTGGGATTTGGCCCTGGAGACCCCCCCTGTGTCCGTGCTGTTCCCATTTCTCGTCCTTCAGTTTGATCGACTCCTGAACAATTGGGGCTAAACCACTTTTCCTGCCGGTTGCTGTGCTCCAGAGCAAAGGAAAACCAGGGAATTTTCACAGCAGGGCACAGGCAACGACCTCCACTGCCAGCCAGCCCCAGAATCCCTGGAACAGCTCCACGTGTTCCCACCCCTCCATCCCGGTGCTCCCAGCGCCTGTTCCTTGAGTACCTTTTACAGCTCGTTCCGCACATCAACAACGCGCAATTAAACCCTCCTGGGCTCCCACAAAAATGCTTTCAGGGACCTCTGGGGTCCAGATGTGGAATGTTTTGTGCTGCCACGGCTGGAAAGGAGGAACAAATCCAGCGGTTCAGGAGGTCCCTGAGTGCAGCCTGTGACAGTCACCACATGGCCCACGGCAGCGCTGCCGCAGCTGGGCCGTAAATGGATCAATGTGGCAGCGCGGGGGCCGGGCCGTCGTGATTCGGAAAGAGTCAGGAGCGTGTTTGGATTGTTGCATAATCCCTGGCCTGCTCTGCAAATGGATCTTGGGGTATCTGGGGTGGGGGAAAGGCGACGTGTTGGAATTCCGCGGGGCGCGTCCGGCCTCCTTCATCCCCTTTCGCGAGGGGCTGCGCCTCGTGCCTGAAAACCAAATTAAATCCCAGGTGAAATCTGCTTTTTCCTAGGCACAGCAGCAGAGGAACCTGGACAACATCGTGTCCCAGCAGCCCAGGATTAGCGGGGGGAAGAAATCCAAGAAGGAATTCAGCGCCAGCTCCGAGCTGGAGGTGAAGAACACCAGCCCCATGTCAGAGCAGGACTCGGGGATCCTGGATGTGGAGGATGAGGACGAGGAGGAAGAGGTAACTGTGCAACGCCAAACTGGTGACACTGGGCAGTGTGGGGTGAATCTGGTGCCTCAAGGGGTTTGCTTCTCGCTCCTGGGGCCCTGCTGGGAGTCCTGAAGGTGCAGGAGAGGCTGGAGAATGCGGGGTGTGCCTTAAAATCTGGTTATTTTGGGTTTTTATCCCTATTCCCATTGCCAGACTCAGCAGAGAGGCCAAGGATTGAGAACTGCCCATGGCAGTCAGTCCCAGCACCTTGGTGCTGGTGGAGAACACCCATCCCTCATGGAAAAGTTGCTTCATAGTCCACGAGATCCTTGGCCTTTTCCTTTGTCCGGGTTTGTCTTCGGACCAAGGATGGTGTCAGGACGGGAGTTTGGAATTTGAATTCCTTCATGTGCTCCCTCCTTTCCTTCCCTGTCTGCTGCTGCTTCCTGGGACCTGGACGTCGGTTTTGGGAACCACAAACCACAACCTGGGCATGGTGTTGGGTTTTCCTTCCTCCCAGGGCTGGGATAACTAGGATTTGGGATGTTTACCATGGAATAGAGCCCTGTGCCTCAGGAAAGGCAGCTTGGAGAGGCAGAGCTGCAGTGCAGGACACAGGGGTTGAGCTTTTGGGTGTGCCCATCATTCCTTGGGATGCAGCCGTGTCCTGGACCTTTTGGGAAGTTGTGTCTGCCCCCCTGGATGTTTTTTCTCTTCTGTTGTAGCCTCTCATGTCAGGAAAATGATATTTTCAGCCGGTCCCTGGGCTGGGGGGTGTTTGTCACCCTGACTGTGACAGCCCCTGAGCAGCCAGGGAAGGATCCAGGACAGGTTTGAAATGTAAACACGGGGTTTTTAGGGTGGTTCTGTGCTGCTGTTCCGCCTTTTTCCCTGCAAATCCATTCCCTCCTTTCCATGGCTGCTGTGCACCCAAAGCTCAGTCAGGTCACAACTTCCTCCACAGGAATGGAATTGTAGGGTCAGCCCAGAGCCCCTGGCTGCTCTGGAACCCTCTGGGTGGGCTCTTCATTCCTGCATCACCATGGAGTGAGTGATGCTCCAGGCCTGGAGCCCCTCTGCTCTGGATCAGGCTGGGAGAGCTGGGAATGTTGCCCTGGAGAAGGGAAGGAGCCAGGGAGAGCTGCGAGCCCCTTGCAGGGCCTAAAGGGGCTCCAGGAGAGCTGCAGAGGGACTGGGGCCAAGGGCTGGAGGGCCAGGAGGCAGGGAATGGCTTCCCAGTGGGAAAGGGGAGCTTGGGCTGGGATGTTGGGAAGGAATTGCTGGCTGGGAGGGTGGGGAGGGGCTGGGCTGGAATTGCCAGAGCAGCTGGGGCTGCCCCTGGATCCCTGGGAATGTCCAAGGCCAGGCTGGACACTGGGGCTTGGAGCAGCCTGGGATGGTGGGAGGTGTCCCTGCCCATGGAATGGGGGTGGGATGGTCCTTAAGATCCCTCCCAACCCAACCCATTCCATGGTTCCATGGTTCTGGCCCATCTCAGGCGGGTGAATCCCATCCCTGGGTGTGGTGGCACGCTGCTGACCTCACAGGAGGGGTGACCCTGCAGCTGGGGCTGTCCCCATCCCTGTCCCTGTCCCAGGGTGGGCAGTGGCCGCTGTCCGTGGTGATGAAGAGCAGTGGGGGCGGGGCACTGGCCACAGGACCCCCAGGTCCACCTGGCCAGGACCACGGAGGAGCCCCCAGGGAGGAGCCCCCACGGCCCCTTCTCCCAGCAGCGCCTCAGGGAAACAGGAGTGATTTGTTCCTGATGAGCTTTGAGTTCCCTGTGTTCCATCCTCGTAGAATCCTGGAATATCCTCAATGGAAAGGGACCCTCAGGATCATGGATCCAACCCCTGTTCCTGCCCAGACCCCCCAACAGCCCCACCCTGGGCATCCCTGGCAGCGCTGCCCAAACGCTCCTGGAGCTGCGGCAGCCTCGGGGCCGTGCCCATTCCCTGGGGAGCCTGGGCAGTGCCCAGCAGCCTCTGGGGGAAGAACCTTCCCTGATATCCAAACTGAGCCTGCCCTGACCCAGCTCCAGCCCTTCCCTGGGTGCTGTCCCTGGGCACAGAGAGAATCCTGCTGGGCCTTTTTTTTTTTTTTTTTTTGAGTGAAAATTATTTATTAGATCAAAAAAAATCTCTCGGGTCAAAATGGAGCCATTGCAGTTTTGGGCTCCTCGTGACAAGAGAGACCCTGAGGGGCTGGAGCTGTCCAGGGAAGGGAATGGAGCTGGGAAGGGGCTGGAGAATTCCTGAGGGAGCTGGGAAGGGGCTCAGGCTGGAGCAGAGGAGGCTCAGGGGGGACCTTGTGGCTCTGCACAAGTCCCTGACAGGAGGGGGCAGCCGGGGGGGTCGGGCTCTGCTGGCAGGGAACAGGGACAGGAGGAGAGGGAACGGCCTCAGGCTGGACCAGCCCAGCCCCTCGCCACCCTCCCAGCCAGCAATTCCTTCCCACCATCCCAGCCCAAGCTCCCCTTTCCCACTGGGAAGCCATTCCCTGCCTCCTGGCCCTCCAGCCCTTGGCCCCAGTCCCTCTGCAGCTCTCCTGGAGCCCCTTTAGGCCCTGCAAGGGGCTCGCAGCTCTCCCTGGCTCCTTCCCTTCTCCAGGGGAACATTCCCAGCTCTCCCAGGCTGCCTCCAGCCCTGGGAGCAGCTCTGTGATGTCTCCTCGGTTTGATCCAGCAGCTCCAGATCCTTTTCCTGCGGATCCAGAGCTGGACTGGTTCAGAGCTGTCGCTGCTGGCTGCAGTGGAGTTTTAGGGACAATTCCTGGGATGTTTGTGTCACCTGCAGTCCCCCCCGGCCTGTGCCCTCCCCTGGAGCAGAGCCTCCGTGGGTTCTGTGTCCCATCCCATGTCCCTCTACCCGAGCTCATCCATGGATTGCAAACAGTGGGACTCTGGGATGGTTCCCAAATCCCTGGATTTGTGTTCTCTGGAATTCCTGGTGTTCCTGTCTGGACAGTTTCACCCTCACTGAGGGGCAGAACCTGTGCTCGTGTCCCATATTCACACCAAACCCCACCGAGGATCCGAGATCCAAACCCTTGTATCCCAAATTATCCAAACCCAGAGCAAAGCATCCCGAAACTCTGAGCAAGCCTCGTGCTGGTGGCAGCCAGGGCTGCACATTTCCATGGAAAACTCGGTTTCCAGGGGTTAAACGTGCTGCAGGAATTGTTTAACCCCACTTGCAGGAGGGGTTTCGGTGTTTCCAGAGCCCTGCCCCGCTCCCAGCTCCGGAACGTGCCTGCTGCAGGATTTGGGAACGAGACTGGGGAGGCTGATGTTGCGTGAACTGGGAAGTTTTGGGACAAGATGAATAAATCCTTTGTTCTGCAAATCAAAGAGCATAAATGCCGAGGTTGGGCTGAAGGGGGGTGGCAGGGGAGCCATCAGTCCCGGCCTGGGGCAGCCCGAGCTGCCGTGGCATCGGCACGTCCCCAAACCCAGGGATTTATGGATTGTGGGGAGCACTGGCAGCGCTGCTCTGGCTCAGGGAGTGCAGGCACTTCTTCAGTGCTGAGCCTGGGTTTTTGGGTGCGTCTGAATATTGAAATATCAGAGAAATACCTGAACTTGGGAATGTTGGACAGGTTCATTGTGCAGTGTGTTAATCCAGCCAGAGAGGGAATTTCATGGAATCATGGAATGGGTTGGGATGGAAGGGACCTTGAAAATCACCCATTTCACCCCCATTCCATGGGCAGGGACACCTCCCACCATCCCAGCTGGATCCAAGCCCCAGTGTCCAGCCTGGCCTTGGGCATTCCCAGGGATCCAGGGGCAGCCCCAGCTGCTCTGGCAATTCCAGCCCAGCCCCTCCCCACCCTCCCAGCCAGCAATTCCTTCCCAACATCCCAGCCCAAGCTCCCCTTTCCCACTGGGAAGCCATTCCCTGCCTCCTGGCCCTCCAGCCCTTGGCCCCAGTCCCTCTGCAGCTCTCCTGGAGCCCCTTTAGGCCCTGCAAGGGGCTCGCAGCTCTCCCTGGCTCCTTCCCTTCTCCAGGGCAACATTCCCAGCTCTCCCAGGCTGCCTCCAGAGCAGAGGGGCTCCAGGCCTGGAGCAGCTCCGGGGCCTCCTCTGGGCTCTCTCCAGCAGCTCCACGTCCTTCTGCTGGATGCAATTCCATGTATTCCAAGCCCTATATTGGAAATTCTGGGAAGATTTGGAATAAAAGGATTAACATCTCTTCTACAAAGCCATGTGTGCAGAAGAGCTGATCTGTTTTTTTTCTTGAAATCCCTTATAAAGTAACATTTGCCACATTATAAAATCATATTTAGTATATTATAAAATAATATTTTTACAGTTTATACATTTATTGATATAATTTTTATATTCCTTTTTATCCCCTGCATAAAACCCCAGCGCAGCTTTGGGGTTTTGTCTTTATTTGCAACCAACTTTGCTGTGGGAAGGACTCGACCTTCCCTGCCTGGTCCTGCTGTTCCTGGTCAGGAATTCTGCAGCTCTTGCTGGACATGGGAGCTGTGCAGAGTGGCCCAGCTGATTTTTCCCGAGCCTGTGTGTGGGCTTGGAAGTTTCTCCAGAAAATCAGAGCCTGAAATTGTTGCTTTGAACAAATTTCTCTGGGGGGAGTCAAACTCTTTTTGGCAAAAGCCTGATTTTTTCAATCTTTATCAGAACAATTTCTCTGTGGAGCCCGTTCAAGTTGGAGTCCCGAATCCAAGCGGAGCAAAACCGTTTGATCGTGGGTTGAAGTTCCCTGGAAAACGTTCCCTGCTTTGATGGGGGTGTGGAGGGATGACAGATCCCTCCTCCCTAAAAAACCCCGGCGTGGGCTGGGGGCCGGCCCCTCGTGGGTGGTGGTCACTGGGCAGGGCTGGGCAGGAGCTGCCCACGCTCCCATGGCTGCTCCAGGGATATCCAAGGGTGTCGCCAAGGATTTTTGAGCCGGAAGGGTTTGACTGTTTAAGGTTTTACCAACGAGAGGCCGATGGCTCCTAACGCTGGGGGAATAAAGGGAGGCGAAAGCTGCGCCTGAGGAGTCCTGAGGAGCTGGGCTGGGGATTCGGGAGCTGTTCAGGGAATTCAGGAGGCCTGGGAGGCTGGGAATGGAAAAGAAACGAGCGGGAAGGCAGGAAAATACTGGGATTAACTCAGTGGAAGTGCTGCCTCGTGTGTGCAGGTGTCAGAGTCTGGGGAAAGGGAAAAGTTGGTGAGAGGGATGGGGGGTGTTCAGAGCCCTTGTCCTGGGGTCAGCTGGGAGCAGGGAATCCTGGAATGATTTGGGTGGGGAGGAACCTTCAATCCCATCCAGTGCAGCCCCTGCCATGGGCAGGGACACCTCCCACTGTCCCAGGCTGCTCCAAGCCCCAATGTCCAGCCTGGCCTTGGGCATTCCCAGGGATCCAGGGGCAGCCCCAGCTGCTCTGGCAATTCCAGCCCAGCCCCTCCCCACCCTCCCAGCCAGCAATTCCTTCCCAACATCCCAGCCCAAGCTCCCCTTTCCCACTGGGAAGCCATTCCCTGCCTCCTGGCCCTCCAGCCCTTGGCCCCAGTCCCTCTGCAGCTCTCCTGGAGCCCCTTTAGGCCCTGCAAGGGGCTCGCAGCTCTCCCTGGCTCCTTCCCTTCTCCAGGGCAACATTCCCAGCTCTCCCAGCCTTCAGGTGGGATGTGTGGAACAGCCCAAGGTGGACATGGAAAGGGTCAGAGGTGATCCCAGCCCCATTCCTCACTTGGGATCCTTCCTCTTTTCTGGTGATCCGCTCCTGCCCGGCTGGAAGAGCCGCTGGGAAGAGCAGTGCCAGGGAGGAAGGGAATCCCAGGGAGAGGGATGAGCTGGCTAAAATCCGTCCCCGTGATTCATTCCCTTTGCCGCCTTGATCCCACTGAACCTCCTGCTTCCCCTTCCTGCACCCCTGGGTTGGACTGACGAGTTTTTGGGGATCTTGAGGTGATCCAGGTGCTGCAGGATGGGATTCCCCACATCCACACCTTCAGCTCCTGCCTCTGGAGCTGTTCTTGGAGCCACCTGGGATAGTGGAAGTGTCCCTGTCCGTGGCAGGGCTGGAATGGGGTGGGTTTTAGGGTCACTCCCATCCCAAACCAGTCTGGGATTCTGGGATCCCTCATTTCAGCTCCATCCAGGAACCTCTGCAGTGCTGACATCTGATTTTCCTTGCACGGAGGAGATCTTTTAACAGCTCCAGTTCCAGGTCAGAGAGGAGTTTATCCCCCAAAATCCCCTGTTCCACCCCTGCCACGCACAGGGACACTTCCACTATCCCAGGTGGCTCCAAGAGCAGCTCCAGAGGCAGGAGCTGAAGGTGTGGATGTGGGGAATCCCATCCTGCAGTACCTCGGGATGGGCTTTAAGGATCCTGCCATCCCAAAGCAGTCTGGGATCCTGGGATCCCTCATTTCAGCTCCAGCCAGGACCCTCTGCAGCACCCAGGACCGATTTTCCTTGCATGGAGGAGACCCTTTACCTCCATTTCCACGTTAGAGAGGAGTTTATCCCCAAATCCCAGTTTTCCAGGCCGGCTCCCTCTGCTGCCGAGGAGTCTCCAGCTGAGGAGGACCCTGCCCGGGGCACTTTGGGGTTGGCAAATCCTCCCTGAGCTCCCCTTTCTTCATCCCACCTCCCTCGCAGCCTCATTAAAACCCGGGAACATGAAAACATTCCGAGGCCTGTCCATCGGGCCTTTCATCCCTGCCCCCTTTTCCCCCCCCATGTCAACAGAACACTCCCTTTTCCCTGGATTTTGGGTGCCGGAGCTTTCAGCCCGGGCCAAGCAGTTGAAAGGGAACATCTCCAAAGGACACAAAAACCTCTCGAATGCAAATTGCCCCTCTGATCTCTCCTTCCCTCCATCCCACCCTGCCCAAATTCCCTTTCCCTCGGCCCCGTTGAAAGGTGCCGGCGCCTCTTCCTGAGGGGGAGCAAATGAAACCCAAATGGAGCTTTCAACCAAACCGAACGTGCAATCCAAAGAACAAGTTGGGTTTTTTCCCCCTGTTTTTTGCCTTTTTTCCCCCTTTCTGTTGCGTAAGGAGCAGCAGGGATTGTGCCAGGATCCTTCGGGTTCTATGGCTGGAAGGAGCCTGAGTGTTCGGTGGGATTTAAATGGAGCAAGACCAACAGGAAAGGACATTTTCCTGCTCCCGAAGCCCTGAAAAATCAAAATATTTGGGCAGATCCCAGGAATTAAATTGGTTTTTCCATACCTGGAATCTTGGCTTTGCTCTGCTGAACCTGCCGCTGTTGGAGCTCCCCTAGAAATGACATTTTGGAGTGATAAACTTATTTGTGTTTGGATTTTTTAGGCTTACATTCACCTAAATGTGATTTTTTTTAGAGTGGAATTTACTTCACTGTTGTTTTTTTAGAGTTACACTCACCTCGATGGGATTTTTTGGAGTGACACTGGTTTAATATCAGAATTTTTTTAGAGCTACACTCACCTTAAAGTGGGATTCTGAAGGGATTTATGGAATTGTTGATATTTTGATAAATTATATTTTGACATAATTTGTGATAAACACACGTATCATTTATATGATTTTTTTAGAGTTTCATTCACCTAAATGGGATTTTTTTAGGGTGGCATTCATTTATATTGGATTTTTTTAGGATTTCGCTTATCTCCATGTGATATTTTAGAATCCCCCTTACCCGTATTTAAATTTTTTGCCATTCTATTTATTTATAAATGAAATTTTTATGACTTGCACTCACCTGGATGGGATTTTTTTGCAGTGACACTTATTTAAATTTGATTTTTTTAGAGTTATCCTCCCCTGAATGTGAGTTTTTTGGACTGACAAATTTATTTAAAGGTGATGTTTTTAGGATTTCACTTATCTCCAAGTGATATTTTACAGTCCCATTTACCTGTATTTAAGTTTTTTGCACTTTTATTTCTTTATCCATGGAATTTTTATGAATTACACTCACCCGGATGTGATTTTTTTTAGAGTGACTTTTATTTATATTGGATTTTTTTTTATCGTTTCATTCACCTAAATGGGATTTTTTAGACTTACGCTTATTTATATTGGATTTGTTTTAGGATTTCGCTGTCTCTGGGATATTTTAGAGTTCCACTTACCCATATTTAAATTTTTCACAGTTATCCTTATTTATCCATGGAATTTTTGTGAGTTACACACCCCTAAATGTGATTTTTTGGAGTGACAAACTTAATTAAATGTGATTTTTTTTAGGATTTCACTTGTCTCCATGGGATATTTTAGAGCCCTGCTTCCCTATAATTAAATTTTTTGCAGTTTTCCTTACTTATCCATGGAATTTTGGTGAGTTTGCCACGTTTTTTATGGATTTTCTCCCTGTTTTAGGTGCCTGGAGCCCAGGATTTGGTGGATTTCTCCCCGGTCTATCGATGCCTCCACATCTACTCAGTCCTGGTGAGTAAATCCAGGCTTTTCCGGGATTTTCCTGCTTTGGGGAATTCCGTGGCTCTGCTCCTCCATCATTTATCCATGCTCACCTGGAATGTGCATCCCTGAGGGAGAAAAAAAGCCAGGGTGGGATGGATTTGGGTGAAATCCGTGGGGTTTCGTCATGCAGGGCCCAGAAATGCAAAGGGAATTTTCTCCAGCTGTCCCAAATCCTGAATTTTTCATATATTTGTATTTCTTCGTTGTTGAATTTTCCTCCAAGAAATCCTCTTTGGACGCAGGAATTCCATGATTCCGTGGAAAGGGAGGAGGTTTGGGTAGAATTGGTTGGATTTTGGTGCCGTTTCCTCCAGTAATTCCTCTTTGGATGCAGTAATTTCGTTATTCCATGGAAATGGGAGAGTTTGGGGCAGGAATTGGCTGAATTCTGATACCATTTTCCCCAAGAATGTTTCTTTGGACTCAGGAATTTCGTTATTCGGTGGAAACTGGGGGGGTTTGGGTAGAATTGGTTGGATTTTGGTGCTGTTTCCTCCAAGAAATCCTCTTTGGATGCAATAATTCCGTTATTCTGTGGAAATTGAAGAGTTTCAGGGAGGAATTGCTCGGGAAGGAATTATTTGCTGCACTGTGGAGACTTTCACTGCCCTCCAAAGGCTGCCTGACGGGAGCAGCTTTGCTGCCATCCCCGAATGGGATCCCTCCAAGATTCCTGAGGGAAAAATTCCCTCAGATTGTGCCGGGAGTTCATTTTTTGACTGAAAATGGTTCCTTGGAGCTGTCCCAGAGAGCTCCTGTTTCCGTAGGCTGGCTCCTGGCAATTCAGAGTACATCAGGCACTGAGTTTTAATTAATGAATTGTTTGAAATTAATTAATTATTTTCATTATTCGTTTACAAGGGAGGCTGATAAGGAACCTTTGGAGTTCATCCTCCAACTTTTCATTTTGGGGGTGTTTCCAGCAGCATCCGAGCCTTGAATCTCCTGATCCTCCTGGAACCTGTGGAGTCTCATCCCTTTTTAGGGACATTTGGAGCTCATGCTCCAGCTCTGGATTTCGGGGATGCTTCCAGCAGCTTCCAGGCCTTGAATCTGCCATTCCAAGGAACCTGTGGAGTCTCATTCCTTTTCCAGGGCCTTTGGAGCTCAGCCTCCAGCTCTGGATTTCAGGGATGCATCCAAGCCTTGAATCTCCTGATCGATGGAACCTGTGGAGTCTCATCCCTTTTTAGGGACATTTGGAGCTCATGCTCCAGCTCTGGATTTCAGGGATGCTTCCAGCAGCTTCCAGGCCTTGCCTGTGCCATTCCAAGGAACCTGCATCCCTTTTCCAGGGCCTTTGGAGCCCGGGAGCCGTTGTGGGGCTCTGCCCTGCGGTCGGGCAACCCAAAGCCCAGGCAGGAGATGAAAGGAGCTCTCTGTTCCCAGCTTTCCTCCCTTCCCAGCCCTGAGAGGGAATTGTTTTCCAATTCCCGGCGTCTCCAGCAGTCCACACGAGTTTGCTGAAGGAAAAGAACTGTCAGAAACCCTGTTCCTATAAAACATCTTTTTGTGCCCCTCATCTGTTCATAATTAGGTCATTTGGCCACGTTGCCGTGAGATTTTCTTGGAACGAGAAATTCCCCTCCCCAAAATGTGTGGCTGTGTTTGTCTTGGAGGAAACCCTCCCGCTCCGAGGCGGAGCTGGGAGCCAGAGCAGGAGTTTGTTAATTGGGAATTATGAGGGGCTGAAAGGCTGGGGGGGGGGGTGCCTGAAAGTGCCACTTTATTTGGGGAAACTTCAGGGAGGAATATGGATCATGGGAACAGGATTGGGAATCCTATCGGAGGGGCGCCTGTGCCTCGGTTTGACACGAGGATGTGGATTTGGTATGGATTTGATATGGATTTGATATGGATTTGGTATGGATTTGGTATGGATTTGATGGTGTGATTGCCCATAAAGGTGTTCTGAGGAGGGTCAGCAGCTTCTGCTGGTGGCTGGAGCAGTTCTGGACATTCCAAATGGTTGGATTCCTTGGATTTCAAGGCCAAGACGTGGAATTGCTTTGCTGGTCATAACAGAAAGATGTTTGTTTGTGCATTGGAATTTTTTTGTTGTCTTGTTGCTTCACTTTTTAATCTGAAGTAGGGATTGATCCTCTGAAATGTGTCAGGGGAAGCAGCAGATCCATGGCCAGATCCGTGGGATGGGTTGGGATGGGATTGTCTCCTTCTGGAGGTGGGAATGGTGCAGGGGAGCGGGTGGGTGGTGGTGTCCCTACAACGCCCTGATGGGAGGGTGCAGCCGGGGATGAGGGATGGGATGGGATGGGATGGCCAGAGGAGGTTTAGGTTGGATATTAGGGAAAATTCCTCCATGGAAAGGGTTTTCCAGCAGGGGGGGAGTCCCCATCCCTGCAGGGATTTCAAAGCCATGTGGGATGTGGCACATGGGGACATGGGGCAGCGGTGGCCCTGGCAGAGCTGGGGATGCTTGGATTCAATCCCAGGGGATTTTTCCAACCTCAGGGATTCCATGGAGAGGCTGAACCAGTGCAGGGGTTCTGTGCTAGCAGCTCAGCGTCCTCTGTCCCCATCCTGAGCTGGGCCCGGTCAGTGCTCCCATTCCTCCTGTTCCCTCCCAAAGCCCTAAAAATGGGATTGAGAACTTGTAATGAGCCGAAATCCCGAGCAGAGCTTAAGGAAGGTGTTTTAGGGAGCCAGGAGCGGGAGAAAAAACCTCCTTAGCAGCAAATTGCCCTTTTCTTGACCTGGGACTGAATCCTGACCTGGCTTTCGAGGCCCAGCTCGCCTTGAACAATGTCAGAGATCCTGCAAAGCATCGAGGGAACGGCCCCGGCCGTGTCAGACGGAAGGATCATAATGTAATAGTTCCCCAAAACTCCTCATATTTGTCATTTACAATAGCGTTATCTCAGAGCTTGGCCTGCAGTTAAAAAGGCCCATGTTGAATAAACATTGAGATATTTATTATTTTTAGTGAAATCGACCTTCCAGTCACCTCGGTTTTATGGCTGCGCTGCTTATAAATTCCCAAAGGATTATTTGCAAACTCCTGCTCCTATCTGGCAGCCTTATCAGCAGGGCAGGAGTTCACATATTGTACCGGCGGGTCAGCCCGCGGTCATGGGCTTCCAGAGGGGGCCAGGCACCTGTAAATCCTGCAAATCCTTCCCTCGGCAACCAAGGCGAAGGACAACATCCAACAGGCACGGAGACTTTTCCAGGAAACGCTGAACTTTGGCAGGAAGGGCAGAGCAGGGGGAAAGAAAGTGAAGGAAGGTCAGGCGGGGGTTAATTGAGAGCTGGACCTTGGCATGGTGGCGGCTCCGGGGCAGGACAGCCTCTCCTGGGATGTTTGAGAGGATTATTCATCCCCATTCCTTTCCTGGTGAGGAAAGGGCTGCCTGACGCTGTCCTGAGGGAGAGACGGGCGTGGGGAGGCTTTGGATCTCTGCAGATACGGGAAAAACACCCTGACTTTTCAGGGTGCCTCCATCCCAAACCAGTCTGGGATTCTGTGAAAGGTCTGAGCAGGCAGCAAATCCAAAACCGGGAATTTCAGGGTCAGCTGGCTCAGGCCTGGCCTGGTTTGAGCTGAGCCTGAGCCCTAAGCCCTTCAGCCTTGTGCCGTTTCAGCCTCTCCTGGGATGTTTGAGGGGATTCTTCATCCCCGTTCCTTTCCTGGTGAGGAAGGGGCTGCCTGACGCTGTCCTGAGGGAGAGACGGGCGTGTGGAGGGTTTGGATCTCTGCAGATGTCAAACAAAACATCCCAACTTCTTCAGGGTGCCTCCATCCCAAACCAGTCTGGGAATCTGTGAACGATTTAAGGAGGGGGAGTAAATCCAGGCCTTGGAGATTTCAGGGTCAGTTGGTCAAGGCCTGGTCCAGTTTGAGCTGAGCCTGAGCCCCAAGCCCAGCCCAGGTTGTGCTCATCAGGTTTCAGCCTCTCCTGGGATGTTTGAGGGGATTATTCATCCCCGTTCCTTTCCTGGTGAGGAAGGGGCTGCCTGACGCTGTCCTGAGGGAGAGACGGGCATGGGGAGGCTTTGGATCTCTGCAGATCTGGGACAGAACATCCCAGGAGTGGGGGTTGTGTTGTTTCATTGGGGTTATCCGTGTGTGCAACTCCTGCTCGCCTCAGGTCATTCCATGATTTGGGTTTATGTCCCTGAATTAACAAGTCCTTACCTTGTCCATGGGTTCTGCCTGCAGCAAATCCCCTTGGAATTGCAGGGAATGAGGTTTGGTAAATTCCAGGTTTGGCTTCAGGTTGGAGCCACTGAACCACCTCAGTGGGGATCCTCACAATATCAGACAGAAGTGGGCTGTCCTTTTCCTAGGAAAATGGAAAAGGGAGGAGCTGGAGACATGGGTATGGTGGGCTTTGGGTGCCAGGAGCGTTGGATTCGGGTGGAAGTGTCCCAGGCTGGGTTGGACGGGGCTTGGAGCAGCCTGGGGCAGGGGAAGGTTGGGGTGGAATGGGATCATCTTTAAGGTCCCTCTGTCCCAAACCAGTCTGGGAATCTGGGAACGATTTAAGGAGGGGGAGCAAATCCAGGCCTTGGAGATTTCAGGGTCAGTTGGCCAAGGCCTGGCCCGGTTTGAGCTGAGCCTGAGCCCCAAGCCCAGCCCAGGTTCTGTTCAGCAGGGATGTGCCATTTGAGGATCTCCTGGGATGTTTGAGGGGATTCTTCATCCCCGTTCCTTTCCTGGTGAGGAAGGGGCTGCCTGATGCTGTCCTGAGGGAGAGATGGGCATGGGGAGGGTTTGGATCTCTGCAGATGTCAAACAAAACATCCCAACTTCTTCAGGGTGCCTCCATCCCAAACCAGTGAAAGGTTTAAGAGGGGGAACCGGCAGCAAATCCGGGCCCTGGGGATTTCAGGGTCAGCTGGCTGAAGCCTGGCCTGGTTTGAGCTGAGCTTGAGCCCTAAGCCCAGCCCAGGCTGAGCTCAGCAGCCCAGTGCTATCTCAGGACATTCACCTGTAGCCTGCTGGGGCTCTGGGCTGGTGGGATCAGCTCCATCCCATCCCAGGGGAGAGGAGCTGTGGAAAATGCCAATATTATGATCTAAAGAACAAACCCAGAACGCTGCAGTGCAGCGATTTCGCCATTGATGGGTTTATCTTTTATGTTGCCTCTGACCAAAGTCTGTGTAATGCTGGGGCTGCTTTGATCGATATCCAGAATAAATTAGGGAAGGTGAGGCCCGGGCCAGCTGGTTTATCTGCAGGAGCATCTGAGCAGCTGGTGGGTGCCTTGGGTTTCCAGGCCAAGACGTGGAATGGCTCGACTTTACATAACAGAGAATGAAAAGCAGTTTTGTGTTTCTTGTTTCCCGTAAGCTGCAGCGAGGCAGAAAGCAAAGAGTGAACCCAAAGCAGAAAGGAATGAAAAAAAAAAAAAAAGCCAAAAAAACTCAAGGCAGAGTGGGCTGCACTGAAGGTGCTCCCAAAAAGTTGTCTCCGAGGCAGCTGAGGGTGATTTAAGTCCCTTAAACGCCTCCCTGAGCCCGGGCTGGTGCCTGTTAGTGCTCATTTAGGCTCTGCCTCGGCGGGGTGGGATTTTTTAGCTTTGTGCTAATTGCTTCCCAATTACTTTGAGGTTCTTCACATGTTCCTGAAGACACTGGGATTGACACTCCCAGCTCTTTGATCCCAGCTACAAAGGGGTCATTTTAGGGGAAAGAACAAGTGTCCAAAAAAAAAAAAGGCAACAACCCAGAAAGAAAAAGGGAGTAGATTCTGAGGTAAAAACAGGCTTAAAACTGGAGCTGGTGAAGGATTTCTGGAGAATCCAGAGCTGGATAATTTAGATAAATGGGAGCTGACAGGGATTTACTATAAATTTGTCCTATCTTACCACTGACGTTTTTATCTGTGCTGCTTCTCCCCCAACCCTCGAGCTGCTTTGATGCACAAAATGCATTAAAAAGGTTAAAAAAAAAAAAAGGTACAGTTAACAATAACCCCCCTATTTTACTGAAAACAATCCACGTGGGAATATCTCGTCAGCGTGGGTAGTCTGTATCCACTCGGAGCAGCTCTCCTTGGGAATTTTAGGGAAGGACAAGTTCTGTATCTCTTAGTGTGGAGCCAGCACAGCCTCAGGAGGAGAAACATGCTTTTCTTTTGGAATTATTGCTGGAATTGCAACGTTTTGCTGCGGGAGCTGCCCGGGGGTCCCTGGGCTCAAGGTGAGCCCCTGGAATGCCCGCCTTGGATGGCAGCGTGGAGCAGATTCCCTTGGAACTGGGGGATCCCGTGGATCCTGGTTCTCCTCCCAGCCCTGCACTGAAATCGTTCCTCACGTTTTAATTCCTCTCCCAGCGTGCTGCTGCTGGTGCTGCCTGCCCGAATCCTCCTTCTCCTGCCTTTTTGGGATGGGGATGGGGCGGGGGGGCTCAGCTGCCGCTCGCTCCCCACCCTCTGAGGGGCTCAGCATCCCCACCAGAAACATTCATGCTTTGCAAACGGGGCAAGAACCGAAGCTCTTCTTTCAGGGCACGAGAGAGGCTCTTGAGGAACCACAGCTCCAATAACGAGAGCCACCCAGCCCTGCCTTGCAGACGAAACCAAATCCTTTTTTTTCCTCTTTGTGGCACCACTTGTTCCTTTTATTCCACGCTGCAACTCAAACCCCACCATGGAAAATCTGTGGTTCCCTTCTGTTTCAGAGCTGGGGCTTGTCAAGTTTTCCTTGGGAACTCGAAAACTTCTTTTTTAAAAATTATTTTTATTTTTTTTGGGAGGGGGGGTGGAGAAGGAGGGGGCCGCACAGTGGAAAAAATTCCCTTCCCGAGTAACTCCTTGTCCATCTCAGGCACTTTGCAGCCTGTCCCGTGGCCGTGTCCTGGCATTTCTCAGCGGCTGCTGACTTGGCTGCCCCCCTGGTGCCTGGTGCAGGGAGATAGCTGTAAACAGAGCTCTGAGATCATAGGGGAAGGCTGGGGGGAGCCACTTTGTGCACGGCATTGATAAGGCCACAGGAAAAGCCATTAGAGCGGGGCCGGTGTCAGTGACCTGTGATAACCACCCTGTCCTACGTGCTAATGGAGCCTGGCGAGCGCGTCTGGCCCTGGTGGCAGCGGATTGAACTTTGGGAATTGTCACTTTGCTCTTTTAACCCCGTGACCTCCTTACCCGGGAGAGAAAAGCACTTGGCTGCGATCAAAGCGGCAGCAGAGAAATCAGTGTTCGTTCGGGGCTGGCCTGATATGATCACAGGCGGCCGGTGGGGCTGGAAATATTCCACTTGCAAAACAGACATGGAAAGGGGAGGGAAAAAAAAAAACAAACCAACCTGACCCAGAGAGGTTTTCCTACAATAGCCCGGATGCAGACTCCTCGTCAGCTGAGGGGAGGGAGAGCAGCAGAGCTTTCCCAGGGCTGGGCACAGCCATGGGAAACATCCTGGGAGTTTGGATCTAGGGCTGGCTTCATCCCCGTTCCCTCAATCCCATCCCAGTCTTTGTGGCCAACTCGGTTTGCCCTGAGTGGGGGAATTCATGGGATCTGTTGAGTGGTTCATGGGATCATTCCCTGTGGAGGGAACTCAGCGGGGTTCTCGTCTGACCTGCTGGAGTGAGGGACAGATGGGATATGGGGAAGGAATTGCTGGCTGGGAGGGTGGGGAGGGGCTGGGCTGGAATTGCCAGAGCAGCTGGGGCTGCCCCTGGATCCCTGGGAATGTCCAAGGCCAGGCTGGACACTGGGGCTTGGATCCACCTGGGACGGTGGGAGGTGTCCCTGCTCATGGGATGGCACTGGATGGGCTCTCAGACCCCTTCCCACCCAAACCATTCCTCTGAGATCAGCCCAGGCTGTTCAGGGCTTTATCCCATCTTGTGTTGAAAACCTCCAAGACTCCAGAACCTCTCAGGGAACTTGTCCTGCCCTGCCCTTGTCCCCTGTGCTGGCACTGCTGGGGCACCTCCAGTGCTGGGGGCAGCTCTGGAGAGACCCTGAGGGGCTGGAGCTGTCCAGGGAGGGGAACGGGGCTGGGAAGGGGCTGGAGAATTCCTGAGGGAGCTGGGAAGGGGCTCAGGCTGGAGCAAAGGAGGCTCAGGGGGGACCTTGTGGCTCTGCACAAGTCCCTGACAGGAGGGGGCAGCCGGGGGGGTCGGGCTCTGCTGGCAGGAACAGGGACAGGAGGAGAGGGAACGGCCTCAGGCTGGGCCAGGGCAGGCTCAGGGTGGACAGCAGCAGGAATTTCTCCATGGAAAGGGTGGTCAGGCCTTGGAAGTGCCCAGGGCAGGGGTGGATTCCCCATCCCTGGAGGGATTTCGGAGCCCTGTGGATGTGTCCCTTGGGGACACGGGGCAGTGGTGGCCTGGGCAGTGCTGGGGATGGTTGGTGATCTCCGAGGACTTTTCCACCCTTAAGGATTCCATGATTCTGTGACTTTTCCCCCAGTTTGGAGTCACTGAGGAGCTCCTGGAGTTGCTCTGTGGCTCCTCCGGGTCACTGCCACAGGAGTGAAGCCGCACATGTCCCAGGACAGGCCCTGCTGTGCTCCCCACTTGTCAGCAGCTCCCTTTGGGGTGCAACTCCTTGATCCCGACCCTCTGGAATTGACCACCCCACTAATTATTTATTTATTTATCCAGCGGTCCCTCACCCACACAGGGACTCCGCGTTTAGGCCTGGGAGTATTGTGGAAAAGCACTTTAAATCCTGGCTGAGGTCAGGGACACCCTCTGCTTTCCCAGGATCCACAAATCCTGCTGTGCCATCAGATCATCGGCATCACTCCTGCTTCAGTCCGTCCTGCTTCTCCCCGCTCCCCTTCTCCTCCACACTCCTGGAATTCTGTCCCAGGAGGACTCAGCTCAGGGGCTGAAACGAGGCTGAAAGTCCTGGAGTTCCTCAGCTCCTTTTTTCAGCCTTCACTGCAACATTCACCTTTCCCCCCTCGTCTCCAACATCTTTTTTTAAGGAATTTGAACCACTCTGGAGCTGCTGGCTGCAGGGATCCCCGAAGCCATCGGGGTTTTGTTGGGAATGTTCGCCTGGTGTGGTGCAGGACACGGGTCCAGCTGAGCCACCCCAAATTCCAGCCCCGCTCCTTGCATTGTGCAGGCGTGGGAAGGCTCTTCCCAAGATTTGCTGTTTCCGGGCTTTGGGGCTCAGGAGGGTCCCAGGAATGTTTGGAAAACGCCTCAGCTGCCCCAGAGGGCTTTGTGGTGGTGTCCAGAAGGGAGATATCTCAAAAACAACAAGTGATAGGAGCGGAAGTGAAGCGATCTGGAAGGAATTTCCCTGGAGAACATTCGTGTTCTAAGGTAAAACTCGGTTTAACACAGAGGGAAATCGTGAATTCCCACTCTTTTCTCATCCTCTGGTTATGGATTCGGACCGTGGAATGGTTTGGGTTGGAAAGAACCTTTAATCCCATCTAATCCTAACCCTGTGCCAGCGGCAGGGACACCTAATTCAGACTGGAACAGCTCATGGAAAACTTGGTCCGAGTCTCCTCTAAAGTTGCTGAATTTGAAGTGAAATCAGGAATTTCCCAGCCTTTTCCATGTAAATTTTGGGGATCTCCAAGGCTGGAGGCTGCCCAGCCCCTCTGTGCCCCTGCTCCAACATTTGACCACCCTCTGTGGAATTTTTTTTAATTAATTAATTTTAATTCCTCCTTCTGCGTTTTGTCCCTTTCCTCTCTTTCTCTGTGTGTTTCCAAGGGGATCCTGGAATCTTGGAATCCTGGATTGGATGACCTTCCTCAGCCTTCTCCTTCCCCTCCTTCCCCAGCTGTCCCAGTCCCACTGGGCTGACGCTGATATTCCCCATTTAGGCCTTATTTTGGCTCCTAAAAATGAATAAAAATCTCTGTGCCACTCCATGGGGACATTCAAAGACCCAAATCCAGCCCTGGTGAGCAGTTCTGGTTTTTCCTGATTATCCCTAAAATTTGAGGTCTTGCCCTTGCTGGCATTGGCTGCAGCTGTGGGAATCATGGAAAAACGAAAGGAGTAGGATAAGGATGGCAGGAAGGTCGGGAGGATTCTGTCCCTCTGGGTGCGAGCAGAGGATGGGTGAGAGAGGAACTCTGAGATTGCAAGGAGAGGCTTTCGGATCATAAAATCATGGAATCACTGAGGGTGGAAAAGCCCTCTGAGGTCACCCAGTCCAGCTCTGCCGGGGCCACCGCTGCCCCGTGTCCCCAGTGCCACATCCACGGGGGTTCGAAATCCCTGCAGGGATGGGCACTCCACCCCTGCTGGGGCTGGAAAACCCTTTCCATGAGGAGTTTTCCCTGCTGTCCACCCTGAGCCTGCCCTGGCCCAGCCTGAGGCCGTTCCCTCTCCTCCTGTCCCTGTTCCCTGCCAGCAGAGCCCGACCCCCCCGGCTGCCCCCTCCTGTCAGGGACTTGTGCAGAGCCACAAGGTCCCCCCTGAGCCTCCTTTGCTCCAGGCTCAGCCCTTCTGGAAGGTCCTTGGGCTCAGCTCAGCTGAGCTCAGCCTATCCCTGAACTTCTGTCCATAAATCAACCCTGGGCAATTCTCCTGTGCGGCCCAGAAACTCCAAAACTTTATTTTATTTTTTGGGAGGGTGTTTGTGGGGGGCTCTGGAGCTGTGAATTCACCCCCCCCCACCCTGTTTCGTCCCTCTCCAGCAGAGCTCAGAGCCCAGCTGCAGGCGCTGTTTTCCTGCTCTTTATGTCTCTCATCCTAAAGCCCTATAAGCGCTGGGAGCTGGGAAATGATTCCCATCCTGTTTGCAATAAATCCCTGGTTTTATGAAGGGTCCCGAGCCGGCTGGACATGAATCCTCCACGTGTTTACAAATATTTGTGCAGGAAAAGGGTGAGCAACGTCCAGGACGGGCTTCTGACGCATATTCCCCCTGTTTCAGTCCTTTGTTCAGGAAAACGTGGGAGCCAGGCTGGTGCTGTACGATGAACAAATGCTCCTGGAGCAGCGGGAACAGCAGCAGCCCCCACAAGGAAAAAAGGGGTTTGGGGGTCGTGTTTTATGGAAGGGGATGGGAAAGCTCTGAAATGGCTGCACCCAAAAGCTGGGGTGTGCTGGAAGGGCAGTGTTGCCCTCGGAGAGGGTTTTCCGTGGATCCTTTGGAATGAGGGGGTTGGCTGGGGAGAAAAGCGTCTCTTTTATGGTTTGAAGGTGGGAGCTGGAGGTCTGGGGGACTTCTGATCTTCAGGTTTCACCTTTTTGTGGGGGCTTAATCATCTCCTCACAGCCTCTGAGCAGCCCACAGGGGCTGTTTGAGGAGCAGGGGTTTGAAGGTTTCTTCCCTTCACATCCCTGACTCTGTCTTGCCCCGGCCGTGGCTGTGGTGTGGGATTGAAACCCCATGGAATCCTTCAGGATACAAACTTGTTGGGAAAACCAGAGGCTGAAAAGCTGCTCCTGTTGCATCTTGTCATGGTTTCAGGTGTTAACCAGAGGACAAGGGTGGATCTGTGTAAAAACTCTTTACTGGGATGCTCCAGGACGTGTTTTCCACAGGTGTTGGGTAGGAAGGTTCCTCCTCTCCTTGTTCCTAGACCCTGGAAGTGCTCAGAGCCAGGTTGGACGAGGGCTTGGAGAAACTTTGGGTAATGGAAGGTGTCCCTGCACGTGGCAGGGGGTGGGACTGGGTGGGCTTCAAGGTTCCTTCCAACCCAGGCCATTCCATGGTTCTGTGATCCCTGGAGCACATCCCGAAGCTGTTGCTCCACGGGGAAGGTGCTGCTGTCCCCATCCTCACAGCACCACAGACAAAGGTTGGAGGGAACCTCTGGAGATCACCGTGTCCAGCTCCCCAGGGAGCCGCAGGAGCTTCTCAGGTCCACGTCCCATTGGGATGGAGCTCCACAGCTTCTCTGGGCAGCCTGTCCCGGTGGTGGATCCTCCTCCCAGGGAAAAGGGGTTTTCCTGTGAATTTCTGTGGGAATTCTGTATTTCAGTTTGTCCTGAGCAGGGTCTGGCTCTGCCTTCTCAGCTTCCCTCTTTGGTGCCTGTCCACGTCGAGAAGGTCCCTCAGAGCTGTGGAGGTGTCCAAGGAGCGGCTGGACGGGGCTGTGGTTGAGTGGACACGGTGGGGTTTGGTCACCGGTTGGACTCGATGATCTCAGAGGTCTTTTCCACCCTAATTATTCTGTAATTATTCCTGGGACTCCCACTATCCATCCAGCTCTTCCTCCAGCTCCACCACGGCTTCGGCTGTGCTTGGGAAGGCGCCGTCCAGCCACTCCAGAATCCTCTCGTAGCTGGAGATCCTCCCCAGCTGCCTCAGCCTGGCCTCGGTCGGCCGGGCCACCCTGACGGTGCGCGGGGGCGGCTCCGTGCTGTCCCCAGGCTCCCCTGCCCGGGCCTGCGTGGCCGTGGCAGTGCCCGGCTCCCCGCCGGTGTCCTGGGCATTGGGGACCTGCGGGCGGTGGCCGGCGGCCGGGGAGCTGCTGTGGCCAGGAGAAGCCGAGGGTGCTGCTGGCACAGGGGGCAGTGGCCGGTGGCCGGTGCCGGGGTTGTGCACGGGCAGGGTGGGCCCTGGCCCCTCCTGGGCCGGCCTGGCACGGGGCACGGCCACCTGCAGGGGACAGAGGGTGAGTGAGGGTGGCCCTGGCTGCTGTCACAGCTGCTGGCCTGGGGAAGGTGTTGGGTGCCGTCTCCAGGGCTCTCCCAATGGCTCCGTGGTGGCTCCCAGTGTCCCACGGGCTCTCTGCGCTGGGTGGCCCCGGCAGCCTCATCCCATGGGGGGACGGGGACTGGCCCTGGCTGCCCTGTGTCCCGCCTTCAGCTGCCCGTGTCCCACCTGTACCTGCCTGTGTCATCCCTGTGTCCCATTTGTGGTTCCCTGTGTCCCACCTGTACCTGTCTCTGTCCCATCTGCTATTCCCTGTGTCCTGTCAGGGGCTCCCTGTGTCCCACCTGCCATTTCCTGTGTCCCACCCCTTATTCCCCGTGTCCTGCCTGCAGGCAGGAGGAGCCGTGGGAAGGAATCCTTGGCACAGTCGATCCCATCCCTGTCCCCCAGGCAGCTCCTTGTTGTCCCCTCGCATCCCCTCCCCCACCTGGCCCCTTCTCCAGGGGCTCGGCTGCTCCTTGCCAGGCTGGGATTTGGGATTTGCCTTCTCCGCCATCTCCGTGCTCCTGAGCCTCAGAGGGATCGGGGGATCCTCCGAGGGATCCCGGGAGCTGCTGCCTCCCGAGCGAGGGGCATCCCTGGCAGTGTCCCCCGGGCTCCAGGGTCACAATGGGTCACAGCCCCCGTGTCACAAAGGGCCCTGGGACACCCTGGCAACCACGGGACTGTCTGCATCCAGCTGGAACTGGTTGGAATTGGTTGGAATTGGTTGGAATTGGTTGGAACTGGCTCAGGGGCATCCACAGCTTCTCTGGCAATTCCAGCCCAGCCAGCAATTCCTTCCCAACATCCCAGCCCAAGCTCCCCTTTCCCACTGGGAAGCCATTCCCTGCCTCCTGGCCCTCCAGCCCTTGGCCCCAGTCCCTCTGCAGCTCTCCTGGAGCCCCTTTAGGCCCTGCAAGGGGCTCGCAGCTCTCCCTGGCTCCTTCCCTTCTCCAGGGCAACATTCCCAGCTCTCCCAGGCTGCCTCCAGAGCAGAGGGGCTCCAGGCCTGGAGCAGCTCCGGGGCCTCCTCTGGGCTCTCTCCAGCAGCTCCACGTCCTTCTGCTCTTGGCCCCAGGGCTGGGGCAGCTCTGCAGGTGGGCTCTCACCTGAGGGGGCCCAGGGACACAATTCCCACCTTTCCTGCTGCCCACGCTGGGATCAGCCCAGGGCTGGGGGGGTCTGGGCTGGGCCATTCCAGCCTCATCCACAACATCCCAAATCCTCCTCTCAGGCCTGCTCCCGATCCCTTCTTTCCCCATCCAGCCTGGATTTGTGCTGGGATTGCCCTGACCCAGGTCCCAGCCCTTGCACTTTGTATTCTGAACTCCCTGAGGTTCCCACTGTCCCACCTCTCCAGCCTGTCCAGGTCCCTCTGGATGCCCCGTCCCTTCCAGAGTCCTCGCATTCCATGGCCGTTCCCCTCCCAACACCCCAGATGTGCTTTCCGCTCCTCAGAGTGTGCCCTGTGGACTCCACAGCATCCCTTTATCTGGAATTTTCTGTTTGGATCAGTTTTTATGGATTATTGCCTCAAAAAGGGGCACAATCCAAGTTGGAAAAGGGCTGCTGGGACACGAGTTCTCTCCCAGTATGGAGGGTGCAGCTCCTGCTGGATGAGCAGGAACAGGAGGTTTATTTACGAGTTTATCCTGTTTTTATTTCTCCCTGCTCCCCGAGCGTTCCCCCCTGTTCTGCCATGGGAGAACACAATAATAAATATGGAAATGTCATTTTTCCAACCCAAACATTTCACAGCAGAGCTGTGGGAGCGAGCTGAGGCTCCTGGCTGGGACGGGAGCTTGTCCCCTCCATCCCATGGGATCCAGCGAGGGGGAAAGCAAAGGGCTTTGACCTCAAATCATCTCATGGAAACTTCCCCATTTTGGGATCTTTTCGGCTCTCTGGGAGCTTGAACCTCACAGCACTGTGGAAAACAGGTGGGGTTTGGTGCACGTTGTGTTCTCTTCCCTACATTTTCCTTCCTTCTCCCTCTGGACCTGCTCCTCATCCTCCTCAAGGACTCATCCTGCATTTTCCCTAATCGGAGGTTATTTTTTCCCCCCGCTAAAGGATGGGAGCCCTGACAAGAGCTGATAACTCTGGGGGTTGGATCCTTCCTTGCCGGGCTCGTGACCGATTCCCAGCGCTCCCTTCCTTCCTTCCCGGGGCCCGCACACGGAGCTTTCCCCACCAGCGGCATCCTCCAGGGCTTTTCCGCATGGGAGACCCTGTGGGGCTTGTCCTGAATGTGTTTGTTTCCCTGGCAGCTCATCCCTGATGAAGTTTTAATGGGTTTTAAATATATCATGAAACAGGCACGGGGTTGGCATCCGGCTCCGCTCGTTTTTACACCGGGAAGTGTCGGGCTGGGATTTTCCTCGGGGAGAGGTGGGGGAGAAAGGCACATCCCGGTGTGGGGGCACCTGGGACGGGAGGAGACGGCCAAAACCCCAACCTGAAAACGTTCAGTGCTGCTGCTGGGGATAACGAGGAAATCTCTGTTGACATCACCACTTTGTAACTTCTCCCAAGTCTGGCTCCGGCAGGGGAGGGAGAGGCCAGAGTGGGAACGGCTCCACGGAGTTTTCCAGATGAAAAACACAGGCTACTTGTTCAGCCCGTGGAGTTTAGGTCAGCTGGAGTTATGGGAAACAGATGATGGCCGGTGCTCGGGCCGGGCTCTGACAGATCCCCCATTGTTGAGCGCTGGGATCCTCCGGAGCGGTGCCGGGCGCGGGGCTCGGCCGGGCCCGGCCTCCACCCGGAGCTGGCAGGAGGGGCTGGAGCTCCGGATCCAAGGGTTGGGCTCCCCGGGAGGGATTGCACTGAGGGAAGGCTCGGTGCAAAACACGGGAGGTTTCTGCTCCAGGGATTGAAAATCTGGGCTCCCGGGAATGCCTGGGAGGATGTTCCCTGTGAACGCCTTGGGTCCCGTGCGGTGGAGGTGTCTCTGAGGGATGCTGGAGTCATGGAGTGGTTTGGGTGGGAAGGACCTTAAATTCCATCCCATCCCATCCCAGGCAGGGACACCTCCCACCATCCCAGGTGGATCCAAGCCCCAGTGTCCAGCCTGGCCTTGGACATTCCCAGGGATCCAGGGGCAGCCCCAGCTGCTCTGGCAATTCCAGCCCAGCCCCTCCCCACCCTCCCAGCCGGGAATTCCTTCCCAACATCCCAGCCCAAGCTCCCCTTTCCCACTGGGAAGCCATTCCCTGCCTCCTGGCCCTCCAGGCCTTGGCCCCAGTCCCTCTGCAGCTCTCCTGGAGCCCCTTTAGGCCCTGCAAGCTGCTGTAACCCTTTTTAGGATCATCGTTCTGGAATCAGCACCCGTTTCCTTGGGAATCTCTTTTGCCCTCTGGAATGCAGGGGCCTAATCCTGGGCAACTCCAAGTGGGATAAGTCAGGGGCTGAGCTTTTCTTTCATTGCAGCATCTGAAGGATTCCACCTTTCCCCGGCAGCCCAGGAGCTCCTTGCCCTTTCCTCAAGCTGATTTATGACCCAGCCCATTCCCACGGGGAGATCTGGGATTAGGGAGGGCTGATCAGTGTGGGACAGGCGGGTCTCGGGATGCTCAGGTTGCTGGGGAGTTTGCAGCAGGAGTGAGGGTGACGTGCAGAAGCCTCTTCGCGGCAGGAGGAGGTGTCTGGGTCTGTCCTTGGAGCAGAGGCAGGAACTCCTCCACTCGGGAAGGGCCGGATCTGTGCCCGGTCCTGCTCATTGCTGTAAACTCTGGGAACATCCACTGTTGCTTGGTGGATTTTGTCAGCTGGAAACCAAACCAAAGCCGTGGAAAATCGGGAGGAACGGCTGATGTTTGACTGGTCCGCGGTGTCACCGCCCTGCCAGGGACCCTCTGCTGCCTGCTGCCCCTCATGGATGAACTGAGGGCTCTGAATCTCGGGAGAAGCTTTGTTCCTGTGCTTTTCCAGCCCTCTGGAGCAGCAGTGGCTGGGAAAGCCGGAGCTGTCACCCCAGAGACGTTCAATGTCCCTGTCGCCCGGCCCAGCCCCACGCCCGGCACTTCCCTGCCCTTCTTCCCTCCAGCTGCTCCAAAGGGAAGGTTGGAACATCCCAAAAAGCCCCCAGGGAAACCTTGCGGAGGATTGGAGCCGTTCTCTTCCTGCTGGATGAACAAATCTCATTGGAATCTGGAGAATTGGGGTGGTAGATCCAAACTCGATGTTCTGAAGGCTGGCCACGCGTTCGCTGTTCATCCAGGCAAAGCCCTCTGTAGGTGGGATGATGGGATGGGAGATCCATCTTGGATTGGGGCAGCACTCCTGGCTTGGTCTGGTTTGAGGAAAAGCTCTTCTGGCTGATCGGAAGAACAAAAGAAACGATCCAGCCTGAAACCTGCCCTGCCCTCAGTAAATGAACTGAGCAGCACCAAGGACGTGGAATTCCCTCCTGATACTCCAGGGAAAGGAAAACATCTCTGGTTCACACTGAAACCTGTGAAATGGGATTGAGGTGGAATTCGCATCTTGGATTGCTCGAAGATTTGCTGTGGCCACTTGTCTGTCACCTTAGAGCTTCCCTCAGCCTGAAAATCCCTGAAATTCCCTGGATTTGGAGGTTTATGCCTCCATAGAGACACTTCTCTTGCAGCTGGGATGCAGGAGCTTGGCCTGGATGGGGACAGACCTGGTCAGAAAGCAGGGAATGGTGTCAGTCTGTGCTCCCAGGGAACAGGGACAGGATGAGGGGAAACAGCCTCAGGCTGTGCCGGGGGAGGCTCAGGGTGGATATTGGGAAGAATTCCTTCATGGTAAGGGTGCTTGAGCATTTGAACTGCCCAGGGCAGGGGTGGAGGGATTTAAAATCCCTGTGGATGTGGCACCTGGGGACGTGGAGCAGTGGTGGCCTGAGCAGGGCCTCCTCTGGGCTCTCTCCAGCAGCTCCACGTCCTTCTGCTGTTGGCCCCGGGGCTGGGGCAGCTCTGCAGGTGGGCTCTCACCTGAGGGGCCCAGGGACAGAATTCCCACCTCGTCCAACCTTGGCTTCTGCTCCAGATGGAGCCAGGTGAGCTCATCTCCAACCTTTGCATCCCTGGGATCCATCTGAGCCCTTTGCATCCCTGGGATCCATCTGAGCCCTTTGAATCCCTGGGATGCTCTGTTGGGATGGAAACTCCTCCTTTGCTGTCCCGACCCCGGGTCAGAGGTTGTGCAAAGCAGAGGTCAATTAACACTTAATTAGACGGAGCTGGGAAGGCTCCGGCAGGACCCGGCTGCTCCAAGAGCCCTTTGGGAAGGTATTCCATGGATTAACGCTGGATTCCCAAAGCCAGGCTCCTTCATCAGGCTGTTGTCCCTCTTGCAGTGCTGCTCCCCGATCTGTTCCCGGCAGATTTGCTGGGAGCTGTGGGGGCAGCAGCCAGGACGGGACAGGACGGGACAGGACGGGACAGGAAGGGCCTTCCCGGGTCACTCCAGGGCCACCAACACCAACACGGGTGGCCATGGCCGAGGAGCTGAGCTCTGGCACCCCTCAGCGTGTGGGGGACCTGTCCCAGCTGTGGGGCGATCCCAAAGCTCCGGGATACCCCAAACCCCTGTTGTTTCCCTCATCCCCGCCCCGCTCTCCCAATTTTTCCCCCCGTTCCATGGATGTGCTTCCGGGCTCGAACATTAGAGGGCATCTCCTCCTCACGCTTTATTTGTTATTTTTCTTTTATTTGTTTTTTTTTGTTTGGTGTGTTTTGTTTTACTGCAGTGGGGCCTGTCCTTAAAAAGCCAGGAGAGCCTTTTCCCTGCTGTGCAGAGCAGCCAGATGGGAAGTGCAATATCCCGCTGCCCCTCATTACCGGGCCCTCGGAACGGCTCCCCCCGTCCCACATGTGACCATATTAAAGTGGCCTTTGCAGCGTTTCCCTCCATATAAAACTGTCTTCACTCCTGTGGCCCAGCAGTTAAAAGGGAACTCCAGCTGCAGGCAGGAGGCTGAAATTAAAGGCTTTGCCCTGGTCTAAATGGAAAATGGATATTGCTTTCCATATCCAGAGCTGGGAACAATGGGGCTGCGGCTCTGGGCTGGGGTAATGGCCTGGTTTGCTGGGAGGAAGGAGCAGAGAGGAGGGGTTGGGTGTCTGCCTCGGAGGAAGGGGGAAAAGGGGGAATCTCACCTATTTTTCCTCATGGTTAACTCTTCCGTGGCTGGTGGGGAGCGGGAGAGGCTGTGCCAGGAGGCTGGGACGAGCAGTGGCTTCTGCACCAGAGCCGAGGCAAAGCCTCCAGCACCTTCCCTCGGAGAGAATCGGGTTTGAAACAATTCCCCCTGGAGAGAATCGGGTTTGAAACAATTCCTCCTGGAGAGAACTGGGTTTAAAACAGTTCCCTGATGTTTTGATTGCCATGTGTTCCTTGTCCACTGTTCCTTGTTGTCCGTGTGTTCCCTCTTGTCCCAAGTGGGCCTGGCCGGGAGCTCGGACTCAGTGGAGCTGGGGAGGTCGTTGAATTTGTTGGACCCAGATTTCAACCCTTTTTTTTTTCCCCTTGCTTTTGCTTTGTAAATTTTTGTTGCTTTCAAAGTTTGCTTTAAATTAATTTGCCAAGCCAAGGAGGGGAGAGAGGGAAGGGAGAGCTGGATCTTCCATGGACCTTTCCAGGCGGGGTTTCTGAGGCCCTGCCTGGTTCTCGGTTAGGGGTCATTTCATGGAATCATGGAATGATTCGGCTCTCAAGGGACCTTAGATCCCATCCCATTCCCACCCCATCCGTGGGCAGGGACACCTCCCACCATCCCAGGCTGCTCCAAGCCCCAGTGTCCAGCCTGGCCTTGGGCACTTCCCGGGATGGGGACTCCACCACCTCTCCTGACCTCTGCAGATTCCTTTCCTTTGGGATCAGCTTTGCCTGTGCTTCTTGGCCTCCTTCCTCTTCACCAGGTCTCAATTAATTTATTTTTAAGTGCTTGACTCCGAGCCCATTAAATCAGGAGGGGAACCATGCCCTGGTGCTGGATACAAGCCCTGAAGCACCTGAAAGGTGAAATTCCCTGTGAAATTCGGGATTCAATCCCTGCAGAAGGAATGGATGGCTGTTCCTTTATCCGGGACACAGGTCGGGGTCAGGGCTGGGTGGAGAGAGCCCAAACCCTTCCCGCTGGGAGGAGAGGCCTCTTCCAGCCACTCTCTCTTCCCCCCACGCAGCTCCTGCTCCACTTCATCTCCTTGTTTTCGGTATCGAGGGGGTGTTTACAGTCAACAAACAGGAGCCTCCTGTTTGATCCCAGCTCGGCAAAGCTTTCCCCGCCGAGCACCTGCGAACATCCATGCGCTCCGTGAGATTTGTTGGGAATATTTACGTTTTCCAAGCGGAGCATCTGCTCACGAGTCGGACTCTTTGTGCCTCATTAGTGGCTACTGGGGCTCTCTTATCTGCACAGATCTCCGGGGCATGTCGGGATTATTTTCTGAGCTGCTTTTCTTGGCAGCTCCTTCCTCACTGGTGGGAAGCTCCTGGTGTTTGTTGAAGTGCTGGACAATCATCTCTCCCTACAAAACCTGCCTGTTTCAGCTGATTTTGGGGTAAAAAAAAAAAAAAAAAGGTGATTTTTAAGGTTTTAAAGCTTCTGTGCTGCTTTTGGTAAGATCTGTCCCATCCAAGCTGCTGCTCTGAGCTGTTGAGCAATCGGGGTTGGGTTGGGGGTATTTCCATGAAAGTCCAGGATTGTGAGAGGGGAGTAGAGGTGGGATCCAGTGGAATGGAGTGGATTTGGGGTGGATACGATGCCAAGAGTTGTTTGGCACTCGCAGGCAAATTCAAATGAAGCCGTGAGCTGGGGCTGTCTCAGGCAGTGAGGGTGGCACAGCCCAGGGCTCTGCTCACGACGTCAGGGAAGGAAATCCTGATTTTTGTTGGAACGAGACTGGAATCGCCTAAACTGTGAAATCGGATTCTGACCTCAAATCTGGCCTTTCCTTCTCCTAGAACATGGGAGAGGATTGGTGATCAGGGCACCTGGAGCCCAGGCTGGGAGATGAGTGGTGTGGGGGATACTCAGAGGCTCTGGGAGCTCTGTGCAGCCTGGTTGTAGAGGGTGTTCTCCCAGGATGGGGCCACCTGGGTGGGAAGGGACTTCAGGAGGGCTCCAATCCAACCTCCTGCTTGGAGCTGGGAGGGCAGACCGAGTTTCTCAGGGCTTTGTCCGCTCTGGCCTGGAAAGGTTGCAAGGATGGAGATTTGGGTCCACCTTTGGGAATTCTTTGTGCTGTTTCATGGAATCACGGGATATTCCGAGCTGGAAGGAACCCACAGGGGTCATGGAGTCCAACTCTGAAGGGAATCATGCAGGGATCAAACCCTGCTCTGACCACCTGAGCCGATCTCAGGGATATTGATTCTTCTCCTTGTGGGAAACCTTCCCGTCTGCCCAAAATTCCCATCTTTATGCACAGAGGAGCTCCCAAAGCAGTGGTCCCAGTTGGTGTCATTGCGAGGCGTTCAGGGTTTCTCCTGTTCCATGAGGGATGTTTGGAATTTGGCCTTTTGGATTCCACCACGTTGGGCTGCTCCCCCAGCCTGCCCAGACTTCTCCAGCTGCTGGCCCTGCCTTGACTCTGTTGAGTTTTCACCCAGTTTGGGCGAAAACTCCCCAAAGTGGAGAGGCCTTGTCCAGTGCTCCTGCAGGTCTTTGGTGAAGACGTGGAGGGAGCAGGTCCCAGAATTCCTGTTCCCCAATCCCGCTTGTCGTGGGCCTCATGGAAAGCTTTACTGGTTGTCCCAGGCCAGGCTGGACACTGGGGCTGGGAGCAGCCTGGGACAGTGGGAGGTGTCCCTGCCATGGCAGGGCTGGCACTGGATGAGCTTTGAGGTCCCTCCCAACCCAAACCACTCCGTAATTCCATGATTTTAGTGCTGTTATGTGAATAAATCCAGGTGGGTGCTGGGTTTAGGATTCTCCAAACATGGAATTAGAGCTGGATTTGTCCCTGATTATTTAAACCAGAGCTGCAGTGACGGGACTTTGCTGCTCTGTGAGTCAGGGGGTACAGAAACCTTCTCCAGGGGATGTAAAATTGGGATGTTCTGGTGAATTTGGGCTGTTTCCATGGTTTCTGTGGGTTTATTTCCCTGGTGTGAATAGATCCACAGTAAACTGGCACGACCTGGGTTTTCCAAGGAGGAATCTTCCCAGCAGATCTCGTAGCACACCCCCTTCCTTGCTGTCACTGGGATGGAATTTTAACGGAAGAGCTCAGGAGATTCACTGATTTTTAGGGAATGATTAATGGTGTTCCAGATGGGGAAGGGTTTGGGATGGCTCAGGCACTGATACCGCACGGGAATGTTGGGTTCTGGATATCCTGCGTTATCCAGGTGGGAAGTACGTGAAATGCACAAGGTGAGGAGAAGTTGTGCTCCAAACCATTGTCATCCAAACTCTGCAAGTCCCGTTTCCCTGGGCATTTTAATGATTCCTGGAGAATAAAACCGGGAGCACATTTTTCCCGCTGTAGTCCCAGCTCGGCTGGCTCTCAGCTCTGCGCTGCTCCCGAATCCCGAAACATTTTTGGGTTTGTTCAGCTGCTGTTTTTGCTTTCTTGTGATTATCCTCTGTTTTCCCTTCTGTGGTGTTCATCCCCGCTCGTAATTATCCCCCTCTCCCTGCCAACTCTGTGAACTCCGGGGCTAATTTGAGCAGGGAAGTTCTGCCCGGTAATTTTACAAATATGAGGCGTTATTGAGGGTTTTTCCTGGACCGGTGATTACAAGGAATGGGTACTTTGGGAGCGCAGCTTTGGATTCCTCTGCTCCCTCAGAGGGGTTGAGAGCTGGGTGAAACTGGAATTGAAACCGAGGGGATGAATGGAAAAGGAGCTGCTTCTCTGCCCAGCACCAGTGCTGGATTCCATGGAATCACTGAGGTTGGAAAAGCCCTCTAGGATCGGGTCCAGCTGTTCCAAGGCCACCACTGACCGTGTCCCCAAGTGCCACATCCACAGGGCTGTTCAGTCCCTCCAGGGATGGGGACTCCAAACCTCCCTGGGCAGTTCCAATGCTTGACCACCCTTTCCATGAGGAATTTTCCCTGATATCCAACCTAAACCTTCCCAAGAGGCCGCTTCCTCTCGTTCTCTCACTCGGACTGTGAGAGAAGAGCAGCCCTAAAACACAAATCCTATCTGGAGTTTCAGCTGAGTAGCCTGGAAAACTCAGGGTCTTGAGGTTGGCTCTGGAAGCTTTTTGGTGTGGTTGATGTGTTCGTTTGGTTTTCTGCTTTTTTGGGTTTTTTACCCAGAGGAAAACAGGATTCAGACATGGGATTCAGAGGAGTAATGGATTATCTGGAGACCTGAGCAGCTGAATAGTCCTAAATGGATCAAATGTGGGAAACTGGGTGGTCTGAGCTCAAACTGCCACGAAGAGGAAGAAATATTTTCCATTTTGAGGAGAATGTCATGTGGGAGCAATGAGAATATCTGCGGAGATGAGGGAGAAATGCACTTAAGAGAAAGGGATGGAACTGGGAGGATGAAAAATGGGAGCAGGGTCAAGAGAGGGGCTTTGGGGAGGACAAGTTTGGAGCTGGAGTCACCTCTCGTGAGAGAGTCCCTGATTCCTGGGGCAGCCAAAAACGGCTCAGGAAGGAAAACCCAGGGAGCAGTGCTGTGGGAGGGGATGCTTTTGGTCACACTGGCAGCTCCCTGGGCCATAAATTTTCAGGAAACTGCTAAAATGTGAATAGGATTCTCTGATTTTCTTTTTTTTTTGGGAATGGTTTCAGAGGTCTTTGCTGTTCCTTCCCTTCTGCTGCAGCTCGAGCCATTTGTTGGGTTGGAACGAGGAGGTGGCATCCAAAACCTTCCGAGGCTGAGGAGAATCCAGCCGAGGGTGGGAGTCAGGTTATGGTGAGGCCTTCCTGTGGCATCTCCAGCCCAGCTCAGATCCCTTCAGCTTCTCCTGCCTGTGGAAAACAGAGTTTTCCTCTGGAAGTCATTCCAGAGTAATTTTAACTTCCAGAGATTGTGCTGAAGTTGGTCCAGGCGCTTCACCTTCCTCAAAGCCGTCGGTAAAACAGGGATGGAAACCTGGCCTGGGGTTTGTCCTCGTGGTGAAGGAGCTGAGTGATGGAGTTGGGAATTGTGGTTCCCGTGCTTCCCTCTTCCCTGAGCCCCAGGACCTGGGGAGCTCCCCCATCCTGTGGCGCTCCTGAGGAGCTGGTGGGAAAAACTCACCATAGGAATGGTGGGGAGCTGCTGGAGCAAATCCAGAGGAGGCCCCAGAGCTGCTCCAGGGCTGGAGTCAGGCTGGGAGAGCTGGGAATGTTGCCCTGGAGAAGGGAAGGAGCCAGGGAGAGCTGCGAGCCCCTTGCAGGGCCTAAAGGGGCTCCAGGAGAGCTGCAGAGGGACTGGGGCCAAGGGCTGGAGGGCCAGGAGGCAGGGAATGGCTTCCCAGTGGGAAAGGGGAGCTTGGGCTGGGATGTTGGGAAGGAATTGCTGGCTGGGAGGGTGGGGAGGGGCTGGGCTGGAATTGCCAGAGCAGCTGGGGCTGCCCCTGGATCCCTGGGAATGTCCAAGGCCAGGCTGGACACTGGGGCTTGGATCCACCTGGGGTGGTTGGAGGTGTCCCTGCCCATGGAATGGGGTGGAATGAGGTGATCTTTCAGGTCCTTTCCCACCCAAGCCAGTCTGGAATTCTGTGGAACTGGGGAGGACATGGCCATGGTGGGACACTGGAAGTGCTGGAAGCACAGCCAGGTGTGGGATGGCTTCTTGTCCTTTCTTTCCTGAAGGAAGGTGGGGTGGGGTGGGGTGAGCAGGAGGATGAGGGAGTGATCCCAGCTCTACTTGGACTTGGTGCGGTCTCAGCAGAAACCTTCAAAATCTGCTCTTAAGATTGGTTTGAGGCCTCCTGACGAGCTGCTCTTGGAGATTCCAATAAGTCCTTGAGACCACCACAAAGTATTGGGGAAATCACAGCTCCTGCAAGTTCAGTGATGAATTAATTAATGACTCATTAATTTCCAGATGAGGTTGTGTAAAACCAGACGAGCTCTCTGGTGTGAGTGTCCAACCTTGGCGCTGGTGGTGGCGGCGGCTCCACCTCGCTGCGCTCCTGCCTTTGATGGTGCCACACGTTCATTTATTAAAGAAATGGTTAAAAAAACCCTTCAGTTTTAAATTGGCCCCAGAAATTCAATTATTTAATTAATTCCCTCCAGCTTAAGGAGTGGCTTCACTCCAAGGTGCCGGTGATGGCACCAGGGATGGGTTGATGAGGATGGAGATGATCGGGGGGCGGTTTGTGCTTCTCATGGGGGTTTGGAGAGCCAAGGCCCAGCAGAATTTAATAAATCCCTTTAGTTTGGTCCCCTCAGTGGTGGGATGGGAGCGGGACAATCCCTTTTCCCTTGGTTTTCCTGTGGTGGAGAGGAGATGGACAACACCAGGATCCTGCGGATCCCCAGCTTCAGTCCTTGGAGAGGGGCTCAGAGGGAGATCACAGCTCCCTGCTCGGAATTTATCATTTCATCACTTCATGTATCACTGTCACCTGCTTTTATCTCTTGGCTTGATCAAAGCTGCAGTAATCCTCCTTGTTCTGGGTGTCACCTGTAGATCCCTGATTTCTGCCTCGGGGTCCTTCCCTTCCCTGAGGGAAACAGCTTTTGGGAGCGCTGGGAAGAGCTGAGAGAGAAAAACGTTGGTTCACAGATTCTGCTTCTAAAATTTCTCATAAAATGTCAAGTTCCTCGTAGGTTCAGGATGATCCTGAACCTGATTATGGGGAAAAGCTGGGATTTATGATCTGGATTTGCCAGGGGGGCTGGATGTGCCTGGCACGGATCGGGAGCTGCTCCTCCTGAGCCCTGCTGATCTCAGCCGGGATGAAAAGCACAACTCGAGGACAAAATCCACACTCTAAATCTCCACATTCCTTCACAGTGCACATGCAGGCAGCAGGGAGGTTTTGGGGATGGATTTTAGCCCCTGAGGAGGTTTTGGGGATGGATTTTAGGCCATGAGAAGGTTTTGGGGATGGATTCTTGCCCTGAGAAGGTTTTTGGGATGGATTTTAGCCCCTGAGAAGGTTTTGGGGATGGATTTTTGCCCTGATAAGGTTTTGGGGATGGATTTTAGCCCCTGAAAAGGTTTTGGGATGGATTTTAGCCCCTGGGAAGGTTTTGAGGATGAATCTTAGCCCCTGAGAACGTTTTGGGGATGGATTTTAGCCCCTGAGAACATTTTGGGGACGGATTTTAGGCCCTGTGGGAAGGGCAGATTTAGGTGGGAGAGCTCTGGGCGCATCCCCAGGATGCTGATTCCTGCTGGGGCCTGGAGCTGCACTTGGGGAGAACAAGGAGCAAGTCAGGCTATGGCTCCTCACAAGCCCTCGGTAGCTGAGGGCATCCCGAGGCAGCCTGGTTGTGTAATGCCACAACAGCTGGAGAATCATTAAATTACCATCAGGTTTTGCTTTTAATGAGTTCATTTTCTGGAGAGGAGCAGGTTGACAGCTGGTGCCTCGCTCAGGTGATATTTGTTGCTGCATGTTGTTTGTTTTGTGAATTCTAAATGAGATGGAGTTTTGGTGTTTTGTTGTTTTTTTTGGGTTTTTTTTTTCCCCCCTCTCTCCCTTGGCTCCCAACAGTTCAAAGCAAGACGTTGTCCCTTCCCTGCAAATGTTTGTGATCCAATTTCAGACAGAAACAGGGCGGGTGTGGAGGAGGGAGGAACGGGCAGGGATGAAACATCCAGGCTTTGATGGCCCGGGGGCCGGGGTGGGGGGCAGATGTTGGAGCACTGCAGATCCTTGGATTTTGGGGGATCTCAGGGCTTGGGATGCTGAGGTAGAGCCTGGTTGGGTACAAAAACCACCCCAGAGGGGCTGTTCAGAGCCCAGCCCGGGGGTGATGCCCGTGGGAAGGAGCGTGGGGTTCAGCTGTTGGGGTGGAAATGCTGTGGGCACTGGGAGCCCCGGCCGAGCCGGAGCAGTGCGCTCTGGAGGTTGTTCCTCCCAGCCCTGCAGAGCGGTCCCTGCAGTGCTGCACCCCTCACAAACAGTTCTGCAGTTCACAGAACCCCACGGTGGGTTGGTTGGAGGGACCTTAAAGCCCATCCAGTGCCCATGGGCAGGGACACCTTCAGCTATCCCAGGCTGCTCCAAGCCACAATATCCAGCCTGGCCTTGGATTCCTCCCATTTGTGGATTTGGTGTCCTTTGGCCCCCCTTTCTCTTTGCTGACACCATCATTGGTTGTTTCACTGCCCCATGGATAAATAAATCCGATATTTGTCCAAATTATGGTCCGGAAAGCAGCTGGACACATCCCTCTGGATCCCACACCTGCCCAGTGACACTGGGAACTGGGCATGGAACGTTCCTGGACCTCAGCAGTTGGGGTCGGACTCGGTGTTTTCAGAAAATCTCTTTATCCTCTGATACTTGAATGGAATTTTGGAGGAAAGTTCCACAGATGTGCTGGAGGAACACAGGGTTGGATATTAAATGTGCCAGCTCTGGGGTGGCAGCAGGGCCACCCTGTGTCCACAGTCCCCTGTGCTGGCACTGCTGGGGTACCTCCAGTGCTGGGGGCAGCTCTGGAGAGACCCTGAGGGGCTGGAGCTGTCCAGGGAGGGGAACGGGGCTGGGAAGGGGCTGGAGAATTCCTGAGGGAGCTGGGAAGGGGCTCAGGCTGGAGCAAAGGAGGCTAAGGGGGGACCTTGCGGCTCTGCACAAGTCCCTGACAGGAGGGGGCAGCCGGGGGGGTCGGGCTCTGCTCCCAGGGAACAGGGACAGGAGGAGAGGGAACGGCCTCAGGCTGGGCCAGGGCAGGCTCAGGGTGGATATTGGGAATATTCCTTCCTGGAAAGGGTGCTCAGGCCTTGGAAGTGCCCAGGGCAGGGTGGATTCCCCATCCCTGGAGGGATTTAAAGCCCTGTGGATGTGTCCCTTGGGGACACGGGGCAGTGCTGGCCTGGGCAGTGCTGGGGATGGTTGGACTCTGTGATCTCAGAGGGCTTTTCTGACCTCAGCAATTCCATGATTTATATTCCGAGTGACCTCTTCATGCCCGTCCTACTGACTGGAACCACCCTTCCCTGTTTTCCAGGGTGCCCGGGAGACCTTTGAGAGCTACTACAGGAAGCAGAGGAGAAAACAAGCCCGGCTGGTGCTGCAGCCTCCCTCCAACATGGTCAGTGTGCCCTGCCCTTGCCAAGCTGGAATGTTGTCCCTGGGCTCCTGCTGCCCGTGGCTCATCCCTAAAGCCTCCCTTTGCCCTCGGCCACCTGGGTTTTAACCTCTGCTCCCTCTCTCTTTGTTGCAGCACGAAACTTTAGACGGCTACAGGAAGTATTTCAATCAAATTGTAGGGTAGGTGTTCCTTTTATACACGGCCCTGCTAAAAATGCGTGCCCTGGGTTGCCGAGGAGCGCGAAAAAAACTGGGAGAGGAGGGAATGTCGATATTTTTGGTGGTCCTTGAAGCCAAAACAGGACCCAAAAAAAGGTGGTTCGTGCTTTTTAAGTGTTGTAAAGTGGATTTTATCCTCTTTGCTGTGTCACTGGGGGCAGCGGGGAGGGACCTGCCAGCTCTTGTAGCAGCCTGGGAGTTTCTGGGAATTTGGGGATAAATGATCCCTGTGGATTATGTGCATCTACTTGCCCCACTAATGACATGAATGGGCCCTCTTGCCTTAATAATTCTGGAATATTGAGTAATTATTCTCTAATTATTTTCCTGGTGAAGGAGGTGATTCTCTGTTCCCCAGAGCTGCTTTTTGTCACGCTCAAATTGGACAAGAATCTTCCAAAACTGAGCTCCGAGAGGAGAATTCCAAAGGCTGCTAATCCATAAAAATAGGATAGGATTTGTTGTTTCTTCAGCTAATAATGAGGATAATTTCAATGCCTAATTATGACCATCACAAATTCCATGTCTGCTGCTCTCCTCGTGCAGCTCCCTGCTCCTGGGCTGGATTTCCTTGGAAAACACACCTGGGAATTCGTGTGTTGCTGTTTAAAATGTCCAGTCCCACCCTCATTCCCTGAAAAACAGTTTCTTTTGGAGCAGCAGATTTGATAATTGGAGATTGGAGTGAATTGGTTGTCTGGAAATGGCTGGGAGCACTTGGTGGAGCTGGGTGGGAGAGAGGATTTTCCCTGGAGTTCCAGCATTTTTCCCTGCACTTACAGCATTTCTCCCTGTCCTTAAAACATTTTTCCCCGCAGTCAGAGCACTTTCCCTGCAGATAAAGCATTTTTCCCCGCAGTCAGAGCGTTTTCCCTGCAGTTAGAGCTTTTTACCCACTTGTAATGGGATTGCTGCTGGCTGGAGCAGAGTTTAATCCGTGGTTCTTGTGGGAATAACGAGGTGGAGAACTCGGAGAGGGGGAATTCTGCCTTTGTGTACACACAGGGTGGCTCTGGGAGCGTTTTAACTCACTCCTCGAACCCAGTGCTGTTAAAAATGGGGAAATGAAGTGTTTGGTGCTGCCTGGATTTGACAGATCCCTCAAATCCGAGCAGGCCCGCGGCCCGCGGATGCGCGCGCGTCGCCTCAGGGGCTCGGGGATGCCTTTTGATCTCTCCAGTTGGAAGTTTCGATGCCATTTTCTGCCCGTTGCAGGTTTTTTGTGGTGGAGGATCACATCCTGCACACGACCCAGGGCCTGGTCAACCGGGCCTATATTGATGAGCTGTGGGAGATGGCCCTGTCCAAAACCATCGCGGCCCTGAGGACTCACTCCGTGAGTAAAAGCCTGGGAGAGCTCAGCTGTTGCTTGACTATCCTTGACATGCTGCAAAGCTGCCTTTTTTTTTTTTTTTCCCCCAGGATTCTTTGTTTTCCCTCTTTTCCAATGACCGTTGAAAAGAGCAACACAAAGACACGCAGATAATTCTCTTTGTCTGGCTTTTTTTTTCCTCTGGTTGACTGCATTTCCCCACCAAACTCAGTGTTTTGAAGAATAAAACAGTGGGTTTGTGTTTTCATCATTATTGCATTGGTTGTTTTTGAGGAGCACCAGCAGAGGGGGTTGATTAATCCCAAAAAACTGGGGGGGGGGGGGGAAAGCATCTTTGTGGCACCCCAAAGCATGACCTTGTTTGTTCAAGTTCAGGATCAGAGAGTCCCAGCGTGGTTTGGGTTGGGAAGGACCTTAAAGATCATCTTGATCCCTTAAATTTCATGGCTGTGAACGGGCTGAAAAATGGGCTGAAAAACCAAATCCAGGGAGGGAGAACCCCAGGAGAGAGCAAGGAGCACCCTGGGAAGGGGGTGAAAATATGGGAAGAGACGGACACGAACACCAGGCTTGGAGCATCCTGGTCCAGTGGAAGGGGGTGGAACCAGATGGGTTTTAAGGTCCTTTCCACCCCACACCATTCCGTGGCTCTTCCCTGGAGCTCCCTGGGCTGAGGGAGCCCAGAAGCTCCCCAGCATTCTCCATCCCCATCCAGGTGACTGGAAAGTTGCCTCCTTCCCCTTGAGCTCCTGTGCTAGCAGAGGGGATAAACACCAACCCCCCGCTGGGCTGCAAACCTGTGTTTGTTTTCGGTTCAAGTGGGATTTTCTCCGAGGTGGAAGCAGGAGGCTGAGCCAGGCCCAGCCGTGGGGTTTCTGGTGCTCCCAGCTTTGTTGCCACGCGGGTTGTTTCAAGTGGTGCCAAAATTAATGCACGGAGTGGCTGCCAGGGGAGGCTTTGTCGGTGATCATGAAACATTCCGTGATTTCCCAACGTTGTGGCCATCACTGCTGGCTCTGAGCGCTCCCAGATAAACCAGTGCCCTGCATCCCGAACTGGGATTCGAGGGAGGGTCTCACCTTGCTGAGGCTATTGCAATTCTTCCAAGGCAGACAAATTTATCCCTGGATTTTCTTCCTTGCCGCAGACAGGGACATCTTTAATCACTGCTGGTGCTTCAGGGCATTATCTTTCTTCCTGACTCTCCTTTTTGGACAGGGAGATGGAAAACGTGTGTCTCCCAGTCCTTCCTGCTGATTAATGGAGTCGTTCCTCCTGGAGTTTCCAGCAAGCTTTAAATCTGTGCTCTTTCAATCCCGCTCTCTTCCCAGCTTGGGATCACTGATTCTATATTTGGGCAGGCTCTGTCTCAAACTTTACGTTTTTCAGCACGGGGAAGGTTTGGCTGCTCCTGGCGAGCGCGGGAAGCCTGGGGGAGACCGGGGTGGCTCTGGGGACACGGAGTTGTCTTTGAGGGTTTGGAGCAGGATAAATCCTTGTGCTGGAGCTGGAATCCAGCGTGTTTTCCCTCAGCCTGGGCCGTGGGTGCCGGGCTGAGATGCTTCATTACCATCAGACACAACACGGTAAATATTAAATGAGAGGCGCTGTCCCCGTCCTGCCGTGACGGCGCTGACGGGCTCTGTCTCCTCTCGCTGCCCAGCAGCTCCTGTGCAATCTTAGACACACTTCAGGTATCTCTGGAGCAGCCCAAAGCCTTCTCCAGCCTGGAGAGCAGCACTGGGAGCAGAGACACCCTTATCAGCCGGCCCTGTCTGCCCCGTGCGGCGCTCACGGCCTGGGGGATGAAGCTGCTGCTCCTGGGGCTGCTCCCCAGGCCTGGGCAGTTCTTATCAGTGCCCTGATAACGCAGCAGGGCTCAGGGCAGGGGTTTGTGCTGTGCCACGCAGTTAAAGCCGTGTTTTCATCTCTGCCCTCCCCTCCAGTCCTACTGCTCCGACCCCAGCCTGGTGTTGGACCTGAAGAACCTCATTGTGCTCTTCGCCGACACGCTGCAGGTACGTGGGGCTCGGGGCTGTCCTCACCCAGCGCCGCCCCTGCTGCTCCCAGGCTGTCCATCGGTGCTTCAGTGCCTCGGGGGGGCTGCCTGCACTGGTCCAGCTCCTTTCCTGGCATTTCTGGGCGTGGATCACCCGATGGACAGCCTGGCTTGGTCTGTGCAAGGACCGAGCCTTGGCCACCTCACCCGGCCCTTGGGCCTTTGATAGCTCTGGGTCCTTCTCGCTCAGTAAATCACCCCAAACCCCTCCACCTGCTCCAGGGCTGGTGCTGGAGGAGGATTTGCCCCCTGTTAAACACAGACCATAAGCTGCCCGTTGGTGGCTTCATTCCCTGAGGTTGCTCCGTTCCCTCCTGCTCCTGCAGGGCTACGGCTTCCCAGTGAACCAGCTGTTCGACATGCTGCTGGAGATCCAGGACCAGTACAGCGAGACCCTGCTGAAGAAATGGGCAGGAGTGTTCAGGTGAGAGGCTCGGAAAGAACCCCCTGGGACGCCCCTCACTGAGGAGTTTTGGCCCCCAAGTGGAATTTTTTGAGGGATTAATTAGAGAATCGTGGAATGGGTTGGGAAGGGAGCTTGAAGCAGTGCCACCCTTGCCATGGAGCTGCTGCAGAAGAGCCCAGAGGAGGCCCCGGAGCTGCTCCAGGGCTGGAGCCCCTCTGCTCTGGATCAGGCTGGGAGAGCTGGGAATGTTGCCCTGGAGAAGGGAAGGAGCCAGGGAGAGCTGCGAGCCCCTTGCAGGGCCTAAAGGGGCTCCAGGAGAGCTGCAGAGGGACTGGGGCCAGGAGGCAGGGAATGGCTTCCCAGTGGGAAAGGGGAGCTTGGGCTGGGATGTTGGGAAGGAATTCCCGGCTGGGAGGGTGGCGAGGGGCTGGGCTGGAATTGCCAGAGCAGCTGGGGCTGCCCCTGGATCCCTGGCAGTGCCCAAGGCCAGGCTGGACACTGGGGCTTGGATCCACCTGGGATGGTGGGAGGTGTCCCTGCCCATTGATGGGGTGGAGTGGGATGATCCTAAAGTCCCTTCCAACCCAAACCATTCCGGGATTCTGTGCCCTCGCTCCATCCCCAAGCTGTGGCTGATTTGGGATATCCCTGGTTGCTGCTGCTGCAGGAATTTGGGATCACACCTTAGCCTGGCACCAACCTCTGGGAATCTCCTGACCCAGCAGCAAAACTTTCCCCTCAGAGCTGTCTCCATAACGTTTCTTTTCCCAGGAATATCCTGGACTCGGATAACTACAGCCCCATCCCGGTGTCAAATGAAGAAGTTTATAAGAAAATCGTTGGACAGTTCCCATTCCAGGATGCTGAACTTGAAAAGGTAAAGCTTGGAAAGGGGAAAGTGGCCTGGCCTGGCTGCTGGGGCAGGAGAACCTCGCACCCTTTGTGGGCATTGAGAACTGCACATGGAAGGCTCTGAAAAACCCCAAATCAACCCCCCCAACCCAAATAAAGAGTAAAAGAGAAAGGAAAACACTGGGGAAGAACATTCCATGGGATGCATTTCTCCTGGTGTGGGTGAGGGACGTGTGACTTGTGTTCCTCTCGGGGGGCTCTGTCACAGCTGAGCAGCCCTGGCAGCACACAGGTGGAAGTATCCACTTCCCTTGGCATTTTAGTCCCATTTTATGGACCCTGGGATTGATTTATTGGTTTTAGTCTCGTATTTAGAGGAAGAAGAGCCCCAAAAAGTGGTGGATCTTGGCCTTTGCACGAGTGTGTGCTTGGAAAACCAAAGTGTGTCCAGCTGTCCCCTAAATCCTAAATCCTGCTTGGCCTCGTGCTCCACACCTGGCAGCCACCAAATCCACCCCTGGTGATCCCAGTCAAGGGTTCAGATTTCTGTGTCCTGCCCCAAAATTCAGTCCTGGGGTTCAGCTCCTTGCTGCTTCTCCCTGCACCTCCCAGCCTGGTGTGTGCTGGGGGTGAAAGCTGCAGCAATTTGGTGTTGGAAAATCCGTTTCCTCCCGGCTTTCGAGGCCATTGGGCAGCACCTGGAGGGGGTGAGCAGGAAAACGCCTCGTGCATGGTGGGGGGAGGAATTCCAGGTGTTCCCAGCGAGGGAGGGGAAGGGAGTTGGGAGAGGGAAGGAGGGAATGAGGGTCCTGGTGTGCTGCAAATCTCCTTCCAGCCCCAAATCCCACACATGGCTCCAGGTGCCATTAGTGATTATCTGCTCTTTCCCTTGGCTGAAGCGTTTGTATAAGCCAGCATGAATCCCAGAATTCCTCTGCCTGCCTGGAACACACCGCTGGGAGGCGGGAAATTCCTTCCCTCCCTCTGGAATTCTCTCCTGTGTTTTGCAGCAACCCTTCCCGAAGAAGTTCCCCTTCTCGGAGTTCGTGCCCAAGGTTTACAGCCAGATCAAGGAGTTCATCTACGCCTGCCTGAAGTTCTCCGAGGACCTGCACCTCAGGTGGGAGATGTTGTTTGCACTGATTTAAAATCTGGATTCTCTTCCTCACCCTTTGGATGGACCCAGTCCAGGCTGGAAGTGGCCTTGGAGCAGTGGGATCTTGGCTGGCCAAGGTCTTCTCCTGTAGGGGAAGATCCCAGGGTGCTTTGGGCTGGAAGGAACTTTCAGGATCATCTCGTTCCAACCCATCACAGGGACACTTCCCATGATCCTGGGATGCTCCAAGCCTCCTCCAGCCTGGCCTTGGACACCTCCAGGGAATTCCACACTCCCAGGCCAGTCCCAGTTGTGTGAGAAGTGAGGGGCTGTTTTCTCCAAGGCGTTTCTGCATCATTATTTAATAAATAAATGAAGCCAGGTGTCTGCAGAAAGGTTGTGATGGCCACTGGTCACCACCAGGGCCTGCTGGAACATCTCAGATCCCCCCAGGCCTCCCCTCGCTGTCCCCCAAGGAATGGGAATTCTGTGGCTCCATGAACTTGTTGTCAGGAGGGCTCTGAGGGTTGGATTTTCGGTCATGAACGAGTTTCGGCTGCCGGTTTCATGCTTTTGTTTTTCTCGTTTCTTCGGGGAGTTTATACACAAATAATGTGTTGGGTTTTTTTTTTTTAAAGCCTGTAAAATATTCTGTGTGTTTACCCTCCCTGCTCCATCCCGAGGTGCTTTGATGCTTGTTTCACCCGTGTGTACGTGTGTGAGGCTGGAAACCAACGGGGTCTGCCAGGAGCTGCCAGTTGGGGCTTTGGGTTTGCATCAGCAGCGTTTGCAGCTCGGGAGAGGTTTAAAAATGAAGGACGAGGTTTTGGCTGGAAGGGTTCATCCTCCTTGCCTTCCCTGGTGTCTCGGTTTTTGAGACAAAACTTCAGGAGGAAACACTCCAGAATGAGTGTTCCTCCCCTTTTCCTCCGTCAGTGAGAAAAATGGGTCACAAGGAGTGAAAGTGGGAAAAAGAAACCAAACTCTTTATTAACACACCAACAAAACAGGGCAGAACAGGATAAAAAAACACCTCAAAATACAGCAAATTCCCAGAGAGGGAACAGACACCCGGGCTCGGACCAGCAAGGAGGGAAGGGAGGCAGTGAGGCAAGGGAAGGGAAGGGAAGAAAGAACAAGGAAAGAAACCCAACAGAACCTTTTCCCAGCTAGCTGGGACACAAAGGGAAACCCAGACAGCAGCAGGGTGCTCCCCTTGGGCTGAGCCCTTCAGCTGCCCCTCGGATCCCCGGGTCCATCCTAAAGGCACAGCGGCCCTGGGCACTGAGCGGACGGGGAAGGAATAAAGCGGCTCCACAGCCTCACCCCAGGGCACCTGGGCAAGCAAGAGGCTGCACTGGGGTGGGCAAGTTCCACCTCCTTGGGAGCTTCGTGTCCTGGCCGTGACCTGGCACTGGAGCTGCTGGAGGCAGCTGGGAGAGCTGGGAATGTTGCCCTGGAGAAGGGAAGGAGCCAGGGAGAGCTGCGAGCCCCTTGCAGGGCCTAAAGGGGCTCCAGGAGAGCTGCAGAGGGACTGGGGCCAAGGGCTGGAGGGCCAGGAGGCAGGGAATGGCTTCCCAGTGGGAAAGGGGAGCTTGGGCTGGGATGTTGGGAAGGAATTGCTGGCTGGGAGGGTGGGGAGGGGCTGGGCTGGAATTGCCAGAGCAGCTGGGGCTGCCCCTGGATCCCTGGGAATGTCCAAGGCCAGGCTGGACACTGGGGCTTGGATCCAGCTGGGATGGTGGGAGGTGTCCCTGCCCATGGGATCAAGATGCTCTTTAAGATTCCCACCCAACCCATTCCATGCTTGCCCCGTTGCTGCTGTGGAGCTGGGACAGCTGTGGGACCTCAGCGCTGTTCCGGTTCGTGCCCCAGGCTCTCCAGGATTTTCCCTCTCTCCTTGGTGCCAGGGGTGCCGATTTGGAGAGGCCCTTTCCCTGCGGGTCCCGCCACAGCCCTCGTTGGTTTTTTGGGAGCTCAGGAGTTTCTCCCACCACGTCCCATCCCAGTCTGGCCCTGGTGGCAGCTTCTCCTCTCTGGTGGCTCCCTGGGCTCGTAACCCCCGGGGTCACTGTGGCCCCTCTCTCTCTGCAGAGCCGGCACCTCGCTCTGGTTGCCCAGGGATGCTGCTGCCCCCAGCCCTCCCTGCGCAGCTCCGTGCCCTTCCCCGTTGCCGGCATGATTGCCTTTGGCAGGCCAGGGAGGAGAAGTGTCCCCTTGGGTCCCTCCCGGGGCTCCCCCTGGACCCCTTATTAAAATTCCTTTCCACAGTGGATTTTCCAGCCCTTTCGGAGCAGTGGGGGGAGGGGAGCCCCTCTCTGGCTCTCAGAGCCAAACATTTGGAATATTTCTCTGCAAACCCCTGTTGACACTTTCTTCATTTCACCCTGACAGCTTGAATTAGGTTTTATTAGGAAGCTTGGCTACAAAGCCGGCAGCAAGTTCCCTTTTCTCCTCCCTTTCTTTTTTTTCCTGGCCTTGTCATTTACGGAGCACCCCGGAGTGCCGGGGGTCAGCCCGTCAGTCACAGGGGCCTGGAGGTCACCGCAGCTGCCACGGGATCTGGGACAGGAGCTGTCATTATCCCAGACAGTTCCCTTCAAGCCTTTTCCTGCGCAGCACAGCCCGTGGCGGAAAGTGCAGCTCCTATTTTATTATTTTATTTTTTTTTTCCCCCCTAATTATTTTGTTAAAGCAGCTCCTTGTATTTGTTGGATGGGAGGGTTCTCCTTTTTGTGTGGAAGTTATTTCACTTGAGGAAAGTTCGGAGCTCCGGGTGTGTTTGTAGGGCTTGGAATTTTTGTTGTTGGCTCTATTAATTGGGTTAGAGCGGGAAAACCTCCTTTATCTCCTCAGCACTTTTGTCTTTTTGCAAGTTGAGTTCATCAGGTTGTCTTTCAAAGCATCCCCTCGCTTGTTCCTGTGGAATTTCCCATTGGAAAGTAGGGAAGATCTCTGGGAAGCCATGGGTGAAGGATGGGATGGATCAGCTCTAATCCACCACGACTTGGGTTGGGTTTGGGTTGGGGTTTTCTGCAAACAAAGCCCCAGTCCTGGAGGAACTTGGGATACAAAGTGCAGGGACACCTCCCACTGTCCCAGGTGGATCCAAGCCCCAGTGTCCAGCCTGGCCTTGGGCATTCCCAGGGATCCAGGGGCAGCCCCAGCTGCTCTGGCAATTCCAGCCCAGCCCCTCCCCACCCTCCCAGCCAGCAATTCCTTCCCAACATCCCATCTAACCCATTCCTGCCCCCCACTTGCAGCATCCCAACACCCCCCACTTTCCTCCCGGGATAACTTCCAGGTTGGCTTTCGTTTCCCACGTCAATCCCTGGTTTGTGACGTGGCCCCTGTGTCAGGTGGAGCAGGAGAAGGAAACAAAGGTCAGGGGCTCGATTTACCGGGAGCTTGAAGTTACTGACACTTCCCAGCCTTCCCGCTGGGAATTCCCTCTCCCGCCTCTCACTGCAGGAGACAATTCCTGGTGCTGTCAGAGCTAATCCAGAGCCAAGCACAGATCCAAGGAGCCTCTGGCAGGGTGGGTTGGCAAAACCTCCTGGGGAAAGGAGAGGTGACACCATGGCGGGGCCGAACCCCCAAATTCCAGCAGTGCTGTCACTCCAGACCCCTGGGAAAGGGCAGGAATGGGGTGCAGGAGCTTCCAGTTTGATGTTCCAATGCTGGAGGCAGGCTGGGAGAGCTGGGAATGTTGCCCTGGAGAAGGGAAGGAGCCAGGGAGAGCTGCGAGCCCCTTGCAGGGCCTAAAGGGGCTCCAGGAGAGCTGCAGAGGGACTGGGGCCAAGGCCTGGAGGGCCAGGAGGCAGGGAATGGCTTCCCAGTGGGAAAGGGGAGCTTGGGCTGGGATGTTGGGAAGGAATTGCTGGCTGGGAGGGTGGGGAGGGGCTGGGCTGGAATTGCCAGAGCAGCTGGGGCTGCCCCTGGATCCTTGGGAATGTCCAAGGCCAGGCTGGACACTGGGGCTTGGATCCAGCTGGGATGGTGGGAGGTGTCCCTGCCCAAGGATGGGGTGGCCCTGGATGGTCCCTTCCATCCCAACCCATTCCGTGATTTTATGGTGTTCCCAAACTCCTCGTTTTGCTGCCAGGCTCTGCAGCTGCAGCTCCATCTGCAAGCTGGGAAAAGAAGTCCAAAATCCAATCAATCCAACCCCTTCAAGGCTGCCCCTGGATCCCTGGGAATGCCCAAGGCCAGGCTGGACACTGGGGCTTGGATCCAGCTGGGATGCTGGGAGGTGTCCCTGCCCATGGAATGGGATTTAAGGTCTCTTCCATCCCAAACCATTCTGGGAGATGGGAGCTGTGCTGTGCTGAGGAGTCCCTGTGTGTGGAAATCCAGGGATCATTTGGGGCTGGAAATGCTTCCTCTAACCCCATTCCCTGTGACCTCGTTCACTTCTGCAATTTTTTCAGCTTCCTTTTAAGATCCTTTCCAACCCAAACCATTCCACGGTTCTACAATTTTGTTTAAAAAGCCCAGAAAGGCCTGAGAGGGGAATTTTGGGGGATTTGATTTGGGGTTTTCACCCACTGGAGATCTTTTCCCTTGTACTGAACACACAAATCCCCAGTGCCGTGTGTTGGGTTGTGCTGATGCCGTGGGAGGTTTCTCCTTGGGCTACACCAGCCCCTTGCGGGTGGGAGGCTCAGGACTGTGGGACTTGCAGGTGTTAATCCACTTTTCCTTCTGAAACATGGATAAAAAGGCCTAAATTGGTGTATTTTGCTGTATACCAAATGTCAGCTCCTGTGATGGCTGCACAGATGCTCAGGGGTGAGGCAGAGGAGAGTTGGGTAGGAGGATGAGGAGAATTCCCCGCGATTTTCTTTCCATGGAGCACCTTGCAAATTTCTCCTTAAATTTTACTTTGCAGCTCCACGGAGGTCGATGACATGATCAGAAAATCCACAAATCTGCTGCTGACCCGGACCCTGAGCAACTGTTTACAGAACGTCATCAAGAGGAAAAACGTTGGACTCACAGAGGTGGGACCTGGCTTCCCTTGGGAATGGAGGGCCAGGAGGCAGGGAATGGCTTCCCAGTGGGAAAGGGGAGCTTGGGCTGGGATGTTGGGAAGGAATTGCTGGCTGGGAGGGTGGGGAGGGGCTGGGCTGGAATTGCCAGAGCAGCTGGGGCTGCCCCTGGATCCCTGGGAATGCCCAAGGCCAGGCTGGACGCTGGGGCTTGGATCCACCTGGGATGGTGGAATTGTCCCTGCCCGTGGTGGAATAAATGAGTTTTAAGATCCCTTCCCACCCACAGCATTCCTGGACTGTGTGATTCCAGGGCAGGGTGGCAGGAAGGTCCTTGGAGCTCCTTCAAGCACCTTTAGAGGTGCTGGTTTGGAGCATTCCGTGAAATGTTTGCTTGGAAAACAAGGTGCCTGCTCAGCGTTGTTGTACAAAGTGGGGAACTTCAGATTGGGGGAAAAAAGGGGTTTTTTGCTGTTGGTTGTGGATTTTGCCCTCTTCATTTTGGGAAACGTTATAAATCTGAATAAAAGTCAGAGGACTTCAGGGAGCACCAGAGAAGATCCAAGTGGGAAATGTGAGGGAATGGGGGAGCAGTTCTCGTTTTCAGGTGGTGTTTGAGTGGTTTCAGCGCATTGCTGCAGCACAAACCCTAATTTGGGGTTTCCTTTCCATGGTCCATACTTTTTTTCTGTACAAAATCCAGTTTCTGATGATTTTAATCCCTTTAAAGCTACACCTGGTGCCCAGGATAGGTGGGACCTCTGGGTGCTGCTATTAAACAAGGAGTTATTAATTGTTTAATTAATAATTACTGCCTTGGATCGTGTCAACCATAGCTTTCCCCACCCAACTTCTCATTTCTCCCACACATCCCACAGCTTCTCCGGACACCCCATTCCAGTTCTGCACCACCTTCCTGATGTCTCTTTTCCTTCCCAGTGCCCAGGCTGAACCTCCCAAAGTGTCCCCATTCCCCTTGTGATGCCACCAGCACCAGCAGCAGTTGGGTGCTGGGATCTTTGTGGTGTCACTTCAGGATTTCTGCCCCCGCGCCTTCGCAATCGCTGATTAATCCAATCCCCTTCAGATTTGGGAGTGTTCCCAAATCCTCCCCGCACGGCAGGTGGCTCCCGACAGCCCCACCACGCTCCAGCAATTCAGTGACATCAACCCAGGGCGTTCTGCTGCCCCGGGGGGCTGGCAGGGATCTGCTCACCCCACACCTCCCAGCGCCAAACCTCGTGGTTCCTTTGTTCGGGGCCCGTGTGATGCTGCTCGGCGTCACTCAAGTTTGAGTTATTTCGGGTTCAGTGGCAGCCAGGAGCCTCCTGACTGGTGCTGGCAGTTTTTTTGGGAGCCCCTGTTGTGTTTGAGCGGCGCTGACGGGAGCCCTGAGTGACGGCTCAATGTAGGAAAGCCCTTCCAAAAAAAAATCACCTTCCGTGGTATCAGTGGCTGTCATGGGAAACGCTTCCCCCCCCAAATTATCTTGGATTTAGGTGTTGTTAAAGGAGGAGAGACTGGAGCCCGCAGCAAAGCTCGGGGTGTTTGCAGTGTCAGCTTTTCATGCCAGGATTCCACGGAACTGGCATCCCTTCACCTGGCACGGCCCTGGCTTCGGCAGCACCGGCGCTGAAACCCTTCTTTGCCCTTCCCAGCTGGTGCAGATCATCATCAACACCACCCATCTGGAGAAGTCCTGCAAGTTCCTGGAGGAGTTCATCACCAACATCACCAACGTCCTTCCCGAGACCGTCCACACGACCAAGCTCTACGGGACCACCACCTTCAAGGTGAGCGGGGCCGGGGTTCCTCCCCCGGGAGGGGCCTGGGTGGCTGCTGGCAGGGATCTGCTGCTGCAGGAGCCCTGGGAGGCAGCTGGGCTGAGCCCAAGGATAATTCCGGCCTATTTTGGGAAGGTTGCGCCATCGCTTTGGGTTTGTCCTTCGGAGCGTTGCTGCTGTCGAGATCGTGGGAGGCTTTCTCCTTAATTTACAGCCCTAATTAGCTAAAGGATTAAGGAGATTTTAAACAAAAGCCTGATAATTTATTTCTTATTTAAATGAATTCTCACTTCGCTGTTGGAGTGCAGTGTTAACACAACTGGCCGTGCACACCAGGCTCCTCTTCCACCCAGGAGAAAGATTTCCAGAATTTATATTTCTCTCTCTTTCCACTCCTTTTAGCATTATCCCCTAAAAACCAGGGCTGACAGAAACCCCCAGAATTCCCAGCCTTTAAATCCCACCCCAGGAGTGTTCCCCCAGATGCTTTATATGGAATCTGGTTGGGTGGAGTGCGGGGTGTCTGAGTTGTGTCCCGTGGAGATCCACAGGTGGGAACAGCAGGAATTGGCTTGGTGAGGTTTTGCCGTGGGATAACTCACTCTCATGTCCCCAGGGAGGTCCATCCTGGCCTAAAGCTGAGTTTCCTGCCCTTGTTTTGGCAGGGAGGCTCCTGGACCCCGGCCTTGCGCTGGGTTTGGTGGGGTTTCCATCTGGGATGTTCCTTTCCCATCTCAGAATCGTGGGATATTCTGAGCTGGAGGGACCCGCAAGGATCATCAGCTCCCACCCAGGACTGAAGCACAACCTTGGTGCTGTGAACACCAGGCTCCCACCAAGGGAGCCAGTCTCTCCTCCCTCTCCTCTGGATTGCTCCTCGTGGTCCCCAGGTCACGTCAGAGGCAGAATCCTCCCTGATCTTGCCCACCACGACCTGGGGGCCCCTGTCCCACCAGCCTGAGGCTGCAGCAGCCTCGTGGTTGCCTCCTCGAGCTTTGGGGTTGTGTCACCTCCTGGTCTAAAGGTTGAGTGAAGCTCCCACCCTGTTGGAGGGTGGTGTGGAGCCCCCATCCCACGTGGGGTCTGGGTGGTGTGGAGCCCCCATCCCATCCCATGTGGGGTCTGGGTGGTGTGGAGCCCCCATCCCATGTGGGGTCTGGGTGGTGTGGAGCCCCCATCCCATGTGGGGTCTGGGTGGTGTGGAGCCCCCATCCCACGTGGGTCTGGGTGGTGTGGAGCCCCCATCCCACCCCATGTGGGGTCTGGGTGGTGTGGAGCCCCCATCCCATCCCATGTGGGGTCTGGGTGGTGTGGAGCCCCCATCCCATCCCACGTGGGGTCTGGGTGGTGTGGAGCCCCCATCCCACCCCATGTGGGGTCTGGGTGGTGTGGAGCCCCCATCCCATCCCACGTGGGGTCTGGGTGGTGTGGAGCCCCCATCCCACGTCGGGTCTCGTTCCCAGGACGCCCGGCATGCCGCCGAGGAGGAGATCTACACCAACCTCAACCAGAAGATCGATCAGTTCCTGCAGCTGGCAGACTACGACTGGATGGCTCTGGAGCCGGGCAGCAGGGCCAGTGACTACCTGGTGGATCTCATTGGCTTCCTGCGCAGCACCTTCGCCGTCTTCACCCACCTCCCGGTGAGCCAGGCCGCCCCTTCCCTCCCTTCTGCTCCAGGGTGTTGGGGGAACCCCGACGTGATGGGCTGTGCTGGAAACGGGGCCTGGCGCTGCCAAGGATGAAGGAACAAACTCTGTTTATTTAGGCAGGTGTTTCACGTGTCACCACAAGCTGGGCTTCAGTGGGAGCCTCCCAATGATTTGCAAGTCTGAATTTTTTATGGGATTGAGGCTCTGTCCCAGCCCACCATGTACCAGCAGGATCATAATTCACTCCCCACCTATATTTTAGATATTTTAACTTCCAGCTAATGGCCATCCAGGATTTTTTTTTCCCAAGAAATGGGTGCGTTACTGGAACTACAGCTGCATTTCCAAGTGCCTGTCAAGTCCCTGATGCCTCCCATCCCAATGTTGCTCCGTTGCAAGGCACCATATGTTTCTTTCTTCTCTCTGCTCTCCAAAGTCCCCCTGTGTTTACGCTGCTGTTGCCATCAGAAATGTGCTTGATGGTGCTTTTTGCAGCCGGCTGAGCGGTGTCTCCTTGGTAGGAAAAATCCAATCACCCGGGAGCTTCGCTGTTGCTCCGACAGCTTTTCCCCCTCCTCTGAATGGGATTTGTTCTGAGCTGTGTGGATACACGCTCAGCCGGAGCTGGGATCAGCAGGTATTTGGAAACAGCAAATCCCCCCAACTCTGTGGCTGCTCTAAAAGCGATTTCAGATCTTCCTTTCTTTCTTCATGAAGCTGGGATTTGTGTGCTGGTGCTGGGTGCCCGGGGCTGTCCCCACGCTGGGCATCTTTCAGGAGTTTGGGAATAAACAGGAAGGGAAGATGTGATGTGGCAGCTTCCTTCACTCTGTCTGTGCCCTGGGATTCTCCTCTGGAAGGAGGTCTCAGCCTTCCAGAGCCGTTTTGGGAGGTGCTGCACCCCCAAATTGTGCAGCCTCGGGCCTGGCTCGTGTCTTTGGGCATCCCTATCCCAGCAGGAAGATCTGGGAGCAGGAGGGAGCTCACAGGGATTCGCTGTGGGGGAGAAGCCCCCAAAAGGGATCTGGAAGTGGCTTCCCCGCTCCTCTGCACCTGTGTTGAGGAGAAGTTGCTTTCTCAGCTCTGTTCTCAGTGGGACAAACTGATCAATAAACTGATAAATGAAGTGCTGCCTCCTGAGCAGAGAGGCGGGAGGGACTTTGATCTGTCTCCCTGGCCAGGTTTGTCCCAAATGTCCCCAGGCAGTGTGGCAGGTGCCTTCTGGAGCCAGGAGGTGCTGGAAACAGCTGGATTTCTCCTTAAAAAAGGAGCTGTGGCTGCACAGGGCTGGGGTAGCACCTGGAGGCTTCCACCCATCGTGCTGGGAATACTCAGGAGGCAGTAATGGAATTTGACAGGGAGATTGGTCTCTGCACCGGAGCATGAAGCAGCAGAGATGAGCTGGGGAGGGATGCCCACAGTGATTTATGAGGTGGGCCAGGAGTGATTTATCTTCCTTAAATATTAATGTTTCCTTTTGGAGCCAGCCAGGGTTGGTTTGGAGGCTGGGAGGACGTGAATTGGTCTAAAAAGCACCAGGACAGATGGAGGCAGCCTTTTGTCTGCCAGAACTGGGTAAGAAAAGCCACAGCTGAGGAGAAGCTCAGATGTGCTGGGCAGCCCCTGATCTCCAGAGCCTCCCCAAAGCCTGCTGAGACAGAGGAGGCACCTTGGGAACGTGCTGCAGCCTGGTTCGGGCAGCTGCAGGTCTGTGGGAGCTGCAGGTTTGGGATTTTTTAATATTTACTGAGGTTTTTTTCCTGACGTTGCTGCTGGTTCACCCAAACTGTGGGCAATGGTGGGTAAGAGCGAGCCAGGAAGGACCAGGCTGCATCCCAAAGGCCTCCAGATCCTTTGGTGGCGAGGTTTTTCATCCTTGTAGGGTTCAGGAGATTTTTCCAGTGGCTGATTTGGGAGCACACTGAAATTCCTGGGCTTTGCTGCTGAAGCGCAGGAGGTGAAGGGGTTGTCCAAAGTGATGCAGAAAATGATGGAGGTGTTTGTTAAAGCACCAAAAATGTGGGATGAGCATCAGCTGGGGAAGGAAAGAGCGAGAGGGGTGAGGGAACATCTCCAGAAAGGGTGAATTCCAGCTCCAGGAGGATATTCAGGGTTCTGGGGACAAGGTGGAGCTGTTCCTACGCTGCTGATCCAAACCCATCCCAGTCCACCAGAGGTGTGATTGGAAGTAAAGCACGATAGTTTTGGGGTCTGAGAGGAGCTGCTGCCCTGTGTGAGATGAGTTTTCAGCCTGGTCCTATAAAATCCAGGATTTCCACACTGCCAGGAGCTCCAGGACTGTGCCCCATCCTGGGATGAGGCAGCCTTGGAGCATCTCCATTTCTGTGTGCAACACCACCCATTCCCAGTCTCCTGTCTGGTTTGGAAATGCCTCTGTCTTCCAGAGCTGATTCCTGTTGGATTTGTGGGATTTTGGACAAGTGAAAAGCGTTCCCCTGGTGTTGGAAGGTGCGGTTTGGTTGGAAGCGTGTCCCTGTCGGGAGAGGAGGCGGTGGCAGGAGCTGCTCCCCTGCCCTTTGTCCCAGCTGGAATGACGCCTCCACTGCCCATCAGGGAACCTCAGCCCGGGCTTGTCGGAGTTGCTGAGCTAAAATTACACCTCCGAAAAGCCCTGTCATGGAAAAGAACAGAGCCCAAAGTCCTGAGGCTGCAGAAATGCACCGTGACGGGGCCGAGTAATCCCATTGTCCCGACGGAGCTGCAGGAAAACCTCTCTGGGGTCACGGCTCCAGCTGGCCCCGGGGCAGGTCAAGTGGCCTTGGAAGATCCTTGAGACCCAACATTGGAGAGGGGGTGAAGAGGAGCTGAAAGGAATCTGAGCCAGGCTTTGGGATTAGGGTTTGTGTTTCCCTCTTTAGGCTGGATTTTTCCTGTATTTCTTGGGAATTCCAGAACGATTGTTTTGAATAGTTTGGGTTGGAAGGGCCCCTTAAAGGTCACCTACTCTGGACATCTTCAGCTGGATCCGGTTGTCCCGAGCCTTGGCCTTGGATTTTTCCAGGGGTGAGGCCTCTACCACCTCTGTGGGCACCCAGCAAAAATAACCCAGCCCAAAATCCTGGCTCGTGGAGTGGCCCAAAGCCTCCACTTTTTCTAGGCCTCGAGCAGGAATTTCAGTCCCTAATTTTTCCTTTGGAGCAGGCTTTGTGGGCAATTATGAAAACCACTTGATTCTGGGAATTCCTGGAATTTATTTGCATATTGCACTTTTCTGGGGGACATCTTCAGCTGGATCAAGTTGTCCCGAGCCTTGGCCTTGGATTTTTCCAGGGGTGAGGCCTCCACCATTTCTCTGGGCACCCAGCAAAAACAACCCAGCCCAAAACCCTGGCTGGTGGATTGGCCTAAGGAGTCTCCATTTTCTCTAGAGCTCAAGCAGGAATTGCAATTCTGAATTTTTCCTTTGGATTAGGCATGTGGGAGATGATGAAAACCACGTGATTTTGGGAATTGCTGGAATTTATTTGCACGTTGCAGTTTTCTGGGGGACGCTGAGCCCTCACCAGTGCCGTGGGGACAGCGTGTGCCGGGGGGCAGGAAAAGTTCACGGAAGACTTCCCGGGGTTTTGGTGCATGCCAGTGCTGCATGAAATGGTCATGGTGGTTTAGAGCCACAATTCCAAAATGCTCCACTAAGTGCCCAAAAATGTCTCCAAGCAAATAAAACGCTGATGGGAATCAAAGCATAATTAACATTTGGCTCCCGAGGCCGCCCTCTTCCTGCGTTAACCAGGGAGAGTCGGTTCCTGCTGCTGCTGTGGGGCTCATTAATATGGGATGCTCGGGTCTCCTTTAAAAGAAAAACCTCTTTTTTTTTAAGGGGAAAAAAAAAAATTTAGTACAAAAAGTATTTTAGGCCTGAAAAAAAAAAAAAAAGGTGGTTTCTGGTTTTCAGCAAGCAAAGGGCCACGGCCTCCAAAAATGAACATTTCCAGCCTAAGACTTTGCAAAGAATGACTGAAAAAGCCTTTTGTCTTTGATGGCTGATTGTTGTTTTTATTTCTTGTTGGACAAGTTAATGTAAATGGCATTGACAGGGCTACTCCAAACACACTGATTTGTTGACATTAAGCTCCTCAGAGATGGAGGGTTGTGTCAACACCTCCCCTGAACTGTCAGGTTAACAAAGCAAGGATGTTTTCTTGGGGGAGGGGAGCGGGGCTGGGGGAAGGGGGGGTGTTTTGTTTTTATTTTCAGTTTCCTTTAATCCTCTGTTAGTCTTGTATCTCGATAACCTCCTTTGGAAGGGAATCAGGGCAGGTCAAGAGGTGAAGCTGACCCGGGAAGGGGAAGCAATCTTTCAGCGATCCAACAAATCCAACCTCTGCTGTTGAGCACTTCAGTGTGAACCCTCTGCAGAGGGGAATTTTTTTTCCCTATTTTTTTTTTTTTTCTCCCTTTTCTGCTTATTTTTGCCAGATGGCAGGCACAGATTTCAGCTGGAGCCGCGATGGTTTTTGCCTTCTCTTGGCATCTCTTCCCCCTCGCAAACGAACGGCCCCGGCAGCTCTTGCTCTGGTAGAAAGAGCTTTGCAAGTGTTTATTTTCTTTCCAAAGAGAACGATTGCCTGTGTTTTTATTTGAAAAGTCAAATCCCTCTGGAATATTTATAAGCCAAGGCCCTGTGCATGGAAGCGAAATGCCGTGAACTTTGCACCAACCGCAGCCTCGGCCGCGCTGGGAGGGACCCAAGTGGAAAATAACCATCAGGAAAACATCTCAGGAGCACCAGAGTCACCTCTGGGTTTGCACAAGTCCAGGCTGTGCTTAAGTAACTCCCCTGGCCCTTGAAGAGCTGAGCAAGTCCTGCTGGAGCTGATCCCAGCTGTCACCCCCAGGGTTCGACATCCATCACCTCTTGCAGGTGGGATTGCTGAGGAACAGGGATGGTGACTTGGAGAGCAGACAGGGGAGCTGCAGAGGGACTGGGGACAAGGCCTGGAGGGCCAGGACCCAGGGAATGGCTTCCCACTGCCAGAGGGCAGGGATGGATGGGATCTTGGGAAGGAATTGCTGGCTGGGATGGAATTGCCAGAGCAGCTGGGGCTGCCCCTGGATCCCTGGGAATGCCCAAGGCCAGGCTGGACACTGGGGCTTGGATCCAGCTGGGATGGTGGGAGGTGTCCCTGCCCATGGAATGGGGATGGGGCTTGGATCAAGATGCTCTTTAAGGTCCCTCCCAACCCAACCCGTTCCAGGATTCTGTGACACTTTAATGACACCAAAACTGCTCTTGTGGTACTTTATTCTCCTCCTCCTCCTCCTCCAAGCAGCTTCCAGGAGCCCCTATTTTGCTTTTCCAATCCTTTGCTGATTTGTCGGAGCCGTGTTGGAGCGCCGGGGGGTTGTGGGCACCTCTGATGACCTTTGGGGTCCTTTCTGCCTTTGTCCTGTTGCTTTGCTCTGTTCTGCCTTTGACCTTGACCTCCTGTGTTGTCCTCTGTAGGGGGAGGTAGATGTCCACTCTACCATGTCGGTGAGTACCGGACGCCGTGTCCTGTGCCTTGGCTCTGCTCTGCTCCCACCTCCAGGCTTGGGGGGCAGTTGAACCAGAAAAGGTCCTTTGTGTGAGCCAGGAGGAAAGGAAAAGATGGATGAAAAGTTCGAATCAATAGGATAAATAATTCTGGGATAAATCAGAAGCCGATGGGAAGGATTTCCTTCCCAAGGGGTCACTAAATTGTTGATTTTAGAGCATTGAAATGGCTCCTTTTATTGCCTTGGAATACCTAAATTTGCAGGGAATTAGGGGAAATGCCTGGTATTAGGGAAAGCTTGATGGGATCCTCTGCTCCAAAGAGAAGAGATGTTTGTAAAATCCCCCCTCGCTCCTTGTTCAGAGAAATCCCCATGGGGATTCCAGCTGGAAGTTCCTCCTGGTTTGAGGGATTGGACACTAAGCCTTCCCTCAGACTGGAGTGGAAGTGTCCCAGGCCGGGCTGGACGGGGCTTGGAGCCACCTGGGGTAGTGGGAGGTGTCCCTGCCCATGGCAGGGGCTGGAACTGGATCATCTTGAAGGTCCCTTCCAACCCGAACCATTCCGTGATTCCATGGTTTTCTCCAGAAAATAATGTGGATTCTTGACTTGTGCCACCTCCCTGTTTGGATTTGGCCAATTAGCACCAAAAAAAAAAGCCAAGGAGACCTTTCAGACCTTCCTTCTGGTTCAGCGACCCCCTGTGATTGTTGTCACCTCTGCTTGTTCCATGTGCGGGAGGAAGACCCGCGGCACTTCCAGGGATAGACGGCAAACAAAGTGCTCTGCAGCCGCCTTGTTTCCTCTATTCCCACGTCTGCAAACCCAGGCCCCTGGCAGCAAAGCCTGCCTGGGCATTCTGTGGGGTTGTCACATTCAGAGCCTGGACCCTGCTTCTGCTTTCCAGCCTTTATTCCCTGCTTTTCATGGGAATGCCGACTGATATTCCCTGCTCTGGTGGGATGCTTGCGCCCCTTTCCCTGGAAACTGAGCCTAGCTAAGCCTGGAGTATTTGCAGGCTCCAGGCACCTGGGGGGTTTTAAGTCAACACTGAGGCCTCAAATCAACGCCAGCTCCTGGAGAGACGGAGCCTCGTTAAAGCAATCCCAGGCCGGCTCCCATCAAAGCTGCGTCGGAGCCGTGGAGCAGCCGGGATGCTCCAGGCGTTCCCTGCAGCCAGGGGTTTCCAGGAGCGGTGTTGGATGTCAACCATCCTCCGTGGTGTCCTCAGGGCGTAGCCCAAGAGGGAGAGATGCAAAAAGCCCTTTTCCCTCTGGCTTTTCCAGACTTGGAGCCGTTTAGAAGCCAGATGTATTTATTCCTTTAATTGGATCCAGTGCCTAGACAGCTCTGGAGTCAGCTTCCTATGGAGAGGGGGGCATTACTTTCATTAAGGTAAATCAATGGAAAATAATACCTGGAGGTCCCCTGGAAAGGGTCAGGGATGGAGTAATCCCTTTATATGGAGGGGCTTTGCCAGCCTGCTCTTAGTCGGGTTTGTTCTTAACGGCAACAGATCCCGGTTTTCCTTTCATCCCTCCTAATTTTCTGTTCTCCACGTAGTCGGGATTAATTGGTGGGAATAAATCACGGAAAGAGTCCGTGTCCGTCTGAAAGAGGGGGAACAATAAAAATGGGATTGCACAAAGTAGCAGGACAAAGGAGGAATTTTAGCAGAGTTTCGTTTGTCCGGTGGGAAGTTGTTGTGGCTATTCTTGGAAGTCTAAAAGGTGGAAAAAGTGGGATGCAGGCATGGACAGGGCATGAGCAGCATCCAGGATCCTCCACGTCAGGCGCTCAGGGGCTTTCCACTCCAGAGGTGATCCAAGTCTTTTAGGGGATTGCTTGGCCTGAAAGTTGGGCCAAATGCCCTTAAAACATGGATGACTCGAGGGGAGAAGATGGGCTGGTGGCTGGAGCAGCCCTTTCCTGGCTTTCCCAAGTGTCTCTAAAATCCCAAATATTTGCTAGGATGGAGGGGTCAAAACAGGAGCTGGTGGTGCTTTAAACAAGGAGCAGAGTGTCCAAATCCCATGGATTTTGTGGATGGGGCAGGCTGACCCCTGATTAACCCGGCAGCTCTGTAAACTCGAGTCTGGCTAAGCCGGCTTATCTGGAATTCCATGGTTTCCTTGTCTGCTTTCAGCAGCTGGAAAATTAATGGAAGCCAAAATGCCCAATCCCATAAATCCTTTAAACCAGGCCGTGCTTCCATAGGTGTCATTCCCTCTGTGGAGTCACCTCAGCGTGGCTGGTGTGGAATTTTGGGATTGGTGAAGCTGTCGGATGCTTCTGTTGCCTGCACCTCCGTCCATAAAGAACGTGTGGCACAGGGAATTTGGCAGCCAGAATTCCAGCCCTGGCACACAGAATCCAAACGCGCCTTCTCCTTCCAGAGCCTCAGCCTGGACCTTCCAAAAATCCTGCCAGGAGATAAAGTTTGGATTGGGGTTTTTTCACCCTTTAGGAAATTTACTGGAAATCATGGGATTTGCAATTTCCTCTTGTTTCCTCCGCTGCTCTTCCGAGGCTCTTAAGTTGGGCATGTGCAAAGGGACATCCGTGAACAGCTTCCAGAGCTCTCCACACCTTCCTTAACCTGTCCATGGGAGCAGCCCAAACCTCCAAATGCAGCATCTTTTGGGGTCCCTGTGCAGGGGAGACTTGAGGGTGCATGGAAAAGTCGGGTGCTCGGGATCATTGTTTAGAGCTGGGAGCCACCTGGTTGATGCCATCAGTGTGGGTGAAAATGATTTTGTGACCATCACAGAGTGCCTTTCCACAAATGTTTTCCCTGGATCTTGCAGCCTTGGGTAGATGGGATAGCAGGAGCGGGAAGAGCGTTTCAAAGTGCAGATCCTTCTGGAATTCTCGTGATCCTCTGGAGTTTTTTGTTGGGTTTCACGAAGGGCAGTAAATCAGGAGAACCTGATGGGTTAATTACAAACCAGTCACTAATTCCTACAGCTTTCCCCATCTGCCTGTTTCATCCATCTTCTCCCTGGTTTTTAGCTAGAACACCTCGGTTTTGACATGGAAATTTAAGATACGATTCAGTTTTCAGGAAAAGACAAAATGAGCTGAAGGTTCGGACGCTGCTTCTGTTGGTCACTCGGGTCTGCTTGGAAAAATCTCTTGGATTGAGCTTTGCTGGCTCATGGAGTAGCAATGGAGTGGGTGGGTTGGGATTTTTCCTTGGAGCTCATCCTTTTTTCCAGTCTGTTCAACATCTGGGCCCGCAGTGGGGCAGCGGTTGTGTCTCCTCCAGGCCCCGCGCGTCACCCCAGCGTGCTGAGCCTTCCCCCAGCATCCCAACGGGCTGGGATCTGCGTCAGTGGGCAATCTGGAGCATCCCTGTGTGTGCAGAGGGTGAGGAACCCCCGGGGTCACTGTCCCAGAGGGAGGGCAAGCGCTCCAAACTTCTGCATCTCTCCCCTTTTCTCCGGCATCGAATTATAATTACAACATGATTTCGGGAAGATGGAGCGATTCAAGTCCTTGCCTTTAAGTTTTCCTGCTGCTGTAATTGGCAGCTTTGCCCCGATAAATCAGCAGAAACAAACGTGGTTCTTGCTCTTCATAAGTGAGGGAAAAAATAAAAAATGAATCTGTATTTAATCAGCTTTTTGTTTCCAAAATGGCAGCTGCTTTGTATTTAATGGAAAATCAGGCTCTTCCCAATGGAAAGAATGTTATTCCCAAAGCGAATACAAAAGAAAATAAAAGCCACAAAAGAGGAGGATGAAATATGTCCTCTTTTTTTTTTTTTTTTTTTTTGGTCTCGCTCGTTCCAGTTTGGAGCCGCGCGCTCCGATCGTGGCCGGGCCACGGCTCTGCTTTGCATCAAGGAACTGGGAAAGTCTCGGATCCTGGACACAGGGACCAGGAGAGAGCCTTGGGAGACACGAATAGCACCAAAAAAATGAAGGCTACTTCAAGCTCCTTGTGTACGTTTTGGCTTCAAGCTGAAAGAGGGGAGATTTACCCGGAATATTGGGAAGGAATTCTTCCCTGTGCAGATGGGGAGGCCCTGGAATGGAATTCCCAGAGCAGCTGTGGCTGCCCCTGGATCCCTGGCAGTGCCCAAGGCCAGGTTGGACGGGGCTTGGAGTAGCCTGGGACAGTGGAAGGTGTCCCTGCCATGGCTGGGGATGGAATGGGATGAGCTTTAAGGTCTTTTCCAACCCAAACCATTCGAGGATTCCGTGATTTTGATGCCAGTCTCAACTTCCAGCCTGGCGCGAGAGTTGGGATCAGGTGGTTCTTGAGTGGCTGCAGTTAAACCCAGTGGCAAATAAGGATAAAGCCTGTAATTCCTAGAGCTTCTCAAGCTGTGGTGCTGCCCCACCCCCAACCTGGACTGGCAGGAACCTTTCCCCGCCCGTGGCTGGTGTGGAGCTCCTTGGAGAGATCCTGCAGCATCCCAGGAGCCCAGAGAGCAGCCGGATGCTCCAGCTCGTTCTGGGTGAGCCAGGCTCTGCACCCAACAATTTCCATGCTCTTGACTCCCAAAAACCACTTCATTAAAAGCACCCTGCCCTGCCTTCGGATGTTGGACAAGGAAAAAGACGGCGATCACGAAATCTTCTGTGTCCTTGGATTTTTGGATATGTGCATATCCCAATTCCCCCCAGCAGCTGCCCAGCTTTGCTCCAAACCGTGGAGCTTCCAGAGGAGATCTCTGCCCGCTTTGGGCTCTCTAAGGCTTCAGAGAAGCTGCATCCCGAGGTGCTTCCCTTGCCCACCCCCTGCCCTTCCTCCTGTTTATTTAGTTCCCTATTTAACAGGAATAATGCAGCAGAAGTCGCTTGCTGACTCTGACAGAGGGACAAACCCTGTGTCTGTGCCTGCTCTTATCCCAGAGCCTCTGATATCCCGAATCCCACGATTTTCCATGCCTGCAAACTCCTTGATTTGTGCTTTTGCTGTTGGGTGTTTTTGCTTCTGCTTCTCAACCTTCTTATGGTGCCAAGACCTCTTGATTCCTTCGGAGGAAAAGCCTTTCCATGGAGCAGCTTACTCCACAAATCATTAAAGAACCCCCCCAAAAAAGCCCCGAACTGGATAAAACTGCATTAAATATTTTTAATAAAAGCCCCTTTCAGAGCTGTCTGCGGGAGCTGGTTGTGACCATCACCCCCAGTGCGATTTGCCTCTGCCTTGAGCTTCCCCCAGCTCCAGCCAAAATACTTCCAGCTGTTGACCTTGGGCATCTCGGACACAGCCGAGGGTTTTCCCTCTTTTATTGGAATGTCAGGGGTTTGTGTCGGGCTGCAGTGGCTGGTTTATTTTTGGTGTGGTGAGGATAATTGTTGGATTTGCTTTTCTTCCCCCTTTTCCTTTTATTATTTTTTTTTTTAATTTGTCCGGTTGTCCCTGAGCTTCTGTTGGGAGCTCAGCTCTGCCGTGTGTTGGTCCTGTTGTCGGCTCCCGTTTTCCCAAAATATCATCCAGGTGGGCAATGTTTGCCTCTGGCAAAGGACAGCCCTTTGTGGAGTTTTTTTCCACACCTCTGGAATGTAGCCACTAAAACAGGCTCACCTTCCACAGGAGTTTGGGAGAGATCCCGGGTCAGGCAGGGGATGGGGCCTTCCAGGTTGGTGGGAGCAGCTCCACTTTCGGCTCTTTGGATGTCCCAGTTGAGTTGGTCTTTGCAGGAGGCAAATTCCACTCGGAACTGGGTTAATTGGTGCTGCTCCCCGTAGGTTTTCCGTGGTGAATGTGAGGTGTTTCCTGCTGGGAAGTTGCCTCCTGAACTGAGACAGGGATGGTCAAAGTCAAGACTAAAATCCCAGTTTTACTCAGGAAAAGCTCCAGCGGTGAAACTTTGTTGAAATCTGGCGATTTGCTGATGGTTCTTCCGTGGGTGACCACAGCTTGCCTTGCTCCCAGCCCAAGGTTCATCCCTCCCAAAGCACCCGCCCTCCTCCCAAACCAGCAACTCCGATTCGTGGGATCACCTCTGGAATGGCACATCCCGGGCAGAAGAGGCCCTTCCCATTGCTGGGAAATGGGGGCATGGGTGCGTGTCCCATCAGCTGGGAATGGCAGGATGGGTGCTGGGGCTGTTGGAAGGGACGCTGTTGTCGCGGTGGCAGTGACGTTGGCCATTCCACGTGTCCCAGTGTGTGCGGAATCCAAGACGCCTTCCCAAAGAAACGTGTGTGCAGCTTCTGCCTCTCTTTTCCTGAGTCTGGGCATCAGGAGCTCCAAGGCTCAGAGTTTTCCATGGATCCAAGGCTGAGGAGCACCCCATGGGTCCAAGGTTGAGGAGCATCCCCTGGCTCCAACATTGAGGAAGATGGCTCCCAAGGCTGAGGAATATTCTGTGGATCCAAGGCTGAGGAGAATCCCTTTGGTCCAAAGCTGAGGAGCATCCCATTGGTCCAGCACTGAGGAGGATCCCATGGCTCCCAAGGTTGAGGAGCATCCCATGGCTCCAAGGCTGAGGAACATCCATCCCATGGCTCCAAGGCTGAGGAACATCCATCCCATGGCTCCCAAGGCTGAGGAACATCCATCCCATGGCTCCCAATGCTGAGGAACATCCATCCCATGGCTCCAAGGCTGAGGAACATCCATCCCATGGCTCCCAAGGCTGAGGAACATCCATCCCATGGCTCCCAATGCTGAGGAACATCCATCCCATGGCTCCAAGGCTGAGGAACATCCATCCCATGGCTCCCAAGGCTGAGGAACATCCATCCCATGGCTCCAATGCTGAGGAACATCCATCCCATGGCTCCAATGCTGAGGAACATCCATCCCATGGCTCCCAAGGCTGAGGAACATCCATCCCATGGCTCCCAAGGCTGAGGAACATCCATCCCATGGATTCAAGGCTGAGGAACATCCATCCTATGGCTCCCAAGGCTGAGGAACATCCATCCCATGGCTCCAAGGCTGAGGAACGTCCATCCCATGGCTCCCAGTGCTGAGGAACGTCCATCCCATGGCTCCCAATGCTGAGGAACATCCATCCCATGGCTCCAAGGCTGAGGAATGTCCATCCCATGGCTCCCAATGCTGAGGAATGTCCATCCCATGGCTCCCAATGCTGAGGAACATCCATCCCATGGCTCCCTGTGCTGAGGAATGTCCATCCCATGGCTCCCAATGCTGAGGAACATCCATCCCATGGCTCCAAGGCTGAGGAACATCCATCCCATGGCTCCAATGCTGAGGAATGTCCATCCCATGGTTCCAGTGCTGAGGAACATCCATCCCATGGCTCCAATGCTGAGGAATGTCCATCCCATGACTCCCAAGGCTGAGGAATGTTCATCCCATGGCTCCAGTGCTGAGGAACATCCATCCCATGGCTCCAAGGCTGAGGAGCATCCCGTTGGTCTAAGGCTGGGGAGCATTCCATGGCTCCAAGGCTGAGGAACATCCATTCCATGGCTCCAATGCTGAGGAATGTCCTTTCCTCCAGCAGCCATTCCCGTGTGCCCAGGAGCCCTGACCCACCAGCCAACCTTGGCTGGAAGCTTTCCCTCCTTCTTCTTTTCCACGGCAGATCCCAAACCTGTGGGAACATCACCTCCTGACTTGGCTCCAGCCCCTTTTGCCAGCCCCGTAAATCCACGCAGGGGCTCCAGTGTCCAGCTCCTGGGAGAACCCCTCAGAGCCAGGGATCAAACCGGCGAGCCGGGGCCCGTTAGTGGCCACACGTCAGCCGCCCTCGCGTCCCCTGCGCGCCGTCACCGCGGGGTCACAGAGCCCAGGCCACAGCTGGAACCAGGAGCTGCTCTGCTCCTGCCCTCCTTCCATAAAAAATAACAATTAGGGACAAAACAGGGATTTCTTCTTCTTCGAGAGTCTGCTGCAAAGCCGAGTAAATAGAACTCATTAGCTGAGAGTTTTCTTGATACCTGCTGGGTTCATTTGGGATGTGCACGTGGAGGTGGTGTGGCCAAGGCAGTGCTTGGTGCCAGCTGAGCTCCAGCCTCCAGGGAACACCTTTGGAGGCCACCAAGCTCGGGGTGACGTTGACAACCAGCCAGATACATCAGTTGGGCTTGGGGTCTCCTTGCTTGGGGCTCTCCCTTGTTCCTTTGGACCCCTGTGTCCCGGAGACCCTTTTATTTGCAGGATCTTGAGTGCAGATCCACAGCTTTTGGGTTGTCTTTTTTTTGGTAGGGGTTTTGTTTGGTTTTGTGTGGGTTTTTTTTAACTAAAACAAAGCTGAAAACACCCAAAACAAACCAGAAAAAAAAAATCCAGCAAAAAACCTCCAAAAAGCCCCACTTTGTCCAGTTGAAAATGGATTTCTGGGCAATTAATGAAAGGTTTATTTTTTAAGTAAACCTCTTAAAAATATTTTTAAAAAGTACAAGTACTCATCGTTCATTTGTTTTGGGAAGTGTTCGTGTTTTTGGGTGATGGTTTGGGGTTTTTTTGCCATCTTCAGTGAGTGCAGAAGTGTTTTTTTTTTAAAAAAGGCAAATCAGGACGGCATGGGCAAGCAGGAAAAATTTCCAGAGCTGATTTACTGAATTTGCCCCCAGTTTAGGGGGATTTGGGGCAGCCAGGGGATCCAGTGGCCTCTGGAGCAGGAGCTGAGCCCTGGGAGGTCTGCGGGGTCTGAAGTCTCCATCCGTGGCCACACAGAGAGGATCCGCTGGGATTATCCTCGGGTTTGTGCTACCAAACAATTGCTCATTATTTCCCCATCACGTTTCCATCCTCTGCAAAACATCCCAGCGCTGCCTTATGGATTGGGAAAGTCAGGAAATTCGGTGTTGAAATTATTGGGACAACTCGTGGTGTTTATAGAAAATGGTACATTTAGTACCGAAGAATTCCCAGGTTTTGGCCCACTTTTCTGCTGTCTGCAGTCCCTGGATTTGTACATCTAAATATCCTTAAATCAGTCCTGATGCTGGTTGCGGATGGAGAAGGAATTCTGTTGGTAGCACAAAGAAAAAAAAGATAAATTGGAAATGCTGAGAGCACTTGGAGCCCGTCAGGCTCTGTTCCCCACGGGAGCGCTGCGCCAGTTCCTCGGAGAGTCGGTGGGAGGCTTCTCCGTGCTGCAGCAGCACCTGGGTTTGCATTCCAGGGCCAAATCCCACCTGGTTTGGGCCAGGGGAAGTGCAGGAGGCCCCACCAGGTGAAGGGCAGCTGTGGCTGGATCCCTGGCAGTGTGCACGGCCGGGTGGGACAGCAGGAGGTGTCAGGGGTGGACCTGGCTGATCCTTCAGGCCCATCCCAACCCATTCCACGATTCCGTGACAGCCAGAGGTGCTCCTTGCGGGGTGGTGGGGACTGGCAGCGTGTTCCTGATTGCACGTGAAGATTAATGGGTATTTATTTGAACAACCATTCCATTTCAGTAGCTCTTAATGAGTCCTTTGATAGCCAGTTCCTTAATTAACAAGGCAGCCTCTCGGCGTTTCCTCTCCCTAATTGGTAACAGATTGGCCATTTCTAAACAAGCGCTGCCGGCAGCGGGGCCGGCTCCGGAGCCTCCATGCGGCCCTTCCCCTGAGGCTGCTCCTGGGAATCCAGAGCCTTCCCTCTCTGCCCAGGGACGGGATACGGGTGGAAAGAGAGGATTTCATGGCTGATCTCCTCAAGTAGGATGGCCTTGGTGGAGGGTAGCGATGGACGTTGGGCTTTGGAAGTGCCCAGGGAGGTTTGGAGTCCCCGGCCCTGGAGGTGGCACTCAGTGCTCCGGGCATCGGGCACGGCTGGGACTCTGCGATCCTGGAGGGCTTTTCCAGCCTCAGGGATCCCGTGGTGACGTGCTCTGGTAGGAGCCCCTTGGCTGCATCTCTGGGAGAGCTTTGGAGTTTGGCTCCTCCCTTTCAGTGCTTGGAATGGCCACAGGGAACTTTCTGGATCCTTCCCGTGTGTCCAGAGGGACCCTGCGTGGCACGGGCGTCACCTTGGGAGGTGTCACGGGAGCCCCGAGGTTCCCTCAGGAGCCGTGGACAGAGGGATTCGTTGCCAGGAATCTGGTTACAAACGGATTGAGCTGCAAAGCAATAAATCCATGGATTTTGCTTGGATGACACCCTCGGAATGGCTTTGTTTGACTGAGGCTGGACCAAGGAGGTGTTTGGGCATCTTGACCGTGGAGATCTGTCAGCTTTCACCTGTGATCCCTGTTCTCCCCAGTGCAAATCCAGGTTTTAATGGGATTTGCAAAGCTCTTAAATAATGAGTGACCCTACAGAGCTGTTCTGGGATTGCTTCGCGTGGTTTGGAGCTCCTCAGTTTTCTGCCCAGTTGGTAAAGGAGCAGTTGGTGCCTTTGAGGTGTTTGTTTCCCCCTTTCCCTGCAGAGAGCTCAGGCCATGGTCGCATTCCTGCTCTTCGCTCCCTGTCCAGATCTCACCCTTCCCTTTGAACAAATTGTTCCTGAGCTGGAGGGACCGGGGTGTCCGGGCAGGTTGTTCCTGAAACCCAGACAGCGACGGAGCCGGGCTGGAGCCACGCCGGGGAGCGGGATCAGGACGTCACCAGCGATATTGCTCGGGGCGCTGGCACGGGGACAGCCTTTGGGAGTGCCCCTGGTTCTGCCACGCTCCCGAAAATCATCAGGGAATTAGCGCGGGCTCGGAGCCGTCCCGGCTGAGCGCAGCGGCTCCTCGGAGCAGCCCGCGGGCTTCTCCAGGAGCGGCGACGTCTGGGATGACATCTCGGAGCTCCCCGCTCCGTGCCAAGGCACAAGTCCGGCACCGCCGCCGAGGGTGGGGCGGGCGAGGGTTTCGGGAGGGTCGGGGCTGTGCCGGGCTCGGCTCCGCGGGTCCCGCAGCAGGGCCGGCGGGTCCGGCTCTTCCAGCGCTGCGGGAAAACCCGAGCACGACCCACGGAAAAGCCCCAGCGCCGTGGGGTGAAACTGCGTGGCAAAGGAGCTCCGAAGAGCCGAGATGGGCATCTGTGGCAGGAGGATGTGCTCGATTCCTGCCAGCCCCGGCCGCTCCAAGCGGGAATACACCCGGCCTTCAGCTGCGGCAGCGGCTTATTAGCGCTGATGGATCAGCGGCCACGCGCTCGTTTGTCTCCTGTCAGCAGCAGCTGCTTATCCAGCAGATTTCCCACTGTATTCCTGGGGAAATAGCCTGAAATTGATGTTCGCAAGCCATGGCTGACTTTATAAGGAGCTGCTGTAACTCGTGGGGCGCAGGGGTGAGGCAGGAAAGGATTAAGTTCGGTCTTATTTATAAGGAGTGGAACCCATAAATTCTGGGAGGGTTTTAAATCTCGGTGCCCAGGGCAGGAGCTGCTGCTCATCCCTGGTGGTGCCTTCTGTTCTCTGAGCAGGCATTTAACACCGTGATTGAAAGCCCTGCGGCATCTCCGAGTTCTCTGATAATAAATACAAGGGGAAAAGGAATTCAGGCTCAAAAGGCAGGAGAAATAATTCCATATTCTTTTGCTTTTCTTCAGATAATACTGGATCTAAAGTGTGAGGCATCCGTGTGTTCTTTAAGAGGGAAAACTGAGTATTTTTTAAAGAAAAGAGTTTCAGGTGTTTGAAGCTCAAGAATAACAGAAATAAAAGTGTTCTCAGCTGGCCTGAGAAGATTCAGGTTCAGAGTGTGGACCATGGACATTTGCACCTGAAACAGTTTTAGGCCTGGCTTAATCCTGCGTGGAGAAGGCAGGAGGAGGGCAGGCTGAGCCAGAAGCTGTTCCTGGGCTTGTTTGGATTCCCTTTGCCACCTCTGCAACAAGTCCTGGGAGAACATTCCCATAAAGAACATCCTGAAGTGCCACTTCCACTGGGGGAAGCCTTGCGCAGCCGTGGTGCTGCCGAGCCCTGATGATTAAATCGCTTTTCCCATCCCATTTTCCCCATTTGGGACTTCATGAGGTGACCTTTCATCCCAAGTGTTGGCTCTTTTGCACCCCCTCAGTGTCATTTCTCATTCACTCTTTGCCTGAGCAGGGATTGGTGCCCAGGGCAGGTGTGGGTCACCCTTCAGGTACCTCCCTGTGTTCTTGGGGGGTCACAGGGCTGTTCCTCTTCAGTTTTGGTCAGTGGGAACAGAAAACCTTCCTGGGGATTTTCCTTTGCGTGGTGTGGGAACGGAGGGCATCCACGGGGACCTGGGCAGGCTGGAGAGGTGAGCACGTGGGAAGCTCATGGAGTTCGTCTTGAGGGGTGTTCCCCTGGAGAAGGGAAGGAGCCAGGGAGAGCTGCGAGCCCCTTGCAGGGCCTAAAGGGGCTCCAGGAGAGCTGCAGAGGGACTGGGGCCAAGGGCTGGAGGGCCAGGAGGCAGGGAATGGCTTCCCAGTGGGAAAGGGGAGCTTGGGCTGGGATGTTGGGAAGGAATTGCTGGCTGGGAGGGTGGGGAGGGGCTGGGCTGGAATTGCCAGAGCAGCTGGGGCTGCCCCTGGATCCCTGGGAATGCCCAAGGCCAGGCTGGACACTGGGGCTTGGATCCACCTGGGATAGTGGGAGGTGTCCCTGAACATGGATGGGGTTGGATCAAGATGATCTTGAAGGTTTTTTCCATCCCAAACCAGTCTGGGAGTCTGTGGTGCTCGGGAGCAGAAGGAGGTTGTGATGCGACCCCTCACCTGCTCTTTAAATCTTCCCCTCCCTGAAACATGCTTGTTTTGCATGTTCAAAGCACAGAAAATGCAGTTTATTCATTTTCTGATCTTCCAAAAGGGAGCTGTTGTAGGCCTGGGGAGAAGCAGGGAATCAAACAGACACCGAGAGCCCGATCTGCCATGTTTTCCTCATGAAAAGTCCCTACACATCAGCAGCAGTTTTGGTGTGAGAGAGGCAAAAAGAGCAGAGTTGTAAAAATCCTTTCAGGTTGCTTCTGATGAGAGAAACCTGGGAAAAATCCAAGCGTTTTCCACGGCTTTTTGCACCTGGTGAGACCACGGAGTCTCCAGCTGGACAAACCCTCGAGGGGGTGCACGGTGCTGGGTGGTCGGGGTGGTTGTCCCCAGGTTTTCCCAGCAGGGAGCTGCTTCCCAAGGTGTTGGGAGGGCTTTGGGAGCAGCTTTGCAGGGATCCGAGTGCTTGGGTGGCTCCAGGGAAGGGCTGAGGGTGGGCTGGGAATGTGGTGTTGGGCAGGTGTTGGTTGCACCCCTCGTTGGGGTGGTTTGGTTTTCGTGGCTCCTTCCCTGCAGTCAGGAGAGGTTCTCTCACCTCCTTTTAAACCTGGGCTAAGGCGCAGCTTAAATGGGCTGCCCAGAAGGTCTCAGTGGGACACGTCTCGTTAAGTCTCAGTTTAGGAGCCACTTCTGGCTCTGGCCCAACTTGAAAAAAAGACAAACCTGGAGAGGGGGGAAAAAAAGATCCCAAAGAGAAAGATTTTTGGGATCCTGTAAATAGAGGAAGTGATGCTTTTTCCAGAAAAGGCATTTCCTTTATTCAGAGGGTTTCTTGTCTTCCAGAACACATCCATAATCCAAGATTTAACAATGCAATGGGATTTTTAAATTCCTACATGCCCTGCTCTGCTCTTTTTGAACTGATAAATACATATATAAATATATGATTTAATAAATATGTAATTTTTCCATCTCCCCTCTACCTCAGACATAGTGGGAATCAAATGTAACAACCCAGATTTGGAGGTGACAGCTGAAAAATCCCAAAGAAATGGGGCTGTTCCCGCTCCTAGGAAGCATTTCCCATCTCCATAACAGGTTCCAGCAGTGGCTGAGGGGTTGTTTTTACAGTCCTTGGATCATAAAATGAGCAATTCCATCATCTCCGAAGTCTTTTAACTGCTGCTTTATGGGACATCAAAAGCACCCTAAAAATTATATTTCAAATTCCATTAAATTCCCTATTTTTAGTCAGCCCCGCTCCTGGGAATCAGCCAGGCACACACCCAGATGTCTCTGCTGGGTTGAGGAATTCTCCATCCCAACAGATTGTCCCAAAATGTGCCCACATGGATCCCGGCACAGCTGTTCCCCACCTCCTTTTTGGCTGCCTTATCTGGCTCCCAGGAATTTCTCCCATGGAAATCCTGGGATTTGGGGGAAATGCCGGGGTTTGTCCATGATGCTGGAGTCATCCTTCCCTTGGCATGATCCAAAGGACTCCCAGGTGTTCATCCAACCTGTGATCCATCAAGGACTGGAGTTGGTGGTGCCAGAGTTAGGATATCCTGTGGTGTCCTGCTGCAGCACACCAGGAAAAGCCTGGATTTGGGGCAGAAATGGGAATGTTGCAGTGGAGACGTGGGAAGGTTTAAGCAGAACAAATGAGGAGAGGAATGTCCAGCCCACAGTGCTGATCTTTTGATGTGCCTCAGCTCCTGGGGTCAGATTTGGGCACCTCCCAAAAAAGAGAGACCCTGAGGGGCTGGAGCGTGTCCAGGGAAGGGAACGGAGCTGGGAAGGGGCTGGAGAATTCCTGAGGGAGCTGGGAAGGGGCTCAGGCTGGAGCAAAGGAGGCTCAGGGGGGACCTTGTGGCTCTGCACAAGTCCCTGACAGGAGGGGGCAGCCGGGGGGTCGGGCTCTGCTCACAGGCACAGGACACAGGGAATGGCTTCCCACTGCCAGAGGGCAGGGATGGAGGGGATATTGGGAAGGAATTCCTGGCTGTGAGGGTGGTGAGGCCTGGGCACTGGTTGCCCAGAGAAGTTGTGGTTGCCCCTGGATCCCTGGAAGGCCAAGTTGGACCCTCAACCTGGCCTTGAACCTTTCCAGGGCTGGAAATGCCAACCTCTTCAGCTGATGGTGGGATGGGCACAGTCCACATTTCCTGGTGCTGGTATTTAACGAAGCTGAGAACTTCACATCTGCCAAGACACACCCACTGCAGACCTTGGGTTTGGGTTTGGGAAGCTGTGGAGATCCGTGAGTCGTCTCTGAAGCCCATCCTACCGATTTTGTGCAGAATTTCTTGGCACGCGTCTCCCACAGCCTTAAAAAACATCTCGTGGTCAACCCCTGAGGAGTCCCTCCCTGGGGCTGTGGGTGCTCCCCAGCCCTGCCAGTGTCCCATGACTGGGACCACTGGTTTCTCTGCAGTGACAGCACTCCAGGCTCATCTTTGTTCCATCAGAGGAACGATTGATGGGGCAGGAGAGAAGTTTTTCTTTAATCTGACCCAGTTCAGTGTATTTTGGGTAACTCCTCCTTCTTCCCACAGCTCTCTGGAACTACCCAGATGGGAATGAGCTTTGAGAGTTCGGGCTGTAATGGGGAACAGCTTCAGAGCGGGGTTGTGTGGGAACGGTGTGGGAGAAGGAGAAGCTTGGTATGGAAACTGGGTGAAGTAGAAGCTCAATATGGGAATTGGGAGCTTCTCTCTGTTCCTCTTGCCTCAAATCCTACCCATCATTTCTCACTTTTCCCCCCTGGCAGCTTCTCCAGAGTCCACGCATGGATTTGTTCTTCAGCCTCGGTGTCCTCGAGGTGTCACTTTGTTCCTGTGGATACAGAACAGGAGATCCCATCACTTGGCTTTCCTAGGATAGCCTTCCAAGGCTTTATCCAAGGAGATCCCATCACTTGGCTTTCCTAGGATAGCCTTCCAAGGCTTTATCCAGGAGATCCCATCACTTGGCTTTCCTCGGATAGCCTATCCAGGAGATCCCATCACTTGGCTTTCCTCGGATAGCCTATCCAGGGAGATCCCATCACTTGGCTTTCCTCGGATAGCCTATCCAGGGAGATCCCACCACTTGGCTTTCCTAGGATAGCCTGTCCAGGGAGATCCCATCACTTGGCTTTCCTAGGATAGCCTTCCAAGGCTTTATCCAAGGAGATCCCATCACTTGGCTTTCCTAGGATAGCCTATCCACGGAGATCCCATCACTTGGCTTTCCTAGGATAGCCTTCCAAGGCTTTATCCAAGGAAGATGACTTCGAGACCTCCATTCTTCCTTGAGGAATCCTCAGATGGTCGATTCCCCAGATCTTATCCATGGCCACGAGCAGATTGTCCACGTTCCCTTCCCTGGGAGCTGCATCTGTCTCCATCCTGGAGGTGCCATCACGAATCCCGTGTAATTCAGAGGAAATCTTGCCCTCAAATGATGTTTTTGAGGGATGAAGTCACCGGCTGGGCCCATTTTTCCCGCTCAATCCCTGCAAGGCCCCGTCCCCGCGCGCGCAGCCGCGCCTGGGGCACGGGCAGATCCCCCCGTGCGCTGTAATTAATTTACAGTGGATGTCTCTTTTCTGCCGCGCCTTTGAACTCTTTATTCTTTGTCCATTGTAAAGGGCTTAACGGTTCCTGTTCCTTGATTCTTTCATCGGTGAAATGTTTTGGAAGAGAGGTTGGAGTCCCCCTGTGACCTGCCCTGGGTGGCCCAAGCCTGTAGACCTTGCAAAGACATTACTTTTTTGGCCTGAACACAAACCCCTCAAACCTTTAGCCTGGCTAAATGCTTTGTACAAACAGCCGCATACTGATCTGCTCTATTCTCCCATGATTTTCTGCTCAAGGGGCTTCTCTGTAGGTTGCTTGCGATGTTTGCCACTTGCCTTGGTAGTGAAGACAGTACAATAAACGAATCCGACAGTACTGAGGCCAACACTGCGCTCGGTTGTTCCGAGAAAATTATCCTGAAATCTGCTTGAAGAGATTAAACCCAAGAAGAACTGGCTGTGTCTCTCCTCTCAAGCTCCGTTCTCGTCTTTGTTTCTCCTTTTTTTTCTCTGAGACTTTGTTCATTCCTCCTTCAGAATGAGCTGGTGGCATTGGTATGTAAAGTGTGACCTGCGATTACAGAAGGTGCAGCTCCTTCTCCAGCAGCCCAGGGGAAGCATTGCATTCATTCCTCCAGCCCGGGGCTGCTGCAGCTTTCTCCGAGCATCTGGGCCGTATTCCCACTCCCATTTCTTCTGGGATACAAAGAATTTCAGCTCCGACGTCATTTCACTTCTTGGATGTCAATCGTAGAATCCCAGAACGGTAGAATTTGGGTTGGAAAGGACCCTAAAGACCATCTCATTCGAGCCATGGGCAGGGACACCTTGCACTAGAAGGTTCCAGAGCTTTGTTAATTTAGTACTGATTAATCTTTTGATGAGAATTGCTGTTCAATTAAATGTTGGCTCAGTGTGTGACCATCCGAAGTTTTGAAGTGTCTCTCCATAACTGTCCCAGCTTCATCCAGTAGGTTCTTTAGGAATCACAGATTGGCTTGGGATGGAAGGGACCTTAAAAGACCATCTCGTTCCAGCCGTGGGCAGGGATGCCTTTCTCTAGCAGGCTCCAGATCATTGTTAATTCAGTATTTTGATGAAAAATGCGGCTTAAATCAGTGTTGGCTCCATGTGCAACCATCCTAACGAGCAGCGTTGAAGGGCAGTGTCACTCCAGTAGGTTCCTTAGGAATCACAGATTGATTTGGGATGGAAAAGACCTTGAAGACCATCCAGTTCCAACCCCCTCCATGGGCAGGGAATCATGGGAAGAGACATCGGGCAGAGACAGCTAAAGGTGAGCTGCTAACGAGCAGCCATGTCTTGGGATGAAATCTGTTTTGGGATGAAGTCTGTCTTGGAATAAAATCTGTTTTGGGATGAAGTCTGTCTTGGGATGAAATCTGCCTTGGAATGGAATCTGTCTTGGGTTGCTCACAAGCAGCTGACAGCGGTGATAAATTCACCAGCCTTGCGAGAACATTCACAATCACAGGCATTTTCTCATGAGGATTTGAAGTTCATGCTTTGGGGAAGATCTTAAATTTCCCAACTCTGTGTGTGCTCCTAAATAGATTCTGAACAGCTGCGCGGCCCTTCATCCAAAATAGAAACTCGCTTTCCTTTCAGTCCTTCCAGGGTTTCTTTTCCAGGATTTCTCCAAATGTAATCAGGAACATGAGGTGACCCCATCCTTGGAGGGTAGGATGTCAAGGTTGGGTTCCTCAGTCCAGGGACATCTCCGACCCTGAGCCACTCAGGGGACTTTCCCCTCTCGAGAAGGTGCTCAAACGCCGTTTCTCACTTGTAAACATTGCAGCTTCTCAGGTATTGTGCTTTTCCAAAGCGGGGTGTTTTAGGATTGATGTGGCTTTTGGGATAATTGTTCCAGATGGGACAGTGGGGCGTAGAGGGAATGTGTAAAGATGATTTATCCCTTGCAGATCAGAGTCAGAGAGTTTGGGTTGATCCTCCTTCCCTGCTGGCTCGGGCAAGCTGCAGTCAAATTTTATAGCAAAGCTACATTAAAATGCCTTTGCAGTTAGGGTTAATTAAAACAGTTTTTGAGGGACACATTTGAAGTCGCTTGGGGCTCTTAGCACATGGAGTATTGCAGGATTGGTCAGTGGAATTGGCTGGAAGCTGAGCAGCTCCGATCTCGAGGAATCATGGAATGGTTTGGGTGGGAAGGGACCTTAAAGCCCATCCAGTGCCACCCCTGCCTTGGGAGGGACACCTCCCACTATCCCAGGTGGATCCAAGCCCCAGTGTCCAGCCTCCTTGGGTACTGCCAGGGATCCAGGGGCAGCCCCAGCTGCTCTGGGCACCCTGTGCCAGGGCCTGCCCACCCTCACAGGGAAGAGGGAAGAACTTCCTCCTGTTCATCCCTGTCCAGTCCCACCCTGTGCAAAACTCCAAAGGCATGACCATGGATGGTTCTGCTGGCTTTGGTTTGTGCTTTTCCTATCCAAAACCTAAATGTGAACAGTCACGTCCATAATTTCTCTTTGTAGTTTTTTATTACTCCTTTCGAGTCGTAACTTCAGATAAAAGCAGTGCTTTTCCAGCCATGTTTGCTCCTGTCCTGCAGCAGTTGTCACTTGAGTGATCACTGCAAAGATGAGCAATGCTTTCAATCTCAAACCTCTTCTGGCATCTGCGACTATTAAAAAGCAGAGTCTGAGAAGTGTCCCCTGTGCCCCTGGAGGTGCCTGTGTCTGGCTTGAAGGATGTTCTCCATCCCAAGGTTTTAATGGAAGGTGGAGCAAGGGAGCTGATTAATAACCCTGCTTTACTTGCCCGAAATGAGGCGGTTGAGGGACAGGACTGAATCCTGGTGTTTCGTTCATTAATCTCTTCTTGTTAGAGCCAAGGGGCTGCTCTAGGAAAGCTTTGGAAATGGGAATGTGATGATTTATGTTCCTGATTTCGTGGCACTGGCTTGGAAATAGGAAAACTTTTGGAAGGGCAAGGATTCAAGGCGAAGACTGTCTGACATGAAATCGCTTTGTCCACTGGTACCTCTGATTAGTCGTGGAGACAAAAGGCAAAATCCTCCTTCCATATTGCCAAGCCATCCCTAATCCTCATCTTTGTGAAGCTTTAGGAGCCGTTGGAGAGTTCCTGTAGGGTAAAATCCAGGATAGTTGGGCAATACGGGCCGTGTAACTGAAAAATCTGTATTTGGCGTATATTTTTCCTCCTTTCTCCCTTTTTGCCATCACACCTGGCTTCATCCCAAGAAAACATTTCATTCCTCCAGCACCTCCAGTGCGTGCAGGAGCCACACAACTCAACCCCAGGCAGATGCTCCCCCTCGAGCCTTTGGTGGCGTTGAGTTGTGGCCTCACAAACCAGATCCCCTCAGTGCCGAGGAGAGCGGAGATGAAGCTGTAACTGCAGAGGGTGAAAATGAAGTGAAGTTGGGCAGAACCAACCTCAAAAGACGCCCTCGGATGCATGCAGGCGTCGGCTTCATAAGTGTTCCCAAGGAAAAGCTGCTAAATGCCATGGAGGAACCAAGGTCCCCTAACATGGCTCCATTCAAGCCCCCTCAGCGGTTTTAGATTTGGTTTAAAGAATGGATTAGGAGAAAAATGAACGACCAAAGTATGAAATTTTGGCCAGATTAGCCTGGAAGGAGATAAATGTGGCCTTGGAAATATTCTCTTCGCTTTAGAAGCCAACGTTATTCAGTTGTCAGATGTCTTCATCCACCAGAAATAAAAATGCCACCCAACGGCCGCGGTTCTCCGCGTTTGGGCTGACCAAGAGGCGCCATCACCAGATCATGCAAATAATCTGCTGCCTGATAATTAATGATGCGGCCGGGCATATTTTTTTGATGAATGCTCATGGAGCCTGGTGACAGGCGTGAAATTAGAAAATTCCTTCAGCGCCCTAAAATATAAATAGCTTTCGGAACTGAAAAGAGTTTCACAGCTGAAGATTTTATTGTGTTGAGAGGAAAAACTTTTCCACCCCCATCCCCCCCTTTCTTCTGGGCGAGTTGTTTGTCCGTTCACAAAACAAATACTCTGAAGCCCAGTGCGGCTCATGGGAATAAATTTCAGGTCGAATTAGTACAGTTTCCTTGCTGTCAGGACGGTGGAATTAATGGTGTTTTGATGACACGAATTTTGAAGGGCGAACAAAGACGCTGAAGGGAGGGAGACATGACTCCTTAGAAGCACGGTCCTCCTCTCCCCCAGCCTCTCTTGTCTTCCCTGTCATCCGTCTGCCAATCTCCCTGTCCATGGTTAGTTAAAGGCGCTTTTTATCCTCTTTTCTTTCCCACAGAGTTTGCCAGATCCGGCCCAGTGCCTGGGTTCCAAGGGGACACGCTGCAGTTGGCCTTCATCGACTTGAGACAAGTAAGTCTTTGTGTTTTTGTTTTTTGTTTTGCTTTTAAGATGTGTGACTGAAGACCATCAGGTCTTAAGGGAAGGGAGAGGAGGGGAAACGGCGTCAGTGATTTACGCCAGAGACCTATATTTCCCCCCTCCTCCTCCTCTCGTCCCTCGAAGCCACCTCCTTGCTGAGCGCTCCTGGAGATGGTGGAGGTGAAAAGGCCTGGTGGAAGGGGGCGAGGAAGAAAGCCAGGCCTGACCCTGGCCAACGGGGCCATTGTGCTGCCCTTGGCTTCTGCGGCCACGGCGCGGAGGGACCGCGGCGACTCCGCGGCCGACGCCGAGCAGGTGCTGGGAACAGAGAGAGCAGTGATGCAGAGCCCGCCCGCCTCGGGGACCTTTGTTCCCAGAGAATGCCCACGGAGGCGTTTGCGAGGGCGGAGGAATTTGCATTCCCCTGTGCCCGTGCCCGTTTGTGTCCCTCTCTGTGTCCCTCTCTGTGTCCCTCTCTCTGTGTTCCTCTGCGGCTCAGCCACCCCCCCGCCCCAGTCCCCTCTTCCACAGATGCTCCCTGGCCAGCAATGACAAAGTGGCTCTTGGGGAAGATGGTTGGGGAAGGCTCCACCCATCGGTGGCCACCTCTGGAGGGGGCCCCGTTGGAGCCAAGTTGACCATAGCAGGTACTGAGGCCTTTGTGGGGCTTGGCAGCCAATTTTGGGAAAAGGGCCATTCTGGGGAGTCATTTGTTTGGGGAGAAATGGGCATTATTGATACACTAGGCCGGGGGGAAAAGTGAGGTGGTCCTGTCATCTCTTGGCACTGAAGATGGATGGGTTGGAGAGAAAGTCTGAATGAAGTAAGACTCAATGACTGATGCTTCTCTCCTATTAAAACAATCTTTTTTTGTCTGTTAAACCCCCCTGGCTTTGTCCCTGCTGCCATCATGATGCAGTGCCTCTTGTTCGCGGGGTTGACGTCGTTTGCATTCTGAAAACTTTCGGGTGCCGAGGGTATTTCTTAAATCTGCATAATCCCTTGTATCGATGATCTTACCCTGCCTCTGATTCGTGCTGGAGCTGCTTTCAACCCGCCAGGGTTTGAGACCTCCTCAGAATCCAATTGATGTGCAGGGAGCCATCTGTCATCCCATGACACTTCTGTTAACTTTAATAACATCAGGACGCCGCTTTTCGGGCCCGGGCCTGCCAGGAACTGCCAAATTTGTTTGCAGAATGGTCCCAACAGCTCCATGGGAGAGGTGTGTGTTATCACCAGGCTGTGTTGACACTTTTATCTTCATTAGCTCCTTGGCACTTTGTTGACTGCAGCGCTCAACGCGACCGCGGCCTCCTGGGTGTAAGGAAATGTGGAAGCTTTGGGCCTTTTCCAAGCACCAGGCCATGAATGCAGGGATTTTGGAAGGGGAAGCTGGGGCTCTTGGAAGAATGAAATGCCTGCAAACGGCTCGGTGGGGGCGAGCCAGTGAAACGTTTGTGCGGTTCCTAAGTGCAGCCAAAGGGACCCAGCTCGGGTGAGGAGGATGCGGAGCAGGAGCCTCTCCAGTCCTCCTCCCCTGCCCGATGGGAGTCTTTGGGCACGGAGGTTTCCTCTTTGTTTTGGGAGGTGCTCCCAAGTTTTGTTCTTGCATTTGAAAACAGCAGCACCTCTGAATCTCAAGGCCAAGGATTGGAGCAGCCTGGGGCAGTGGGAGGTGTCCCTGCCCATGGCAGGGGTGGCACTGGATGGGCTTTAAGGTCCCTTCCACCCCAAACCATTCCAGGACTCTGTGAATGTGCAAGGAGAAAGAGGAGATACAAGTTTCAGGGGAGGATGGGAAGTCCTGGATCTCCTGGATAATGGATGGTTATTGATGAGGGGAAAAGGGAGGTGTTGTACAGATAATGGACAACATCTCCTTGCTCCAAGCAGAGAAGAATCAACCTCTCCTTGACATACTGAGTTTATCAATAGTGTGCAAAGATGAGGCAGTTCCTGCTCCCTGGCCCTGTCAGTGACCTGATCCGGTGCCACGTTGGAATGTGTCACCAAACTCCATCCAGGCAAGGCTCTGGTGGCTGCTCTGGGGCCACCAGACCTCCAACACTCCCAGCACTTCTTGTTGGACTGCAGCTCCAGCTGGGAGCAGGGATAGGTAGGAAAGTCATGGATGAAGGTACAGCAAGGAGAGGTCTTTGATTTGTTCTTCGTCTTGTCTTGAAAAGTTTCTTTTTGGACATTGTATTCTTTCTCTTTTAAGCCATGAAATTAAACCGAAGCAGGGGAGATTGGAGGAAGAAATTCCTCTCAGGGAGGGTGGGGAGGGGCTGGGCTGGAATTGCCAGAGCAGCTGGGGCTGCCCCTGGATCCCTGGCAGTGCCCAAGGCCAGGCTGGACACTGGGGCTTGGATCCAGCTGGGACAGTGGGAGGTGTCCCTGCCCATGGCAGGGGTGGCGCTGGATGAGTTTTAATGTTCCATCCAACCCAAACCATTCCATGAAATTCCGTGAATGGCACCACAACATTGATTTAAATGGGATGACCTGGCTTGGGAATGGAGGGAGGAAAAATGACTGGGCAAAAATTGGCCAAAGTAGGGAAACTGAAGAGATTTCCCTCTCTTCCCAACGTATTTCAGTAGGAGCTGTTACAAGACAGTTGTAAATCCGAGAGCATTCTCAAAGTAATGGGGGATGATTAAAGGAATGAGCAAAATTGATGAAATATGAAGTGATAGGAAAATGTGGTGACTTGGTTTGTGCCTTGGTACAGATCCCAGTAGTGGGAAATAAGCCTTAAAAAGCTGTCATTGTTTAAAGGCATCAGTTTGTCCTTGTTCAGAGCAGCAGACTCAAGTTTAGTACATCCAAATCCTGATTTTCCCCTTGTGCCCAAGGAAATCAGGAGCAATTCCATCCCTCTCTGGAAAAGAGGAAGAGTCAAGCGCAGAGAATCAAAATCACTATTTTGAGCAGACAGTAAATGTAAAATGGGGCTTGATTTCCTCTTCTGGGACAATTCTAAATCCATAAATACCCTTAATGAAGCCACGAAGGAAACCAAGTCCCATCTCAAGTCCTTCTGTAGGAGTGAGGCTCAAATGTTTAAGGTTTTACAAGGAAGGAATATTTGCTTTCCCCCCTTCCTGTTTAAGCTTTGCTGTTGCCCACTCAGTGCTGTATTTTAGGAATCTGAAATAAATTTAGCCCCCTAAATAACCTTGCTGAAATTTGAGATAATCAGCTCTTCCCCAAATACCCCTGAGTGTCCAAATGCCACTGCAGATCTCCAGGTGCTCTCAGGTCATTCCCAAGCCTGCACATGGAGTCATTCCCTGTTCTCCCCGCAGCTCCTGGGCAGCTGGAGGCGTTTCAGGGTTTGGTTTCCATGGGTTTCTTGTGAGGAAGGTGCTGGAAGAGGAGGGCTTTGTGCTGGTCTGCGAGGTCCCTGCAATCCCCAGCCACGCCGATCTCTCCTAGAAGCCAGATCAGCGCTCGTGGCCGCCTTCCAAGGAAAATCTGTCTCCAGCACTCGAGGAATTTCACTCTGGGCTCTGGGGAGGGAACGTACTCGGTGATTAGAGCTCCCTCCTCTCAGCCGCTCTGTCTGTCCAGGGAGTTGTAAATCCTGAGTGCGGAATTTCCTCCGCAAGTTCCAGCTTCAGCTCTGAGGGACGTTTGGACAGAGGCAGGTGGGAAGCCCCCGGACTGAGGCACCTGGATGTCCAAGGGATGAGGACAGGGAGGTTCTGCTCGTCTCCCCCAGCAGTTTTCTGCTTTGCTTCGTGCAAACTTGGTGGGTTTGAATTTGAGCATCAGCTCCTCAAATCAGTGAGGTTAAGACAGGCAAGGTCAGGGTTAGGTGGGATTTGGGAAGGAATTGCTGGCTGGGAGGGTGGGGAGGGGCTGGGCTGGAATTGCCAGAGCAGCTGGGGCTGCCCCTGGATCCCTGGGAATGTCCAAGGCCAGGCTGGACACTGGGGCTTGGATCCAGCTGGGATTGTGGGAGGTATCCCTGCCATGGCAGGGGTGGAATGGGATGATTTTGAGGTTCCTTCCCAAGCCAACCATTCCATGACTCTGTGCCACTGCTTGTCCCATAGGAAATGCTTTGTGTGTATTTTTCCCGTGTTGGAATCCAGCTGTGGTTATTGTGGGATCCTGCTGGACCCCGGCCAGCTGGGAGTGGGAAGTCTCCCTCTGATGCATTCATTTTTCTCTTATTACCCCTGATAGAGACACTTAATAAAAGAATGATCCCCTTGGGAACACGATTCCCTTCCATCCCCGCTCCGCGATAGAATCCCAAAATCACGGAACGGTTTTGGTGGGAGGGACCTTAAAGCCCATCCAGCCCCACCCCATCCATGGTCAGGGACACCTTTACTCCCCCAGGCCGCTCCAAGCCCCATCCAGCCTGGCCTTGGACACTTCCAGGGATCCGGGGGCATCCATGACCTCACACAGGTTTCCTCTCTCCCTGCGCTGTGCCGTCACCAGATGTTCCCTTTGTTTTCAGTCCTGCACCTTTTTGTCTCCAAACAAGAACCAAGACAGAGGAGCAGAGCTGCAGTGTGAGCTCATCCCTGAGCCTCACATTCCAGAAGCCTGGATTCCTGGGCTCTGTGCCTGGCTTTAAGGGAGCCACCTGCTCCCTTGGAGGGAGCAGTGAGTGTGAGGTGACTCCGGGAGCTCCGGTTGTGCTGGAATGGGGAGCACCCCCTGCTTCTTATCAAACACCAGCTGATAAGTCAGGTGTTTGAAACCCCTTCTGACTTGGTTGTTGGCTGCTCTAAAGGCACTGGGAGGCCTGGAATTGTGTCCTTGGGTCAGGCGCTGGGACAGCTCCCCAGGGAATGGGCACGTTCCCAAGGCTGCCGGAGCTCCAGGAGCACTGGGGCAGCGCTCCCAGGGATGAGCAGGGTGGGGCTGTGGGGATGTCCTGGGCAGGGGAGGAGTTGGACTCTATCCTTGTGGATCTCTTTCCACTCGGGACATTCCATGAGATACGTCCCTGTCTCCTGCTGCTTCCGTGTGCTCCAGGGCTTCCATCCCCAGCTGGTGGCTGAGGGAACGCCCTTGGAAATTGGGGTGAAGGTCCATCCCCTTGACGTGACACTGGTGGCTCTGGCCACCTCTCAGCTCTGTCACCTGAGGCATTTTGGTGGTGGGAAGGTCGAGCCAGTCCCTCCAGTCACTCCAGGGCAGCATCCCAGAGGGCCTGAGGGTTCATTCCCACCAGGCAGGGAGCTCCAGGTTGTTTTTTTAACTTGTTTTTGTATTTTATGGTTAAATGTGGTTTCCCAGCCATAAAAACTCAGGAGGTGTTTGGGGAGCAGAGCAAAACCAAGACTTTGGGTGAACCCAGAGCCATCCTGAGCCTCTGCTCAGCAAACTGGTTTGGCTGATTCTCTGCAGCTTGTTTGGCTGGAAGATACAGCAGCAGCTGAGCACCTCGCTCAGGGATGATCAATGAACCCAACTCCCGCCGAGGTGTCTCCTCTCGCATGTCCCTGCTTGTGTCTCCAGGGTTTCTGCTGGGAGAGCAGCTCCTGCAGCTTTGTTGCCGTGTTAGTCACTGGGTGCAGGAGGGCAGAGATGAAAAGGTGACTCACGAGGGGTTTTCAGCTCATTTCAGTCGCTGTTTTTCATCTCCAAATTGTTCCGTTGGCTCCATCCCCCTCCCCCACTGCCCTGCCCGGCCTCGGCCTCGGAGCTCGGCTGGTTCTTGGAATTCCCTCGCTCTGCTCCAGCCAAAGAGGGATCTGAGCTGCTGGGGTTTGTCCAGAGCACCTGTGGCTGCCCCTGGATCCCTGGAAATGTCCCAGGCCAGGCTGGACAGGGCTTGGAGCAGCCTGGGATGGTGGAAGGTGTCCCTGTGCATCCAAGAGGGTTGGAACGGGCTGATCTCCATGGTCCACAACCCAACCCATTCCATGACTCCATGATTTGGAGAAGCCAGGTTGTACTTTTGGGTTTCTGCTCACCTTCCGTGTTTAGGGCCCTTTGCAAGGGACAGCATTTACATTTTGCATCTCTCTTGTTTTATAGTCAGCACAGAATCACCCAGGCTGGGAAACACCATCAGCTCCAACCAGAAACCTCTCCCGTTCTCCCCGTTTTCCTGCATCCCTTTACTCCCATGGATCCTCTCCTTGCTTAACAACACTTTAATTATTTAACCATTTTCTCTGTGGCCTCTGCCACGGTCTCCTGTCCAGCCCAGTGATCCAAACCCCTTTTCCAGCTCTGGATCCTGTGGCTCCCAAATGCAGCAAGGGAAATGCTGAATTCCAGAATTCCCTGCATCTTTCCTGGCAAACCCCTTGAGCACTCAGGAAGCAGAGGTGTGAAGACGCAGGTTCCAGTGTCAGCCCTAATTCCTCATTTCCCAGCAGCGAGAGGTTGGAGCTGGTTGGATCATCACCCTTAAATCCAGGATTTTGCTGTTAAGATCCTGTCTCCAGGCTCTTAATTGCTTTTGTGGCTCCTCCCCAAGTTCCTTCCACTGATTGGTATCTCCTGGATCATTTATCCAGCGTTATTAATCACCTTCGTTAAGGTGGTGCCCACAGGCCATCGAAAAGTGCCCATTTTGCTGCTTCTTGTGCGGACACGAAACCCTGAAGAGTCTGACGAGATAATGGAGGGCAGCAAGGGCAGATGTCTGACTTCCAGCTGAGCTAATTACTGCTAATTAAAGGATATTTTGTTTCCTAACACCCCTGAGTGTGATGGAGGCTTCTCCAGGCACCCATAACCACATCAGCTTCCCAGAAGTTGTTGTTATTATTAATATTAATATTATCGCCTTCATCCTCTGTCCCACCTCTCTGCTTCCAGAAACCCAAATTCTCCTGGTTTTCCTGAATGCCTGGGGAAGCCAAAGCAAAGCTGCAGTTCATTCCTGGTGGGCCTCAGGGGTGGCCGAGTGTCCTCTCCATCGGCAGGGGAGAGACAATCTTTTCGTTCGCACAAAAGGAGTCCTGTACACTGGATTTCTCCTTTCAGAAATGCCTGGATTCGCCTTCTAAATCCATAACTGGAATTAATTTACCTTTGAAAATATCTGAAGTTACGGATTTGTTGAGTTAAAGGGCTGGACAATCCTTTCCAGGAAAAAATCTTCCCTAATACCCAACCTGAACCTCCCCTGGCACAACTCGAGGCTGTTTCCTCTTTTCCTGTTGCTTTTTACTTGGGAGAAGGGGCCATTCCCCATTAGTCCAAGTACCGAGGCGTCTCCATCTGTCCCTCTCCCACCCCATGGCTCCCTAAAAAACTTGGAAGAGGTGGAGAAACAGAAAGATAAGCTGGAGGAAAACCAAAATTATCAATCCAAAAGCTGCAGATGTTCAATGAGGGGCCCTTTCTTGGCTTTGTTTCCTGCTCCCAGTATCCCCTGATCCTTGTGCCTTGGTGTTCACATGTGACCCCCCGGTAGTGACATCAGAGCGAGGCGTTTTCCCTGGAAAACCAGCTGGATCTGGGTCAAAATCTGTCCCAGGGCAGTTGGGAGACGTCTAAGAAGCAGCAAGAGATGGTTTAGGAGATCTTTTGGGACCTCCTGAAGTTCAGGCTGAGCTCCAACCCACGGCCCTGCTCTCCCAGGCGTTGACACCTCTGGCACTGCTCACCTGTTGTACCAAGAGTGCCGAAAACCAGCACGAGTCCAGTTTCAGGATAAGTGGCCAAAAAGGCTGTATTTAATTCCATAAATCAGCTTAGATGGCCAGAAAGGCTGTATTTAATTCCATAAATCAGCTTAGATGGCCAGAAAGGCTGTATTTAATTCCATAAATCAGCTTAAATGGCCTCGTTCACAAGGGTGCCATGACCCCGTTGGCCACTTGGCCATCCACCCTCTAGAACGATCGGTGCAGGTTCCACAACGCCCGTTCAAAATATTCTCTCCACTTGTTGGAACCCAAAGTGCAGGGAGTGTTTCTCTGCCTGTTCTGGAAGACCCATCCCCCCTGGAAAACACTGTTTTTAACCTTCATCCACGGAGAAAGCTGCCAAGGCTCTGGGATGAATTAGAATCTACGGTTAGGTGGTGGTATAATACACAGTTCGTTACGGGGTGAAAAATTGAGAGTTTTTAGGTTTATTAGTACGGTAAGTGGATGAAGGCAAGATGGAGGATCCCTGTGGTTTGTCAGGTCTCCTTTCTTTCACCTACTCCGTTTTCTGCCGTGTTGGTAGCACAGAACGATCGGTGAGGAAATGCTGCAGCACAATGGAATGTGAATGGATAGTTCCATAGGCACTGGTAGAAAAGTCAAAATAATGTACCTACTTAGCAACTATGGGGTAATTTACCTTTAAAAGGCCTTGAGTTTTCCTGCAGTTGCCTTTTGGTATCTGCTCTGCTTCACGCTGTGTTGCCGGCATGTAAATTACTGATAAGATACAATAAACAGAAAATCCAAAAGTCCCGTTCATCCCTTACTCCTGGCAAGGACTTTGTCCCCCATCCGGGGAGGACAAGTGGGAGTCAAAAACCCGCACATCCAATGTACCAAAACAAGCCTGGAAAACAAACCCCAGGTGCAGAGATAGAGAATTTGTTTACAGAACCCTCTTCACTGTTTCTCAGCTAAAGCCTGAGAAAGGAAAAACTCCACAAGATGCTGTAGCAGCTGGAAATTCCTCTGCTCCTTCCTAGCTTGTTAGTGTCCACACTCACCCTTCCCAGAACTGCCATGGGGAGCGCTGCTCCACGTTGGACACCCAGCAGAGATGATCTGTGCATCCATTTTTCCTCCCTTCCTGTGCATCCACGTGCTCAGCCGTGGGCTGCTGGGCAGACCCTGCCCGGGCAGCCGGCAGGGATCCCTCGGGCTGCGGCCAGCCCGGCGCTCCAGGAAGGGCATTCCAGAGGCTTGGCCAAACCACTCTGTTTCTTCCTTGTCAGGCTCAGGGCACGTTTGTTTTTTTTTTTTTTTTTTTTTCCAGTGCCCAAAGCCCAACAGTGTTGGAGAAGGGCACATGGAGTGGTTTATTTATTTTTAAATCAGTGTTAACTGCCTGACTCAAAAAGGAAGGATCCTCCAAAGTTTGGGCTGGAAATCCAAGCTGCCTCTTTGCTGTGCTCTGCGGAAAAGGGATGGGAAGAGGGCAGGAAACAGAGAAGCAGGAGCTCGGAGCAGATTTAGAGCCTTAACTCTGGTTTTTCCTGCCCTGGTGGGTTTAAACTGGTCTTAGTGTTGCTTTAAACCCAGCCTTTTGTGGTTCAGTCCCATTAAAATCACACGGATCCCTCTGCCCTTCGGCTGCTCGGGCTCCAAGGCCATCACTCTCCATCCAGGAGGGGATGCAGTGGCATGGGGAGGACTTCAAAGTGCCTGGGTGCTCCCCAGAGGCTCCAAACAAAAAAAAAACCCGGAGTGCCAACATGTCCTGTTAGCACTTGTGGGAGGCGGGGAGCGCTGCCGGGGCTTCTGGGCACTGGGGATTGTGGAGCGTGTCGACACTTGGCCCCGTGGAACAATAAAAGCAAACAAACAATCAAATCCTCTTCCACTGGGAGCCTTTCAGACAAAGGGAAAAAAGGGAGGAAATGAGGAGTTGGAGAGCGAGGAGTGGAGATCGGTGCCTCGTGGTTGGGTGCTGGATTCCTCGGGATGCCGCGCGGGCAGGGCACGGAGCGGGGATGGACGCTGGCAGCAGGACGTGGGGAGGTGGGAGATGCCTTTCCCGCATGAATCATGGAATCATGGAATGGCTTGGGCTGGAAGGGACCCCAAAGATCCTCTCATTCCAACCCCTGGCCATGGGCAGGGGCACCTGGCACTATCCCAGGGTGCTCCAGCCTGGCCTTGGACACTTCCAGGGATGGGGAGTGACTCCAGCCTGGTCTGGTGGAATTTTATGGTCAAGCAAGGTGCCACTCCCGGGGACTCCATGGGGAACCTCATCCCAGGGGGACCTTACCCTGGGCCAGGAACATGTTTCCATCAGGTTTTATTCCTACAAGACTCACCTGGAGCCTCTGGCTCCTCCTGAGCACCCTCTGGCTGCCCCTGGTCCATCCTCCCAGGAGCAGGAGCGGGGCTGTGCTATGGGAGCCAGGATCTCCTTCCCGAGATTCCTTCCCTGTAATTGCAGCCACTCATCCGACCAGGAAAACGGACACCACCGGAGCTGCAGGGCCCACATTCCCCTTTGTCCTGCGGGTGGGGCTGGGATTGATGGGAACAGAGAGGGCCAGAGGTGGGTGCCCTTCACCTCCACAGCCCCAGCTGGGAAACCGAACCCACCCCGGTGATTCGGGAGCTGCCGCTCCTGGGGGCTGAGGAGGAGCTGTCCATAAAGGAGCTTTTATGGAGCTGCCTTTCATGACATCCAACCTTCCCCTGGTGCCATGTGGGGTTTCCCCCCGGGAGCTCCTGTTGCTGCCGTGGCAGGGAAGCGTTGCCGGGTTTCCCTGGAATGGGATCCCGCAGCCGGATCGTGGTGGGTGGTCGGGGAAGTTGTGCAGAGCTCCATTGCCTTTGAAGCCGTAGGGAAACTTTATCCCAGTGCATCCCTGTAATTCTTCTCCTTGGGACCTCCCAAGGGCAGCTGGATCATTTCGGAGCAGGGAAACTTTAGCTCCTGGAAAACCTTGGGAATCATCTTCCTGGGATAACACCACGGGATGAGGGACAGGACCACTGCGGCTCTTCCCCATCAAGGTGACTTTGATTGCAAGGCCTTGGGCACGCATGTCCCTCAGGAATGAGGCATTAATTCCCTCCCAGACACACAATCCCAGAGCAATCTGTTCTCGGAGTCTCCCATTGATTTTTCTTCCCGTTGGATTTAAGGAGTACAAATATTGAGCGGCGCTCGTGGAGCGCTGGACACGTGGATTAGGAGGGTAATCAATGCGATAAGGCCGGTGAGGAAAGGCAGGGACTGATGGGGGCGAGGCAGAGGAGAGGGAGCTCGACCTCTTCGTGCCTCAAGGGGTGGAGAGGAACCTCAGGAATGACGATGTGGAGCTGTGGAAGAATCCATCAGAGAGCAGATCTCTTGGAATACGTTAAGAATTGGGATTGAGATGATTTTAATGTGCTATTGCAGCCCAGAATTCCGGGGTCGCTCGAGGTGAACGTGCTGCACGTCCCACCCAGCAGCGCCGGCCCTTCCCAGCTGTCATTTTATTGATGGGTTGACAGCAAGGTGGCACTGTATAGCCAGGAACATCGCACCGGGATCGATTCCAGCTTCCCCGTTGGATTGATGGAATCAGAGGATGGTTTTTCAATTAATTAGCTCCCCGCCATCCCAGGATAAAAATGGTCATTTCCATTCCTGGAGGTTCTGCCGATCCCAGGGCGCGTGGGTTTGGTTTAGCTGCTGTTAAATGGGTTATTTTTAGGCTGGGTCTGCTGGGAGAGTTTCGAGGTTGATCTGGTGAGAGTGGGAAGTTTTGTGCTCTGGCTCGAAATCGCTGTCTCAGTGTTTAAGCGCAGATTTCCTATACAATTCCTATCGGAGGAAGGGTTGTCGAGCACTGAAACAGAACTTCCCAGGGCGCTGGTGGCATCCCCATCCCTGGAGGGATTTCAAAGCCCTGTGGATGTGGCACTTGGGGACATGGGCAGTGGTGGCCTGGGCAGTGCTGGGGAAGAGTTGGACTCGATCTTGGAGGCCTTTTCCAGCCCACATGATCCTGTGGTTGTCCAGGTGTGTCAGAGTTGCTGTTGGAGAAGCCCGGAGGTGTCCCAGCTGTCCACAAAGGATAAGTAGATGGGACGCAGGCTTTCAAGGGATTTGTGTCCCGCTGGAGCAGCAGCTGGTGGAGGATTTTAGGTGCCTGAAATGGTGCCAGCCCCTTCACCGGAGGAGCCGAGCTGCTCGGCGTGACTGACGGCTGGGTAATCGGATGTGTGTCGGCAGCTGTCCTAGGGACCGAGCGGAGCTGCGAGGTCCCAGCTCTGCTCCCAGGGGAAGGATGGGGGCTGAGGTGGGGTTTGTTCCAGTCCTGGGCTGGGCATGTTCCAGCTGCGCTCAACCAGCTTCACTTCCCAGCTTTAAATGCTCTCCTGCTGTTTCAGGGAGGCAGGATTTGGGAATATGGTCTCCAAAAGGCCGTTCCTGAGGGGTGGAGGGGGAACAGCCGGGTGGGGGCTGGGATCTGCTCCCTGTGGGACAGGACAGGAGGAAACGGCCTCAGGCTGGGCCAGGGGAGATTCAGGTTGGATATTGGGGAGAATTTCTTAATGGAAAGGGCTGTCCAGGGTGGAGTCCCCATCCCTGGAGGGATTGCAAAGCCGTGTGGGTGTGGCACTGGGGACATGGGCAGTGCTGGCCCTGGCAGTGCTGGGTGTCAGTGATCTGAGAGGACTTTTCCAGCCTCAGTAATTCCATGATTCTGTGGTTCTTCACACCCAAAACGAACCAGCCAGGAATATCCTGGTCTGACTTTCTGTCCTTCGGATTGACTTTGTGTCCTGCCCTTTGATAAACCCAACACCTCATCCTGGAAATGGAACAAATTCACCAAAGCATCACGGATTTAACAAGATCAGAAGTCCCGAGTGCAGTTTGGACTAAATATTGGCACAAGCACCCTCATTATTCCCTGATTTTCTACCTATCCTGAACAACTCCGTGTGACCTCCAAGGTGGGATCAGGGAGTGCCAAGAGGGCTCCGTGTGCTGGATGCACAGGGAGGAAGAGAGCAATTATCCTAATGGGCTTTAATTGCAGAATCACGGGATCATTTCGGTTGGAAAAGACCTCTGGGATCAGGGTTCCAGCCGTTGCTCGATGAGGATGGAGGTGGTCAGGCCACCAGAGCAGGGAGGTGGCGTTTGCTGCTGTGGGGTTTGCTGGGGATCGGGGTGGACGTGGAGCCAGCCCGGCACACACCGACCCGGAGCTCAGAGCAGGTGTGGGACTGAGGGAGGACACGCTGAACCAAGGGGTTCCTTCGGGACCAGGAGGACTTCCAGGAGTCCAAGACTGTCCAGGCAACGCAGAGGGAGAGAGGATCAGTCCATCAGTGGGAAGGGGCTGGAGCCCCAGGAGCGGCTGAGGGCAGGGATGGGTGGGATGTTGGGAAGGAATTGCTGGCTGGGAGGGTGGCGAGGGGCTGGGCTGGAATTGCCAGAGCAGCTGGGGCTGCCCCTGGATCCCTGGGAATGCCCAAGGCCAGGCTGGACACTGGGGCTTGGATCCAGCTGGGACGGTGGGAGGTGTCCCTGCCCATGGCAGGGGTGGAGTGGGATGACTGTAAGATCCCTTCCAACCCAAACCATTCCATGATTGCATAATTCAACAATTCCCTCATTAATCCCATCCCAGAGAGAAGAAACTCCTGGTTTTTCCCTTTTCCAGAGCAGTTGTGACCCCAGCTCTTTGCAGAGCACTGGGGTGAACTTTTCATTGCTTCGAAGCCAAATGAGTCCCAAAAATGCTGAAGTTTGGAGTCCCTGGGAGCAGCAGCAGATGGCACGGATTTGGTGGGAGATCCTGATGTTTGTTCCCTGATTCCCACTCATGGGATATCCGAGGGAGGAAGGTTTTGAGGAGACCTTGAGGTTATTTTTATTTTGACTAAAGTTCGAAAACGCTGCTGTAAGAATTCAGTCCCAATGCTGAGAGCTGTGCACCAGCTCTGACTTACAAAAAACCAAATAAATGCTGGAAGAGTTGGTGCTAACTGGCCCATAAAAAAATAAATAAATACTGGAATAGTTGGTGTTAAGCGGCCCAACTTCCTTGAGCCAGCTCGTGTTTTCTGGATAATCCGTGGGGATGGCAGCGGTTGGATCCTGTGAGTCACCCCGAGCCTTCCTCTTGCTTGAGCAAACCCTGAGTTCCTTAAATTGGATAATTCAGCTCCCTGGCTCCTCTCTTGTCTTTTCTGATTAATTGGTCAAAATTTGGGCTTGGTTTGACCAGACAGAGCTTTTGTTTGTGGTGCTTAATCGGGAGGTTTGTGTGTTTTGGGGGGAGAGCTCTTGTGAGCAGCGCTTCAATTCCTGTGATTTTTGGTTGGGGTTTTTATTCTGGATCTTCCCACGAATCCAGGCCAGGTGGGATGAGCTTGGAGCAGCCTGGTCGAGTGGAAGGGTCCCTGCCCGTGGTCTTTTCCAACTCAAACCCTTCTGTGATCCCATAAAGCAGTGGGTGCTGGGCTGGGTGGGGCCGGGAGTTCCTGGTGTTGGGAATTCCGGTTGCTGCAGATCTGTGAGTTTTATTTAAAGCCTGTGAGTGTTTTCAGCACGGGCTGGAGCCTGATGTGCTGAACATCATAAAACAAAGTCTGGCTTTTGTCTTGCGTGGTGTCAGACAGACAGACAGACAGGGCAGGAGCTGTAGGTGTGACCGAGGCTGTTTGGCATCTCCCCATCCTCCTGTTCGCAGCCTCGCATCTGCCCCGGTGGAAGAGCAAACACTCCCCCGATCTAATCTCGTTAAATGTTCCAGGCTGTAATACCTTAATTTGGCTGCTGACATGAGGCTGCTGATGGGGAAACGAGGTGGGAATCAGCACTGACAGCCACGGGAGATTGGCATCTTTTGTTGCACAGATTAAGGGAACCTGAGCTCCGAGCCCTGCCGGGTGTGCCCGTGACCAGAAATAGTCCCTGCAGCTGAGTCACGGCTCCGAACCACGCAGGGAACTGAAATCTTGCTGCAAATGGCTCGGTTTGTTCTCATCTCGAGCTGTTATCAGCCTCCGGGGGATCCAAGGGCACAAAAATCCACGGCCAGACTGGTCCCAGTTGGGGTTTTCAGCCTGGAGAGGAGAAGGCTCCAGGGAGAGCTCCCTGCAGCCTTTCGGTGCCCTCAGGGGATTGAAAGGAAAGAGGGAGAGGGACTTTCCACACAGGCAGAGCACGAGGGAAGAGGTTTAAAGGAAAAGAGGAGAGGTTTCGGTGGGATATTGGGGAAATATTCCTGGCAGTGGGGGTGCTGAGGTCCTGGCAGAGAGGTTGTGAACTCCTCATCCCTGGAAGCATCCAAGGCCAGGTTGGATACTGGGGCTCAGAGGAGCCTGGGACAATGGGAAGTGTCCCTGCCATGGCAGGGCTGGCACTGGATCATCTTTAAAGTCATCTCCAACCCAAGCCATTCCATGATCTTGAGTATCTTTTCCAACCTAAATGATTCTGTGATCCTCTGTGCTGCAAAGAAACTGAAAAAGGTCTTTTCTTCTTTCAATTTACGGCGACTTGGAAGCAAAGTGGACAAAGTCTGTTCTTGCTCTGCTCCTCTTAATGCTTAAAATCTGGAGGGGGGAGGGAATCCTGCCTGGAATGCAGCCCCTGTGCGGGATTGCTTTTCCAAAGTGTTTGAAAACAATCACTTCTGCAGGAGCAGGGGCTCGTTTGAACAGCCAGTTCTGTCCTTGAGACGAACATTCCGGGATGCCAGAGGAAAATAGCAGGCTGGAATTCGCCTCGTGTTTGAGGTTAGCTCGAGAGGAGTTTTCAGCCGGGGTGGTTTTATATAGCAGCTCTCAGTGGAAACAGTTCGTCTGTCATATTTTTAGGTTCAGGGATTTCTTGGAGGTCACCCCGAGTTCACACTCCTTTCCCTCCTGCCCTGATGGAGGTAGGAATTCTTGTTTGGAGTGACTGGGGTCCAAAGCTGCTGTCAAACCACGTCCCTCTGTTCCAGCAGGTTCATGGGATGAGTGTGCGCAGCTCCGTCCCCAGTTTGGGGAAAATCCTGCTTCTGTTTGATCCCTGTGAAACTCAGAATCCCAGACTGGTTTGGGTTGGAGGGACCTTAAATCCCATCCCATCCCAGGCTGCTCCAAGCCCCAGTGTCCAACCTGGCCTTGGATGCTGCCAGGGGTGAGGAGTTCACAACCTCTCTGCCGGGACCTCAGCACCCTCCCAGGGAGGAATTCCTTCCCAGTATCCCATCTAACCCTGCCCTCTGTCTGTTTAAAGCCATAATTTAGGGCACTTAATTATCCCTCTGCCTTTCAGCCACTTGAAACTCCTTCCAAAGGGCCCTTAATAGAAAGCAGAGAAGCCTCCAGCACAAATTTCTCTCCAGTAGCACATTTTTCCTATAGATTATCCTTTAATTTTCATGGACGGGAATGTTCTGCTGCTGTAAGGAGAGAGCACAGCCTGTGTGGGGCTGCGTGCAGAAATATATATGGAGTTACCGACTTTTCCAAGAGGAAAAGGTGATGTCATGGGCTGTGGAAAGAATATTTTTTATATTCCTTCGCTCATCTGATCACACTTAGGATATAAATAGTGAGGAAAGGCACAAGGCAGTGAAATGAAACCCACTCCGGGAAGGCTCCCCAGAGCTCCGTGCTGGGGTCGGGCAGAGCTGGATCCATCCAGGGGTGTTTTCCAGCACATTAACGGCGGCGTGTGGAGCCATCTGTCACGGCTTGGAGGTGGCCAGCCCAGTCAGCAGCTCATTAGGCAGGGCCAGGAGTAAAAAATAGCCCAGAAAATCAGGATATAATGGGAAAAGGGGAGACTGGAGAGCGGGAGGAAGCGGAGTCCATGCAGTGCTGTAATTGAGTCCCTCGTTTGCTGCTGCTCCCCGTCAGCAGCTCGGTCCCACTTCCCACTGGGAGAGCTGGGAATGTTCCCCTGGAGAAGGGAAGGAGCCAGGGAGAGCTGCGAGCCCCTTGCAGGGCCTAAAGGGGCTCCAGGAGAGCTGCAGAGGGACTGGGGCCAAGGGCTGGAGGGCCAGGAGGCAGGGAATGGCTTCCCAGTGGGAAAGGGGAGCTTGGGCTGGGATGTTGGGAAGGAATTGCTGGCTGGGAGGGTGGCGAGGGGCTGGGCTGGAATTGCCAGAGGCAGCTGGGGCTGCCCCTGGATCCCTGGGAATGTCCAAGGCCAGGCTGGACACTGGGGCTTGGATCCAGCTGGGATGGTGGGAGCTGTCCCTGCCCATGGATGGGGTGGAATGGGATGGGATTTACGGTCCTTTCCAAACCAACCCATTCCCTGATTCCCTGTAATATAGCATATAATGTATAATAAATTTATAACATCATAAACCCCACAAACAGCATTATCTAATATTACCCATAACCATATAAAGTTCTATATAATTTTTAATCTAACACAATATAATCCATCCAGTTTAATCCTATATCCAGCCTAATCCTTTCCAAAGGAAATGGAGAGCCAGGCTCACATGGCCTGGGAGTTTTTGCCCCTGCTTTTCTCTCTCGACTCCTCCCAGCACTCCTGGAGTTCACTGCAATCCCACCAAGGGTGGAGGGTTCTTAAATTACTCCCAGTTCCATGGAAATTGGAGAAGAGGGGAAGTCCAGCGTTATCCCTGGAGAGGGGCTCACGCTTCGTTGCTCCCTAGAATCCAGCAGGAAGGGAGTTCCAGAGATGGGATGAGGTTCAGATGGGATAAGGGTGGCCCGTCCCTGGATCAGGGATCGATCACAAGATATAAACTGAGATAAAACCACAATTGTTTAATTCGGTGTTCACTGAACACTTCCTTATCTCAGCACTTGGTGGCTTTTAGGAGCCCCAGGATGACTCTGGAAATTACTTAACCCTTAATTCCCACGGGCTCTAATTAATTTAGTTCTTAATGAAGCTGCTGATTTTCAGCATCTCTGAAATCAGATCTGGGCTTTATTTGCTCATCTTTTATTTCCTCCTCTTCATTTCCTGGGCTTTATTTGCTCCTCTTCATTTCCCAGAGCGTTTCAGGGCTTGGCTCACCCAGGGCTGCTCCATCCCTGGCTCTCAGAGGTTCTCTGGGATGCCACGGAGGCGAATCCAGGTGGGAATCAGGCTCTGCTCCCAGGGAACAAGGACAGAACAAGGAGAAACAGCCTCAGGTTGTGCCAGGGGAGGTTTAGATTGGAATGAGGGAAGATTTCTCCCTGGAAAGGGTGGTCAGGCATTGGAACTGCCCATGGAAGTGGTGGGATCCTCATCCTGGAGGGGTTCAGAGCCCTGTGGATGTGGCACTGGGGACACAGGGCAGTGCTGGCCTGGGCACTGCTGGGCACTGCTGGACTCGATGCTCTTACGGATCTTTTCCAACCCAAACAATTCCGTGTTCCTGTGATTCCAAAGCACCTTTGCTTTTCCCTCTTGCCCATCCTGTCCTTTCCCTCCTGCTTTCGCCATCGGACCAAGCAGAGGAATAAAAACCCCTTGGATTCCCACTTCACTGACCTTCCTCCCACATCTTCTCCATCCACGAGGATTTTCCTTTTTCCTTCCTGTTTTTCCTAAACTGGGGCATAGATTCCCCATATGATTCCCGTTGATCAGTTGTCCAATCAATTCCTTAAATATTTTTTATTTCCTGGAGGTTTTTTTGCCCATCCCAGGGCTGGGCTGGGATTTGGATGGGCAGAGGAGCTGCCAATCCCTCGTTGGAATGCAGGGAAATGCGGGAGGTCACGGAGCCACAGCCTAAATAAGTGATGGGATGTCATGAAAAATTCCTCTTGGAGCACAAGGAGAGCTCGGCACCTGCCAGGAGCTTGCTTGGCTTTTATTTATTTTTAATTTTCCCTCTCTTTTTGAATTCCCTCTGTATTTTATTCATGTTTCTGTCTGGGCAGGCTCAGGGGGTTTTGGGGCCGTGCAGAAAACAGGGATTTTTTTAAGGAAAAAAGAGGATGAGACACAGAGAGGGGAGGCACAAAGGCAGAAGAAAAGTGGGAGAAAGCAGGAATGAGAAATGAGGCCGGGGAGAGCCTCGTTAGCAACAAGGAGGGATGAGCAGCAGCATAAAACAGGAATGTCTCCATTCCAAGGAGTTTTCCGTGCATCCATCTTCTCCTGGCTTGGATATTTGGGATGCCCCAGCTGGATCTGCTGGAGGTGGGAAGCGGATCCCATCCTTCCCGGGATCACAGCGGAGCTCTGGGATCTCCGGAGCTCCCCGGCTCACCCAGGGGTGCGAGCAATCCTGCCCAGTGGGAATCCTGATACCCCTGGCACTGGAAATGGAACCAGTGGAGCCATCGCCTCTGGCATGGATGGAATTCTGTCCCACGTGGATCAGGGGATGCGAGGGGGCTGGGTAGAGGCAGCCAGGCAGGCTCTTCCTTCTGCCTGGAATGTCTGGGAAAGGAGGCCTCTCTCCTTTGCTTTTCCAACGTGCTCAGATCCCACTCCTTCCCTGAGCCTGAATTTATGGATGTCCAGGTGTTGTATCCATGAATTTGGATGGAGTCACTCTGGCATCCACTGGCTTTGATGGATCCTTTCCTTTCCTTTCCTTTCCTTTCCTTTCCTTTCCTTTCCTTTCCTTTCCTTTCCTTTCCTTTCCTTTCCTTTCCTTTCCTTTCCTTTCCTTTCCTTTCCTTTCCTTTCCTTTCCTTTCCTTTCCTTTCCTTTCCTTTCCTTTCCTTTCCTTTCCTTTCCTTTCCTTTCCTTTCCTTTCCTTTCCTTCCTTTCCTTCCTTTCCTTTCCTTTCCTTTCCTTTCCTTTCCTTTCCTTTCCTTTCCTTTCCTTTCCTTTCCTTTCCTTTCCTTTCCTTTCCTTTTCCTTTCCTTTCCTTTCCTTTCCTTTCCTTTCCTTTCCTTTCCTTTCCTTTCCTTTCCTTTCCTTTCCTTTCCTTTCCTTTCCTTTCCTTTCCTTTCCTTTCCTTTCCTTTCCTTTCCTTTCCTTTCCTTTCCTTTCCTTTCCTTCCCTTCCCTTCCCTTCCTCCCTTCCCTTCCCTTCCCTCCTTCCCTTCCCTTCCCTTCCCTTCCCTTCCCTTCCCTTCCCATTCCCCATTCCCCATTCCCCATTCCCCATTCCCCATTCCCCATTCCCCATTCCCAGACAATGACCTTGGAACCGGGGTAGGGATCTCTGACTTTGAGTCCTGCGAGAAGGATTTGATGAGGATTTGACACCTTAAAAACGTGGAGAGAGGGGTTTGGAACAGCAGCTGCAAAAGCAGGGCCAGGCTCGTGGTTCCGTGACGGTTTTGCCCCGGATTTCGCCATCCCCCGTCCCCGCTCCTTTCTCTGGGAGCAGCTTCTGGCTGCAGCTTTAATCCTGCTTTTTTTTTTTTTTTTTTTTATTTCCTGAAATAATTCCCTTTTTTTGTTGGTTTTTTTTTTTTTTTTGTGACTAACAATGACCTCAGCTGTTTGTTTAAGGAGTTCATAACCCCTCCGAAACGTTCCAACAACCCCAAGGAAGTTTCCAAGGAACCCTTGGGTTGGGAGCCTCTGGCATCGATCGGGGCTTCTGCTTTATGTTCCTATCAAACAATAACCAAATTAGAAGGGAAGGAGAAAATAAACACGTTTGGGGTAAATAAAGACAAATTTATTTGTCTCCAACGCCGCCGCTGGAGCTCAGGGAAGGGCCAGCAGACGGCTTGGCCCGGCTGCTGCTCCTTCCTGCCAGGAAAACGTGCTGGGAAGGGGGGAATGAGGCAACAAAACCATGATGGAAACACACAGGCCTCGGTTTGGGTGGAAAATGCCCTGAAAAGGGGGTTTGGCTTAGCGAGGCTTCTTAGGCTGGGCTTAAAGCTGAGCTGGGCTTAGTCTAGGCTGAGTTCACTGAGGTCACGCGAGCTGGACAAATTCTGGATGGGCTTTGCTGGGTTTGGAGCGTTTTATCCATCAGTGGCCATCCCGAGAGAGGCGGGAGTCGGTGGCTCCACCAGACCTGGAACCGGGAGTTCAGCGCCCAAGTCCTGGTGCCAGATCCCTGATTCCAGGGAATCCCGGTGCCAGATCCCCGATTGCAGGGAATCCCAGTGCCAGATCCCTGATTCCAGGGAATCCCGGTGCCAGATCCCCGATTCCAGGGAATCCCGGTGCCAGATCCCCGATTGCAGGGAATCCCGGTGCCAGATCCCCGATTCCAGGGAATCCCGGTGCCAGATCCCCGATTGCAGGGAATCCCAGTGCCAGATCCCTGATTCCAGGGAATCCCAGTGCCAGATCCCTGATTCCACGGAATCCCAGTGCCAGATCCCTGACTTGGTGCCCAAATCCCAGTGACAGGTCCTTGACTCCAGCACCTAAATCCAGGTGGCAGATCCCTGATTCTGGTGCCCAAATCCCAGTGACAGATTCCTGATTCCAGTGCCCAAATCCCAGTGGCAAATCCCTGATTCTGGTGCCCAAATCTCAGTGACAGATTCCTGATTCCAGTGCCCAAATCCCAGTGCCAGATCCCTGACTTGGTGCCAAATCCCGGTGGCAGATCCTTGACTCTCGTTCCCAAATCCAGGTGGCAGATGAGGGTTCCATGGATGAGTTTGGATCTGCTTTGGCAAATCCTCCTCCTCTGAAATTCCATCTACATTAAATCTCTTTGGATTTTTTTCATTGCTATTATTTTTATTTCCTGTCTTCTCATTTTCCTTTTTTTTTCTTTTCCTAATCTTTAATTTATTTTCCCTGTTTTCCCTTTTCTTTTTCCCTCCTTCCCTTTTCCTTTGGTTTGTTGTTTTTTTTTTTTTGCTTCATTTTTCTTTCATTTCCTTGTTGCTTTTTTCTTTTTCTGGTTTTTCATCTTTTGTTTTCGTTTTCCCTTCTTTTTTTCCTTCCTCCTTTTCCTTCTCGCTTTTCTTCTTCCTTTTTCCTTCTTCTTTCTTTTCTGCCTTCTTTCTTTCTTTCTTTCTTTCTTTCTTTCTTTCTTTCTTTCTTTCTTTCTTTCTTTCTTTCTTTCTTTTCTTTCTTTCTTTCTCTTTCCTTCTTTCCTTCATTTTAATTTTTTCTCCCTTTTCCCCCCTTCCATACTTACTCCAACCTCCCCAGAGCAGTTTTCTTCCATTTCGAAATTGTCTTCATTCCCCAGAATTCTGGAAAACACCTTTCTTGGAGATACTGCTGATCTTTGGGGCAGGAGGAGCATCAGATTTAGGGAACACCTGTGGACCTTATCCTTAACCAGAACTTTTTTGGCATCCATCCCATCCTTTGGGAACCACTCCCACCCCAAACCCTCAGATTTCCAGCCTCAAAAATGTTCTTAAAGGGCACTTTTAACCCCAAAAGGGACTTTTTATTCTTCCCCCATCACCGCCCTGGTGTCGAATTCCCCAGTCCCGGGGGACTCCACCCTCCTCCCTCATCGTCTTTCCCCCCAGGAATCGCTTTGGAATGGGGTGAGAACTCCTCGTGCTCATCCTAAACCGTTTCTTCCCGGGATTGCTGCCCCGGGAGTCGCCGCAAAGGGAATTTCGCGGCCGCCGGGCCGCTCCTCTCCCTCCTGCTCCAGCTCTTGGCACCCAAAGTTCCCTTTGTTTGTACCTTTCCAGGGCTGTGACAATGAGCGCGGGGCCGTCCAGGGGTTACTGTGACACTCCAAGGAAAAAGCCTTGGCTTTTGTTTTCCAGAGGTTCTTGGGCTGCTTTTATCTCCAACAAATACCCATAAATCCTGCCGGGGCTCCCCGTGCCCGGGGCCGTCTGGCGGGTGCAGCCCCGGCATCAAATCCTGCCTCAGCTGCTGCTCAGCATCATTTTAATCCCAGGAATATGTGTCCTGTAGGATTTGGGGCTTTTAATGAATTAGGAGCCGGGCTTGGATGATCCAGGAGTTTTTTCTAGGTTGCCAAAAGTGCGGCACGTTCTCCACTGGAGTTTTTAACTCCACGCTTTCGTTCCTTGCAAATTCCAAATTCCTGAAACGGTTCGGATCCACCAAAAAGGGAACAGGTTCAAATAAACTCGGGATTTTCTCCGGAGGAGGAGGTTTGTGGAGGGGGAGAGGGGCTGGCCATGCTCCCAGGCAGACCTGGCATGAGTGGGAGCGTGAAATCCTCCTCTTTCACCATGGAATCATGGAATGGGTTGGGTGGGAGGGGACCTTAAAGGACCTGATTCCACCCCCTTCCTCACCTTCCCTATCCCAGTGTGCTCCAAGCCCCATCCAGCCTGGTCTGGGACACTCCCAGGGATGGGGCACTTCTTTGGGAAACCTGTTCCAGGAGCTGGGAAGGGGCTGGAGAATTCCTGAGGGAGCTGGGAAGGGGCTCAGGCTGGAGCAAAGGAGGCTCAGGGGGGACCTTGTGGCTCTGCACAAGTCCCTGACAGGAGGGGGCAGCCGGGGGGGTCGGGCTCTGCTGGCAGGGAGCAGGGACAGGAGGAGAGGGAACGGCCTCAGGCTGGGCCAGGGCAGGCTCAGGGTGGATATTGGGAATATTCCTCTTGGAAAAGGCTGTCCAGGCCTGGCAGGGGTGGAGTCCCCATCCCTGGAGGGATTTCGGAGCCCTGTGGATGTGGCACTTGGGGACACGGGGCAGTGGTGGCCTCATCACCCATCCTTCCCAAATCCCATCTCCTGGCGTGTCCCTGGAACCGTCCAAGGCACTCTCCCCTCTTCCAAGGATTTATTTTATGTTTTAGTTTCTATTTTTCCCCCCATGCCACCCCTCCCAGGGGACACCCTGGTGGCTTCTCCTTCACCCTGAGCACCCCAAGACCCTTCAGGCCACCTCCAGAGGGTCCTGCTGCCTCAGCCCTTGCCCCTAATGAACAATCAAGAAGTCTTTAATTAGCAAAGCCACATTTCTGGAAGCAGAAAAGGGTCACGGAGCCGCCGGACCACCCGCGGCTTCCCGCATCCCGCAGGTGTTTGACTCCTTGGAGCAAGGAGACCCAATCCTTTTGTTTCCAATAAAAAAACCCCACGGAGGAGCAGTTCCAGAGCCGAGGCTGCCTCCTGCAAAGCCAGGCCAGGGCTCTGCCGTGTGCTTTGTGTTTACAGTGGAGCTTAAAGAAATAAGCATCGCTTACATAGGGGGAAAAATGAGAACGCTCTCAAATTGGACCCCAGGGCAAGGCTGGCCGAGAACAATGGATCTGCTAAACAAAACCTCCGAGGGAAAGGAGGAAGTTATCAGGAAAAGCAGGGATGTATTAGTTTAGTTTCTTCAGGAAAAAAAAAAAGAAAAAGAGGGAGGCATTCCAAGCACTTGAACTTGAGCGGATCCATTTCGCCGCCCAGACGTTCTCCCCTGGCGCGGCCGAGTGACCCCGGCCGGCGTCGGCGAGCGCGGAGCTCTCCCGTTCCCTCCGTGGCAGCTGGGACAGGAGGAGCAGGAGCAGGAGCAGGAGGAGGAGGAGGAGGAGGAGGAGGAGGAGGCCGCTGCCTCCCGTCACGCGTCCGTCCTGGAAAAGAGACGGGAGGACGGCGCTGGGATGCGGCGCTTGGTGGGAAGAGGGCAGCCAGAGTTTAGGAGCCACGGCCTGCGGACGGTTTCCTGCTGGGCGAAGGCACCCACGGGCTCCCGGAGCGCCGTGTCCCACAGCATTTTTGCCTTTTCCTGGCGTTTTTCGGGCGGGAAGTGGCGCAAGCCCTCCACGGGTCGTTCCGTGGTTGCTCCTGTGGGATTTGCCCCGGGTTCCGTGCACAGCTCGTGGCAGGGAACAGCACAGGAGCTGCTCCATCTCCCTCGTATTCCCAGCTTTTCCACGTCTTAACCCGCGCTGGGGAGCGCTTCCCAGCGTTGCCATCGCTTCCCAGTGCTCCCAGCACTCCCCAGCCCGAGGAGGGCGGGAGGAAGCGCCGCTAATCCTCATTAAATGTATAAATTTATGGCCCCGTGGTGCTGCAATGTTTAATCAGGGCTCCGTGACTGTGCCGTGCTCCGGGTACAAGTTCAGTGCAAGGTGAATCTTGGCTGAGATAATCTGGAAGTTCAGCCGGAGGTGAAGGCAGCGGCGGCTCCTCACAGCCCGCCCGGGGTGAGCAAGAGGTCACCTCCTTTTTTTATCCTTTTTTTTTTTTTAGCCCCTTTTTAACGTGTAAACACGAGAAAAATGCAACTTTGCAGAGGGTTTGGCATCAGCTGAGCAGCAGCAGGAAAGCGAAGCGTGGAGTGCTCGGCCCCGTGGGGCTCGGGGAGGTGATGCCGGTGGTTTTTGGGATGTCCGGAGAGGTTCGGTTCACGTCTCACAAATCTCACGGGGTTTTGTCACCATGCAAAGGGGGAGCCCTCAGGATTTCTTGGCTCAGCCGTCCCTGCTCCCCGCTGCTGGTGGGACCCCTCAGAGGGGAAATGCCCCTGGCTGCGGGGTCTGGGTGTCCCAGGCCGGTGCTGGTGGCACCCTCTGGGCTCCGTCGGTCCCGGAGCGTGGTTCGGTGTCTCCTGCTCCCTGCAGTGCCTGGCTCTGCTGCTGACGGGCGGCACTGACCCCTCCCGGCCCCAAAGCTGCTCCGTCCGTGACTTGGGAATGCTGCCTCCTGGAAAAGTGGCATTGGAGTGATTGGTTCTTTTCCCTTTTTGGGGATGATTTTTTCCCAGCTGGGATGATGCTGGAGGTGGTTTCCCCTAGGTTTATTTGGACAGTTCCTGATTTCTCCCCTCTGAAGCCCTTTCCTGTGTTCGGGGGTTTTGTGCTTTGTGCTCGTGGTTGCTCTTCCCTGACTAAAGGTTTGTCTGCTCCTGAAATATTGGGATTTTCCACGTTATTTCCTTACATTTTCTTTGGAGCCACTGATTTGGACGTGTGAGTCAGGCAGGGAAACCCAGGAGGCCGTGGACACCTGGAATGCAGCAGCGGAAAAGGAATTCTGTATGATGGGGTACCCTGAGCATGGAGCCATCATCTCCCAACCACGGAGCTTTTCCAAAATCCACCTTCTCCTCCCCGAAACACCTTCAAAAACGCCTCCAAGGACAATTCCCTACACCCTGAGCGCTTTCCAAGCATCACATCCCGAATTTCTCCCCTATGGCATTGGATGCTGATGCCAGAGGATTTATCCAGCCCCGTCCTCGCTGGGTGCAGCTCCACCAGAACCCGATCCGGGGGATGCTGCTACAGGAGACATCTTTGCCTTGGGAATGAATCCCTCTTTGTGGCGGTTCAATGGAAAAGCCAAGTGTTATTCAATAGCGGAATTCCCTGCGGAACGCTCTTCCGAGGCTCTTTCATTCCTCCTGGCTCCTGCCCAGTATTGTCCCCGTGTGTCGTCGGAGGGTCCGGAGGGTGGAAATCCGCCCGTCTCTGGGCCCAGCCTTCCCTGCAAACTTGTGAACCTGCCTGGAGAATGGGATGAGTCCAAGGGATTATTTTTAGGAGTGCAAATTGGCCACTAAATCCAGCAGCTCCGCTTCCTTTTGTTCCCGTGGCCATTCATAAAATCCCCCTGTCGGGGTGTTATCGCTGGGAAGGGCTGCTGCCATCCCGAAACGTTGGAATCCCAGGGGTTTTGCACCAAATCGTTTTCAGGCCTTGTTTCTTTTTTTTTATTTTCCAAGGGCTGTGCCGTGGCGAGAGAAACTCGGGATTTCCCTAGAATTTAGCGGAGCCTTCCCTGCGGGCAAAGATCCAGCGGGTGACTAAAGCCAGGCCGGGAGTGCGGCTTGGGGGGACTTTCCAGAGCTGTCACCCCACACGTGGTGATGCTGATCCTCAGCGTCCCCTCTGGCCAGCCCTTTGCAGGAAGGAATTTTCCCAGTATCCAACCTTGCACAACTTGAGGCCGTTCCCTCTCCTCCCGTCCCTGTTCCTTGGGATAAGATCCCGAATTCCCCCCGGCTGCCCCCTCCTGTCAGGGAGCTGTGCCTCCTTTGCTCCAGGCTCCCTCGGCCGCTCCTGGTGCCCAGAAACACAAATTTTCTGAGGTTTTAACGAGGCCCTTGGAAGAAATTCCTTCGGGAAGAGGAGAAAAGTCAACCCCGTGTAATTCCAGCGTGGCTTCAAAGCAGGTGGAAAGCCAGAGGTGGAAAGCCAGAGGTGGAAAGCCAGAGGTTTTCCTCCCAATAAACGATGAATGTTTGCAGCTGGAAAGCCGGGAGATCTCTCTGTGCAAAAAGCTTTGTGGAGCCCTTTCCCTGGAAATCTGGGCTATCAGGAATACAAGAACCTATAAACAGGCAATAATGTGAAGCTGAAAATAATCCAGGCTGGACAGATTTGGGTTTTGTTGGTCTCAAACCTCTCTCCATTACAAACTATCCTCGCTGCCATAAATCCTTCCAGCAGATTCCTCTCCTGGATTCTTTTTTTTTCCCCAGTAACTGTTTGACTTTTGCAGATAAAAAGAGAAAAAACCAAATTAAATTGCTGCTTTTAACTTGCAAGATCAACCCAGTTAAATGTGAGGCGAGGAGCTTGGAATTGGTTCTGTCCCCTGGGTGGGACATCCCAGGAGACCTGGAGGTGTCACTTGGGGTGGTTGTGTCTCACGGAGAGGTCCAAGCAGGACTCTTGGATCTGTAATAATTCCCAGAAATCCAGGTCTGGGGAGCACCTAAATTAAGATTTACCTTCCCTGTGCTCCGTGTGTGGATCCCTTTCCTTGTCCATCACCAATTCCCTGTGGGTGCTCTCCAGCCCCTCACCCCAAGGACCCCCAATTCCCAGAGCAAATCCTCTTTTCCGGTGAAACCAATGACAGCTCTGCTCCTGTTTTCACTTAGGCCACGATTTCCCCCTCCGTGCCTTTCACAATTCAACAACAAACATCATGTTCCAATTCCTGGTGCCTTTTCTCTTTGGGAACGCTATTGTCCGAACCCCACGTCTTCCCAGGGGTCGGAATGTTTCTTTCTCTTTCAGTATTCCTTTCCCACGAGGCGGAATTGAAACCTCCCCAAAATAAATTACTTGGGCTGCGCTTGTCCGTGGCTGCTGCTGCTGGAAGCTCCTTGGGTTTTTGTCGTCCATAACAATTCCCTGCTGGCGGGTGGAAGGGGCTGCTCCACCAGCGGTGGGATGGGTTCTGGATGTGGACGCACTGGGAATTGCCACCGGTTTTCCATAGTTTTGTGTCTTTTTCGGAAGTCCCCAGCACGACCGGGTCCGACCACTGTTTTGTGTCCCACTGGAGCATCTTGTCCTGTCCTCCAGGTGGACAGTGGTGGGACACAAGTGCAGCCTCTCGTTGTCACCTCTGCTGAGGAGCTGCGGTGTCCAGACAGGACAAGGAGCTGCTTGAAGGAAGTTTCTTCCAAGGTTTCGGAGTTGGAGGCGCGATCTGGTACAAATCAAAGCAGGGCCGGTTTGTGGAAGGTGTTGGGTCAAAGGTTGTTCATTCCAGGTAGCAAGAGCACTGCGAGGAGGAACATCAGACAGCGGTTGTGAGGCTAAGGAGGGATAATGGAGCTTGGAGAGCTGTTTTCACCTTGGTTCTGAAACCATTCCCTCCTTCTTCCCCGGAAAACCAGAGCGGGCACTCAGGGACTTGGACATGGCCCTCAGCAGGGTTCAGGGCAGGAGTGCTGCTTCCAGCTGGGAAAGCACCAAACTGACTGAATTCCTGCTTTTTCATGCCCCATAAAACTCATCACAAGCACTTGGCCATAACCACGTGGCATCGGCGTCCCTCCCGCGGGGATCTGAGTGTCCCCAGAATCCCACCGCGAGCAGACCTCGGCCCGGCTGGGTGTGCTTGGAGAAACGAGGACTGAAATGGTGCTGAGCATCCTCAGGGACACAAGAACTCCCTAATTTAGGCTTTTGTTGAAGGAAAGGTTTGGTTCTCTATGGAATGTTCCCCACTAACCCTGGCGCCATCTCATCTGCTGGGATGGTACCGGCAGAGGAAAGTCCTCTCCAATCCATCTTGGTGGAATCCAAATCCATCCAGTCCCACCAAACCCATCTTGGTGCTCCGCCCTGTCCCTGGGAGGAAATCTGATGGTGGATCAGAGGGAAGGAGTGGATTTTTCTGGGATGGAATCCCAGAACCACCCTGGTTAGAAGGGACCTTGAGGGCTCATCTGGTCCAGCCCGGTGTGGGGAAGGAGCGCCTGGAAGGAACCCTGTCGTGCATCCCAAAAGCCTCCAGCAATGGGGTCTCCACCACATCCACAGGGAAGTTGTCCCAGTGGAAGATGGGTCTCACTCCATGGAATTTCTTTCTTGTGTGGAGATCGAACCTTTCCTGTGGCACCTTGGAGCCTTTGCTCCTTGAGAAGAGAGATCTTCCTCCTCCTCCTCCTCCTCCTCCTGGTAGCCACCCCTAAAGGGCTGGAAAACCACGATGAGGGGACGTCTCTTACGCAACCGAATCCCTTCCCTTTTCCTGGCAAAACTGGTGCATTCCCATGGGAATTTCCTGCAGGTCAGGAGCTTTTGGTGCAATTCCCTGTTGGGGGATGCTGGGTCACACGGGGCACTCACAGCCCCTGGATCCCTGGCCATGTCCAAGGCCAGGCTGGACATTGGGGCTTGGAGCAGCCTGGGACAGTGGGAGGTGTCCCTGCCCGTGGGGGTTGGATCTGGGTGGGCTTTAAGGCCCCTTCCCACCCAAACCATCCCACGATTCCATGGCTGTGACACGGGCGCGAGCGTGCAAAGGCCGGTGGTGGCTTTGATCCGGTTCCAGGAGCTCTGGCAGGGCTCGCAGGCTGTGTTTGGAATCAGTTTGGATTCACATTCCAGTACTCCTGGCTTGGCTGGGAGGATTTGATCCAGATTCTGTCGTCAGACAGAACAAACTGTCCCCGCTCTCCTTCGCATCTGGAGGGGGACGCGGAGTCAAACGGTGGCCTGGTGTCCTCCTGCAGGGACCTTCCAGCCATCCTCTCCCTGTGCTTGAGGCGAGGGGCATAAAAATTTGTCTGCTTGGATAAAAAGGACGTTTTTGAAGAGTTTGAGGTGCTGACATTGCAAGGGGGGTGGAAAGGAAGTGGTTTTGAGGTAGAGCTGGTGGTTGGACTTGATGATGTGAAAGGTCTTTTCCAGTTTAAACGATTCCATGAAATGGGGGGAAAGTTCTTCCTAGGGGAGCCTGGGGCAGGGCTGGGAACCGGCTCCCGGTTTAATTCTTTCATTCCAGCATTTCCTTCTCTTGAATTCTGATTTCACTTTGAATACAAGCGCCTCTATGCGTATATATAGGATTTTAATTTCTTTTTAGCACCTTTCTTTCAGCATTTTATTTAAATTATCCTCCACTTCCCCATTTTTATAAAGCTCCACCTGCACCTCTCCCTGCTCCTGCTCAAGGTGTTCCTGGAACTCCAGGAAGCTGCAGGTCCCCAGCCCTGAGCGTGTCTGCAGCTTCCTGATCTTATCCCACTCCCACATCATCGTGGTGAAAGCTCCTCTTTATTTTTCCCTCCTCTTTTTTCCCTTTCCCTCCTCTCCTTTCCCTTTCCCTCCTCTCCTTTTCCTTCCCCCCCCACCCCACAGTGGATGTGCTGTCGAGTTTGATTTATGGCCTTGAAAGGGAGACTCCAGTTTAAAGAATTAATGGTATTTGCATATTTGATTTGGAAACTCCCCCGGCAGACCCGCGGCAGCCCCGCGCCGCCGGCTTTTTCCTTTCCCTTTCTTTTCTTTCCCCCTCAGCCCGTTCAGATTTAGCAGCAGAGGTGAAAAGTTGAAGCAGTAAAACCAATAAAACCACATTTATGTGACAGATAAATCGTCTGGAGGCAGCTCTCCCTGAGCCTTCGGGCTTCCTCCTGCAGGACCTCTCCCCTCCGGAGCGCGACCCACGGCCGGGCTGGGAGCGCCGGCAGCCGGGGCCAAAGGTGCCGGCCCCGGCCGTCCTCGGACCTGCCGAGCCAAAAAAGATGGATGTGGGCAAACAGTTGGAAAATACACAGCCCATCTGTCACTGTCGGGAGGCACCCGGGGGGAGCCTGGCTCTGGGAGAGCTCCGGGAAGGTCCAGGCTGAGGTGGGAGCGTTGGGAGTCATGGAATCAGTGAGGCTGGGAAAGCGCTCAGAGATGGAGTCCAGCCTTCATTCAGCTCTGCTGGGGCCACCACTGCCCCGTGTCCCCAGTGCCACATCCACAGAGCTCCGAAATCCCTCCAGGGATGGGCACTCCATCAGGCTGGACAGCCCTTTCCAAGAGGAATATTCCCAATATCCACCCTGAGCCTCCCCTGGCCCAGCCTGAGGCCGTTCCCTCTCCTCCTGTCCCTGTTCCCTGCCAGCAGAGCCCGACCCCCCCGGCTGCCCCCTCCTGTCAGGGACTTGTGCAGAGCCACAAGGTCCCCCCTGAGCCTCCTTTGCTCCAGCCTGAGCCCCTTCCCAGCTCCCTCAGGAATTCTCCAGCCCCTTCCCAGCCCCGTTCCCCTCCCTGGACAGCTCCAGCCCCTCAGGGTCTCTCTTGGTGGAAGAGGCCCAAAACTGCCCCAGGATTTGAGGTGTGCCCTGGTCCTGCTGCCACCCTGGTGCTGGGACAGCCCAGGTGCCCTTGGCCTTCTTGGCCACCTGGGCAACACCTGGGCTTGTGTAGAGCCGCTGCCGATGGTTCCAGGTCACTGGAGTTTCTCTGGCAGTGGGAAGCCATTCCCTGCCTCCTGGCCCTCCAGCCCTTGGCCCCAGTCCCTCTGCAGCTCTCCTGGAGCCCCTTTAGGCCCTGCAAGGGGCTCGCAGCTCTCCCTGGCTCCTTCCCTTCTCCAGAGCAACATTCCCAGCTCTCCCAGCCTGATCCAGAGCAGAGGGGCTCCAGCCCTGGGAGCAGCTTCGTGTCCCTCTAAGCTCCAGCACTGCTCCTGAGCCTCTGCCAGAACAATTCCCAACGTTTTAATCTCATCTTCTCCAAACTCCTTCCTAATCCTCACCTCTTTATATCCTTTCTTTCCTCATCCCTTTCCTCCTGGCTCTTTTTCCCCCCTCCCCACCAACAGCTACCTGGCCGCTCCGGCCGCGCACTTTCCATGGCAAGAACTCGTTGGGCTTTGTTTGGGATTTGCCCGAGGCACGTTCAGCCTCCAGGGGCCACCAGCAAGAGGCCTTTGGTGCGTTGTGGGGGTTCCCTTTGAGCCTCTACAGCCATGCGACTCCTCCCAGCAGCCGCCAAACCCCGCGGAAGCGTTTTGGCCCCGGCGCTCGGCCTGAAAAGCGCCTGTGAAATCATATTTAAGGTTGTCTCTCTCGAAGGTGCCCCTTGGAAAAACCTCCCGCCAATGATGTTCAGCTCGGGTTTGTAGTTTAACACAAAGGCCCCGCCGGACAAAGCCGAGCGGGACCCGGGCTGGAAAAGCCCTCTTAGGTCCCAGCTAATCCGTCCCCCCCGCCAGCCCGGGGGATTGTTCCCGACAGCTTGTTTTCCTTGCCCTGACCTACATAGTCAAAAAGAATCTTGTCGCACATTTTTGTTTTGTATCTGGAGGTCTCGGAGGAGCTAAATCCCCTTCTTGGCGGGGCAGGATGCGTTGTTAAACAGCGCCGGGGCCTCCAGGAAAACCATGGAGACGCGGGGACAATGAGGCCTCTATGGGCCCCGCTTGGCCGTGGGACGGGCCCGGCCTCTCCCAGCTCCAGTGGTGGGCGCCGGGACGCGCCGAGCGGGCGATGAAGACGTCCACGCGCTTGGCAGCCTGTCCCCAAATAGAGTGGTCACAGCAGCGCTCCAAGACGGGATCTTTGGGAGGGGGGAAAGGCAGGAGCTCTTAATTAACCTGCTGTGGACGGTGCTGAGGTGAAGGCGGCATCCCGGGAATCCCGGGCTGTGCCCCTGTGGGTGGGGTGGAGAAGCCAAGTCCTCGTTGAGGTGAGGAGATCCACATGTGGGGAAGGCATGGGAGCACCTGGTTTTTAAGGACAATAAGGGTGGGAGCGGTGTGGGAAGAGGGCATTTAGGCAGCCTGGGCTGTCGTTTGCCCGTCCCTCACCTGGCTGGGAGGAGTGGGGTCATCCGTGGAGATGAAGGGCTGCAGGTGGGAATTTTGGCGGTCTGGAGCAGGGACTGTCACGGATGGCTGAGTTAATCCCTTTCCTTCCCCTGCTGCCAAGGCCTGGTGGTTTCTCTTACCGATGTCTGGAAAGCACCTGGGACTCCCAGGCTCCGGGAGCTGCGCTCACCCAGAATAACCCCGGAGCTCCTCGGGGAGCTCTGGGCGCTGGAGGCGCTTCCAAAGCACTTGGAGGGTGTTGGGATGGAGCAAGGGTGATGAGAACTCCGTGGGGGATGGTCAGAGCGGCGCTGGGGGTTGTTTGGGGACAGAAGTTCGTGGTGACTTTGACCCCAAAAGTTTCCTCCTGCCGTAGCTGAGGGCGTCAGGGCGCTGCGCTTGTTTGTCACCCACGTCCCCGCGGCGCCTCAGACCTCAAATCCCCAAAAACAGGGATCACAGAGCAGGAATGCTCAATGGCCGAATTAATACAGCCCTGCGTTAATTAACGCTAAATATTCCTAAATTAATAGTGCAGTATTATCAGGTTAATGATTAAGTGTTTAACAGAATAATATTAAACAAATCAATAAGGCCTGCAAACCGTTCTTTATTGATACCACCACCTGCCCAGGGCCTCTGTCGGCTTCTAGGGAAGCACCTGCTCCCTTTTCCAGCTTTTTCCAATCCCGTTTGTTTTTCCTTTCCAGCTCTTGGATCTGTTCATCCAGTGGGATTGGTCGACGTATTTGGCCGACTATGGACAACCCACGTGCAAGTACCTTCGTGTGAACCCCACCACAGCCCTCATCCTGCTGGAAAAGTGAGTGCAGCTCCCGAATCCCGGGATCGTTTTCGTTCCCATCTTGCTTTAGGAGCTCATTCCATCCTTGTGAGCAGCGGCTCCAGCGCTGGGTGGCCCGAGGGAGCTCAGATAGAAAAATCCCATTTTATCCCATGGAGCCGAGTCCCAGATTACCCAAATTCAATGGCTTGGCTGCGGGTCCGTCTTTTTATTGGCTCTTGAGCAGCCTTTGCCTTGTCCTACCAGAACATTTCACTGCAGACGTGAATCTCCAGCTCCAAAATCCTCCACCGTGTGCTGGGCTGCAGGCAGGAGTGGCCATCCGGAATTTTTGGGCAATGCCACGAACAACTTCTGGTTGTGAAGGGGTCGGGCAGTTGGACCACGTTGGTGTAGGTTCCCTTCTATTCTCTTTTATTCCGTTCTATTTCTATTTATTTTTATTTCTATATTTCTGGTTTTATTTCTGAGTTTTAATTTTATTTATTTCTGTATTTCTGTATTTTTACTTCTATTTATTTCTGCTTTTATTTCTATTGCTGCATTTCTATTTCTATTTACTTCTGTATTTCTATGTATTTCTATTTTTATTTATTTCTATTGCTGTATTTTTATTTCTATTTATTTTTATATTTCTTTATTTCTACTTTTATTTATTTCTACTTCTATATTTTTGTTTCTATTTATTTCTATATTTTTATTTCTATTTATTTCTGGTTTTATATTTTTTCTATTTATTTCTATAATTTTTCTATTTATTTCTATATTTCTATTTCTATTTATTTCTATTTCTATATTTTTTCTATTTTTTTCTATTTCTACATATTTCTATTTATTTCTACTTTTATTTATTTCTATTGCTGTATTTTTATTTCTATTTATTTCTATATTTCTTTATTTCTATTTCTATTTATTTCTACTTCTGTATTTTTGTTTCTTCTTACTTCTATCTTTTTGTTTCTATTTATTTCTATTGCTATATTTTTTCTATATTTCTATTTCTATTTATTTCTATATTTCTATATTTCTATTTCTATTTATTTCTACTTTTATTTATTTCTATTGCTGTATTTTTATTTCTATTTATTTCTATATTTCTTTATTTCTGTTTTTATTTATTTCTACTTCTACCTTTTTGTTTCGATTTATTTCTATTTCTATATTTTTATTTCTATTTCTATATTTTTATTTCTGTTTCTATATTTTTATTTCTATTTTTATATTTTTATTTCTAGTTCTATATTTTTATTTCTGTTTCTATATTTTTATTTCTATTTTTATATTTTTATTTCTAGTTCTATATTTTTATTTCTGTTTCTATATTTCTAGTTCTATTCAATTCTCTTCCTGTTTCTTCCGCCTCCGTCCCGTCGGCCGTCCCGAGATTCCCAAGCCCCGTGGGCTCAGGAGGTGTCTCTGGGTGCCCTCAGCGAGGACGAGCTCCCCGCTGGGGCTGAATCCCTCCTTTGAGGGCCGTAGTTCGTATGCTCTGCACAGCTCCGGCCCAGATCCCGCAGCCGTGCCGGGAACAGCGCCCGGACGCTCCGCGGGGCTCCGGGGTGGCTCCCGGGTTTGTGCCAGTCCTGCGGGCCAGCAGCGAGGCGGGAACGCCGCGGCTTTGCCGTGCCTGCCGGCGCGCCGGAGGGAGGGAAGCGCCGCCCGGCCTGCCCGTGGTGGGTCTCCCAGATGATGTCCCCTGGTAGAGCTCCAAGCTGCCTTGGGAAGGATCCACTCTGCTCCTGCCCCTTGGCTCCCAACGGACCTCCCGGGTCGTTTTCCAGCTGGTGGGACAGAGAACGAGCCAAAACTTGGGGATTTATCGTTTTCCGAGCGGCTCCTGCGGTGCTGAGTCCTGCACGGAGGAGCGGGCAGGAGGGAATCCTCATGGAATGGTTTGGGTGGGAAGGGACCTTGAAGCGCATCCAGCTCCATGGGCAGGGACACCTCCCACTGTCCCAGGCTGCTCCCAGCCCCAGTGTCCAGCCTGGCCTGGGACGCTTCCAGGGATCCAGGGCCATTGAATGTTCCTCTGGAAGTGTGGCCCCAACTCTAAACTCGTCACCTGCTCCTTGAGGAGAAAGAGGGAGGCCCCAAACCCAACTCAAACTGCTCCTCATGGTCTGATTCCATGGTTAATCCAACCGAACCCAGCTACATCCCAAGAAGTGCCCAAGGCCAGGCTGGACGGGGCTTGGAGCCACCTGGGATAGTGGAAGGTGTCCCTGGCAGGGGGTGGCACTGGGTGGGCATTAAAGGTCCCTTCCAACCTGAATTATGCTCTGAATCTCTGGTTCTGTGAGCGACCTTGGGGTGTTTGGGAGCTTCGGGGTTGCCTCTGTGGTGCAGAAAGGGCCAGGTGGTCACCTGGTGTCATCCGTGGTCCAGGGAACCTCCGGCTCCTGTCCAGCAGAGGAACAGAACGGATCTCACAGCACCTCAGGACATCCAGAGGGCACCAGTGGGGGACACGGGGACCAAACTCGGTGTAAAGCAGCTTTACACCTCGTGGCATTATTTTCCTGCTGGGATTTTATGGGTTGTGTTATCCCTGGGTTATTCACGGCCATGGGTCAGGGGTGGATGTGGAAAGGCTGGGGGATGGTTGGATTCGGTGACCTTGGAGGGTTTTTCCAACTGGAATAGCTCCGTGATCCACAGTGAATTCGTGACCCAACACGTCCAAGATAAAAAACTGAGAGGTTTATTCAGAGCTATCAGGAAAATTATAAAGAAAGAAAATCCAAACTCGTCAAAAATCTGGGATCTCGGCCATGCAGCAGCTGGAAGAGGCAGGGGATTGAGGAGGCTGGGAAGGAGGTGGGACAGCAGGAGAGCAGCTCCACACTCGGTGGTGGTAAAACATCACCAAACCCCAGCCTGGCTCATTTCATAAAGTCATAAAATCCTGGAATGGTTTGGGTTGGAAGGAACCTTAGGGATCATCCCATCCCACCCCATCCATGGGCAGGGACACCTCCCACTGTCCCAGATGGATCCAAGCCCCAGTGTCCAGCCTGGCCTTGGGCATTCCCAGGGATCCAGGGGCAGCCCCAGCTGCTCTGGCAATTCCAGCCCAGCCCCTCCCCACCCTCCCAGCCAGCAATTCCTTCCCAACATCCCAGCCCAAGCTCCCCTTCCCCACTGGGAAGCCATTCCCTGCCTCCTGGCCCTCCAAGTCCATGTGAGAAGGAATCTGCAGGACAATCTCCACGGATTTCCGGAGGCAATCCCTGGGCTGGCTCTGGCACATCCCGCATCCCCGTGGCTCCATCCACGCGCTCCGGAGGCTCTGCCCTCATCCCAGCCCCTCTGAGGGGTCTCTGCCCACCCCCCACGAGCTCTCCCGAGGCTCCTCACCCCAGGCAGCACATCCGCTGCCTCCAGCGCTCCCATCCCGCCGGGAATTCCGCCGGGGCCGCTTCGGTCTGTAACCTGTTCTCCTCCTTATCTCTCTCCCTTATCACCCCTCTCTCCCAGGATATCCCGGGTGTAAGTATGTGCTCGCTCGGGCTTTCACCCTCACCTCGCAGGGCCTCGATTGTCTGGTTTCAATGGAGCCCGAAACGCTGGAAAGGCAAAGTGCCTCTGGAGCGGGGCCCTGCGGAACCCGATCCTCCCAAATGCACTAATTAGAGCTAAAAGAGGAGCTTTTACCCCGCTGCTTTTTTCCCCTCCCGGATTAATTGAAACAAAGCTCGGCTCTCTCCGAGGTGGTGTTTGTTGACAGGGGTGGGGACAGTGCCGAGCTCTCCTTTCCCTTCCTTTCACTCCTAATCCTGGGACCAGCTTCCAAGCCCTCGCTTATCCCAAGGCTGCGCTCGGAGAAGTGAAACCGGGGAGCTGCGCAGCCCAACCCGAATCCTGGAGGATTTTCTGTCCTGTAGCTGAATTCGTGGATGGTATTTAATAGCTTCCACCTTCACGTGGTGTCTGGAGATTCCAGATGCTCCCAGACTTTACCAGGCCTTACCTCTGTGGTGCTCCCAGTTATCCCGAGGCTCTGCTCAGGGAAAAAAAAAACCTGTGGATCTGCACAGCCCAACCCGAATCCTGCAGGATTTTGAGTCCTGGAGGCAACTTGATTAATTAATAATATTTAATAGCTCAGCGCTTGCACCTTCACGTGGCGTCTGGAGATCCCAGCAGCTCCCGTCCTTCCCAGACTTTACCTCTGTGGGTTTGTTAATGGTGTTCCCAGTTATCCCAAGGCTCTGCTCGGAGAAATGAAACTGGGGAGCTGCACAGCCCAACCCGAATCCTGCAGGATTTTGAGTCCTGTAGGCAACTTAATTAATGAAGAATAATTAACAGCTGAGTTCTTGCACCTTCATGATGTGTCTGGAGATGCCAGCAGCTCCCAGATGCTTCCAGACTTCACCAGGGATTGCAGCTGGAACCCTGCGGGTTTTTTGTGGGATCAGGGCTCCAGCTGCAATCCCTTGCCATCCTGATCCGGAGGTTTATCCATCCAGCTCCTCCCCAATCATCCAAACACATCCCAAGTTGTTTTCTTGCACGGAATGTGCCTTGCTCCCGAAACATTCCATGGACCCGAGCAGGTCCCACGGGATGGGAGATGGAAAAGCTCTTAGGGCAGGGGAGGTTCTGCTCTAAATTCCCGGTGTGTGGAAGGGCTGGAGAGGGACAGGAAAAGCTTTCCAAAGGTACAGGGTGACTTCCAGCACTTCTGATGTCCCTCTGGAAACTGGGAGAGCTCCCAGCTCTCCTGGGGAAGGGCTTGGAGATCTCCTGGAGCTGTTTGGAGCTGTTTATCCCAAAATCCATGATAGCAAGACCTGGGCGACTCCAAACTCCGCTTCCCATTGGCACAGTCGCTCCCTGGTTCTCCTGGAGGAGCAGCTGCCAACCTGCTCCAGCTGAAAAATAGGGAAAACCAAAAAAAATCCCAATTTTGGTGGCTGGAAGTGCTCCAAGCTCTCCTGTTCCTGTTGGGAGATCCCGAGTCTCTGGGCACTGGTAACTCCAGTCAATTCCCCTTTGGGATGAAGTTGTTATCCCAGATTCCAGTTCCGAGCTGGGTGTTTTTTGGGAACATTTCAGATTCCCCGTGGCTCTTTCTAGAGGGGCTGGAGCCTGGAAAAGCTTGGAATTTTTGGTTGTGTCCAATAAGTTTGCAGAGGTTTGGGTTGTGCTCAGTTGACTCCAGAGCCTCGGGATGGTCCAGTGCCAGCTTCCCAGGGATTATCAGCGCCGTGTCCCTGGCACTTCAAAGCTTCATTTAGGTCCCCAAAGCCAAAACCTGGGATTATGGGATGCATCCAAAGCCCTCAGCCTCTGCCAGATCTGATTTACCCGGAAAGTCATTTACAAACTGGGATCATTTGGGAGAGCTGAGCCCCTGCAGGTTGGATTTTGGGAGGTTGTGCCTTCAGGAGCTGCGGGAAGGTTGATCCTGGTGGGATTTTTTCCCTTCCCAGCACCCTTGGAGCATATCCCAAGCCCTCTTCCCCCCCAAAATACGGATCTGGGAATGCAGGAGTGCATGAAACCCCCCTCTGCCAGCTTTGCATGTGGGGTCCCCTCCCACCTCCTGCTCTGCTGGGCTCTGGATTTATGGAGACCTCCTTCCAAACAGCTGGGTTCCTTCCCGGGATGGAAATTATCCCGTGTTCCATTTAATGGAAATGATCTCTATGGATATGATTTATATATTGTATTTGTTGGGAAAAACGGGATGGCAGACGGTGTCCCTGCCCACGGCATGGGGCTGGAAATGGATGGGATTTAAGGTCCCTTCCAACCCAAACATGCCCAGATTCCCGGGAATATTTTGTAATGTTTAAAATTCACAACTCCAGACCTTCCCAGCTGCGTCTCGTGCGCGCGAGGCACCGTTTTCAACAAAACCCCGTAATTCTGTGGATTCCGGGCTGATTTTTAAATTTCCTCCTCAAATTCCATCACCGCTGCAGAAGGTGACATGGGGACGGAGAAATCCCTGCTTGGAAGGGGGAGGATTTAGGATTTCCTGCATTTGGGAATTAGGGAGAGACCCCAAAGCGGCGTCAATTGGGATCGGAGGGGTTCGAAGCCTGAAAAACGCCCCAAAAATTGGTGTAGATCCTTGAAATTCCACATCCTCCTCTCTGAGCGCTGGACACCCCCAATCCCTGCTCCATAACCTCTCTGTGCTCCGTGCAGGATGCGGGACACCAGCAGGAAAAACAACGTTTTCGCCCAATTCCGGAAAAACGAGCGGGACAAGCAGAAGTTGATCGACACCGTGGCCAAGCAGCTGCGCGGCCTCATCAACAGCCACCACTCCTGAGGGACTCGGGATCCCCTTCCCGCAGCCTGGCCCTCGGGAATCTCGCTCCGAGAGCAGATTTGTATTTTTTTATTCACCCGGAAAGTCTCGGCGGAGCCTCCCCCCGACGGCAAAACGCTCCCGGTGGAACGGTCCCAGGAAAAGAGGTGGTGGCAGGAGCCTCCTGGATCAACTCCTATTTTCAGGGGTTTAGAGAGTGATGGGAATTCTTGGAGCCTGGGAGAGAAGTTCACACCCAGACTGGGGTTGTTTTTTTTTTTTGTCGAAGCCAAATTGAAGGGATCGTCCTGCCTTCCTTCTGTTAATTTATTCCCTTGGAAAACACAAGAATCTGGGAAGAGCCATGGGTTTGGGTTCTTCTCCTGGGCAGGGGGAAGGGGGTCACCCTGAGTGTGTCCTGTGGTTTGGATTTAGGTAGGAAAAAGGGATTTTCCAGGGTTTTTTCTCCTCTTTTCCCGCTCCGTGGGCTGATTTCTGTGTTAGGCTGCAAATCCCTGGAATCGTGACCCTTTCCTGTGTGTCCGTAACCACCCCTGAGCTCCACTCCGGGACCTGCCAGGGGGTTGGGATCATGGAGAAGGGTTTGGAGCTGCCTCCTTGATCAGATTTGGGAAGGGAGAGCCAAAAGGATAAACTGGGAATGTGTCCTGTGGCACCGCTCCGGGGCTGGGATGCTGCTGGACACATCCATGGATGGAGGAGCGGGAATGGGGGGAGGGCACACTGAGGTCTCCTGGTGTCCAGGAGGGGATTTTTTTCCTCTCTTTTCCATGCTGGTGTCCCATTTTCCCTCTCCTCCTGATGGTTCCGTGGGGAAATCTTCTCTTGGTCGCCCTGGTTGGAGCTGGGCCGGTGGGAATCTCCTGGAGGCAGTGGGAGATTCCCCAGGGAGCAGCGCTGCTCCAAAGTGCCTGTGGACAAAATTCCCACTGTCCCGAAGATGCCCAGAGATCCTCTGCTCAAACCAGGCAGTTTTGGGGAGGAGGGAAACGCCACCACCGGGATTTAATCCCAGGATTCAGGTTCCAGAGGGGGATTTTCGCCCTCCTCATCTCGTTAACCCGTCTGGCTCTAATTCCCGGCATTATCCAGCCACATTCCCAAACCCTTGAGGGGAATTCTGATCTCCCCGGTGGTTGTCGCAGACCTGGAAGTGCTGCTCCTGTGCCCATTCCCGACCCTCTGGATGCACCGAGGGAATGAGGTTTGCCCTTCCCTCCTTGTTCCTTGGTTTCCATTTGGAGAAGGTTCGTGTGGCTCCATCCCAAAATTAAACAGGAACGCGGTCGGGAATGACCCCCTGGAGCCCTTGGCCCGTGCCGGCCATCTCCAGCTGCAGGGACCAAGGGATTCTTTTCATTAATAAGAGGGAAAATGTAAAATTCCTTTGGTTTTGGAGGGAGACGGGAGGTGAATCCCTTGTGAGCTCCTCTTTGAGGGATGTGGAAGAGGAATGAAGGGAACAGCAGCAGGTGAAGGAAGGTTGGAGTCAGTGTGGCCAGAAAGGGATCGGCTTTGGAGACACCTCTGGACATGACCCAGAGGGACAAGGGATGGGAATTCTGGGAGTGGGATGAAGGGAGAAGGAGCAGAAACCCCGGGACACAGGGAAGGGATTTTGTGCTGCCATCCTGAAATTCCACTTTTCACTCCATGAGGTATTCCCAATAAAATCCTCCACAGATCCGAGGCAAGGCCTCATTTCAGGTGCTCCAGGCAGCTCCCACCCTTCCCAAATCCACGCTGGGCTCCCCTTCCCATCTCCCTGAGCTGTAATCCCAAGAGCAGCGACCTGGGAAGGGTTTCCTCGCTCCTTCAGGCTCTTCTTGGAGAGGCCAGGATCGGGATCCCCCAAACCGGCTCCTGGCGCTCGGGATTTGCTGCTGGGAAAGTCAAATCCAGCCAAGGGAGAGCTTCAGGGAGTTCCTGATCTCGGGAGGTCAAGAGCCGGAACCGCAAGTCAGAGCCCGGGATGAAAAATGGGATTTTGGGACTCTGGTCCCAATTAACTTTTTGTTCGGAGAGATGCGGCTCCATCCCTTCCAAATAAAACGAATCTTTTAAACAGATTGCCCAAAAAGCCCCTGGAAGACATCCCAAACCCCCTCCCAGTCTCTTCCTAATGATGGGTGTCCTCCGACACGGATGGAAGTGCTTAGGAGGGAAAAGTCGCTGCTGGGAATTTAAAAAGGGGGGGGGGATGTGGGAAACAGGGGCAGGACCCGAATCCGAGATTTCCAACTCCCCAAAATAAATAACGCTGCTCTAACACCTCGCTCCACATCCACTGAACATTCCTTAGTGGGGCTGGGGTTTTTTTTTTTTTTAAAGAAAATTGGATTATCCCGTCATTTTTCCAGGGTCCAGCAAATATTTTCCAGCTTCCAGTGGGAAGAAAAATCATATTAACACCAAAAAAAAAGACAAATTTGGCTTCCCGAGAAGCTTCTTTCCTTCTTCATCATCTTCAGGCATTCCAGGAGTTGGGAATAACCCTGTATGAGGTGTCCAGAGTGGGAATGCACAGCCCAAGCCATCCGTAGGGTGTTCTGTAGGAGCCCTTTCTGTAGGGAAGGAGGAGCTTTCCTGGGATTTTTGGGTATTCCTGAGGCTGGAGCCGGATGCTCCCAGTGATTTTTGCACTTTGTTCCAGATCCAATCCCAACTCCCGCTCGGATGGGGATGGCAGGAGTTGGGATGGTGCTGGTTTGGGGTTGTTTTCTCCCAAATTGGAGAAGGTGGAATTTTGGGCAGGAGCTGTGGGAAGGGTCATGGTGGCCCCGAATTCCTTGGAAGGTGCTGGGGCGGAGCCAGGGCCACTGCTGCTCTCACATCCCTCGTGCTGAAGTTTTGGGATCAAATTCCAACCGGAATCCAAATCCCAGGCGGAGATTCCTCCCCCTTGGGTGTTCCCTGCCTCCATCGGGTTTTTCCCGTTACTTCTGGGTCGGGTTTGGTGCTTTTGTGGATCATGGAAGGGTTTGGAGCATCCGAACACCGTCCCACGCTCCGGTTGGATTTGTGTCTCATCCCTGGGGCTTTTGGGATCTCTGTCCCGGTTTTCCTACAATTCCATGGGGTCTGGAGAGCCCTCGTATCCCCCCGTGTTTATCCCACTGCTGGCAGCTCCCAGGGAGCACAACTCCCATAAATCCCATCCCCAGTGGTGCAGGATGCACTGGGAACGCTGTGGGTCGGAGGGAAGCGACCCCAGCGCACCGGGATTGGCCGGGATTCACCCCAAAAGCGCCGGGATGGAGGGGGGGAACTCAGGGGGGGCTTTGCTTCACCCCAAAGCTGCTGCTCCAATCTCCAGCCCCTCTCTTGCCCCCAGGGCTGGGTTTGGGAAGCTTTTCCCGGAGCTGGGATCCATCCCCACCTGCAGCTCCCCAAAAATTCCATGGGCAGCTCATTCTGGAACCCTGACAGTGCCCAGCTACTCCCTGCCTTGGCTCATCCCTCGGATTTTGTTTTGCCAGGAAAACCCCCCACACTCCCATCCCATATCCCATCCCACGTCCCATCCCGTCCCTCCCTGTCCACCGGCTGCCGGGGTTGCCTTTTCCCATTCATGTTGGGGCGGAAGGACCTGATTTTGGGAACTGAGGTTGGTGAAAACAGCTTTTTTTGCACAAGTCGTTGCACAATAAGGGGGAAATTTAGCAATTAGGTTTAACTTTAAAGGGAATTTTGTTGGTTTTTTTTTTCCTTAAAACTCACTAGCAGAGCTACTGATTCCGAGAGGAAAAAGAGCTGGAATGGTCGGAGAAAGGACTGCATGGTTTACAGGTTCTGTTCTGTTAGAAATTAGCATGTTGGACATTTATCCTGGTGTAATTCCAATTAAACAAATACAGCATTTAACTGTTTCATTAATGCCTCCCGCGGCTCTGTGCATCCCTGTGGAAAAACCCGACCCCTAAATCCCATCAGTGATAAAATCCGACATCTCCTTTGGACACCTGGCTGCTGGACACAGCCGGATTTGTGGGGGATCCGAGGGGAAGAAAATCCCTGGATGGGCGTTGGATCCCACCCTCCCTCATTGCTCTGAGCGGAAGCCAAGTTTTGACCAAATTTGGGGGGATTTTAATTGGTTTCTATCAAAAAATTCCTCCCTGGGAGGGTGGGGAGGGGCTGGGCTGGAATTGCCAGAGCAGCTGGGGCTGCCCCTGGATCCCTGGGAATGTCCAAGGCCAGGCTGGACACTGGGGCTTGGATCCACCTGGGACGGTGGGAGGTGTCCCTGCCCATGGATGGGGTGGGATTTAAGGTCCCTTCCCACCCAAACCATTCCAGGATCCTGGAGCTGCTGGGAACACTGGGATGGGGGAAATTTGGGGGTCCTGCCCCCCCCGGGAGGGGCGATGGGGAGGTTCCATGGAAGGGCTCAGGCAGATGATGTGGGTTTTGTGGAGGATGAAGGATTTAGGGAATACCCGTGGGCTGGGATAGCAAAGAATCCTGGATTGTACTCCATGAGTTTCTCTAAATCCCATTTTTAAGCTGTTTATCCCTTCTGGTTTCTGGCAGATGCTGGGGCAGGGATTCCCAGGTGTTGATTTGGAGCAGTGGGAAGGAAAACATTCCCTGGAGCTGTTGGTGACTCCACCTCTCCAGGGGCCTTTCCCCACAAGAGAGGGAAGGAGGAGGGTGGGGACCCCCCGGATTTAACCAGGATATTCCTGGTGTTTCCTGGTAATGGCCACCATGGAGCAAAGGGAAAATTCCATCCCCTCCACAGCAGCTCCAGGGAGGACCTAAAATTCCAGGAAACCCCCCAGTGCCTGGGTTAAGGAGCTGTGTGTTACCCCATCCCCTTCTCCGGGTGGATTTTGGGAGCTGGGCCGTGCCAGGAGCAACCTGGATGCTCCGGGTGTGCTCCAGGTGGGAGATGGAGATGTCCTGCAGTGGGGGTGGGATGTGGCCGGTGCCGTGGGAGCCCGGTGGGAGATGGTGGGAAGGGATCTTGGATCGCCCTGGATCAGTGGATCTGGGATCATCCTGGACCAGTGGATCTGGGATCATCCTGGATCAATGGATCTGAGAGAATCCTGGACCAATGGATCTTGGATCATCCTGGACCAGTGGATCTGGGATCATCCTGGACCAATGGATCTGGGATCATCCTGGACCAGTGGATCTCAGACCTTCCCGGATCAGGGAGTGCAGCACCGGGTGGCTTTTGGGGCAGGGATTTGGGATGCTGCAGTGGCCCCGATGTCACCCTGGGTGTGGCCAGGCCCTAAATCAGTGCCCGGAGCGGGGTCAAACCTCCCCAGGGCCCTGTGGCTCCCCGAGGTCCCTCGTCCGGCTCGGCCACCAGCGCTGTCCCCCCTCGTGTCCTCGGGACACCCCCAGCCCGGCACCGAGCCGTCATTCCCGCCCCGGGATGCGTTGCCAGCCCGGTTTTCATCAAATCACAGAATCAGGGAATATCCTGGTTGGACAGGGACCACCCAGTCCAGCTCCTGGCCCTGCCCAGGACACCCCAAGCACCCCACAAGCCGCCCCAAGCAGGGAGCTTTCTCTTTCCTCCTGATTTTTTCCGAGCCAGGTGAGACAAACATTTTCCAGCAGCTGCTCCCGAGCGTTCGTTTCCTGCTGTCTCTGTCCCTTCTTGCCCTCACCTCGGTTCACCTCCTCACCTCCTTCCTGATGGGATCGGCTGAGGCTGCAGGGAAGCAGAGCTGTCGGGTGAGTCTGACTCCATGGGATTTGCCTCCTCCCGGGAGCCCCAGGAACGGGGCAGGAGAAGGTTTGGGACCGGGAGATGCCCGTGGGGTTGCTTTCCCATCGTGTCCCATGGATCAGGTGGGATCTTGGGAAGGAATTCCTGGCTGGGCTGGAATTGCCAGAGCAGCTGGGGCTGCCCCTGGATCCCTGGCAGTGCCCAAGGCCAGGCTGGACACTGGGGCTTGGATCCAGCTGGGACGGTGGGAGGTGTCCCTGCCCATGGCTGGGGTGGGACGGGATGGACTTCATTCTGTGATTCCATGATTTCTTCTGCCATGGCTCCAAAAACTCCTGCAATGAACCTGCCAGCCCCGAGAGCCGGGCAGGAGGGGGCAGGTGGATGCCGGAGCGGGAGCACCGAAGTTCCCAGGAGTGAGGAGTCTGAGGGAAAGGTGGCAGCAGGAAGCTGATAAGGGCCAGCTGTCACCACTTGCCCGCAGAGCGCAGGTGAAGGAGGCTGTGGGAGCAGATAAATGTGAGAAGGGAGAGGAGCAGATCGGAGATAGCGCGGCTTGTGATAAGGAGGGAGATAAGGCGGGGAGGCCGGAGGGGATCCATGAGGTGCAGGGTGAGAAATGCGGGCACGGGAGGTGGAGCAGCCGGATCCGGGATGGGAAACTGGCTCACGGGAATGCCGGGAGAGGGTGAGGATGGTCCAGCCGGGTGGCACCGAAGGTGAGGATGGTGGGGGCGAAATCAGGATGGGACTGCTCGGGATAAACAGGACTTCTCCTCCTTCCCTCCCCAGCGTTTCCCGGTGCATCCCGGGTGGGAATGGGCCGCATTCCTGCCGGAGAGCCCCTCCATCCCGCGCCCCACGTGCCTCCAGCCGCGCTAATTGCATTCCGTGGGCCACTAATTGGATGAGCGCTCCCGAGCGCCATGGATCAAAGGCGGGAGCCCATCCATATCTGCCCGGCCCTGGATGCGATTAGCCGGGAGAAGGCATCCATCACCGCCGCCCCTCCCTGACCCAGCGGGGCCCAGCGCAGGTTCCGAGCCCGCGCTGGTGGCGGCCAAATGGGATTTGCTCCCCGAAAGGTTCAGGAATGACAAATGACGGCGGTGCCGCGTCTGCCGGGCGCTCATTCATCTCCCGGGACGGAGGCGCTGCCCCGGGACGCGGAGCTGCCTGCGGGGACCATCGCTCACTGTCACCGGGACGTGTGAAGTGTTAAAGACCCCCCGGCGGGGCACGGGGCGCTCGTTTGTATTCATTAGCCACCGGCTGCAGATGTCGGCTCCAGCTCCGAGGGGCTCCGAGCCGCTCCTCCGCTCCCTCGCGGGTCTCGGCCAAGTGGTGGCACCTCGTTTCTCCTCCCCTGGCGGCCCCGGGCACTTGTTGCTGCCACGGCAGGAGCGTGGTCCTGTTTGTCCTCCATCCCGAGGGGCCAGGCAGCTGCTGCGAGGTCCTGGGGAGAGCCGGGACTTCTCTTTTCCCTCTCTTTGGCCTCGGGCTGTGCAGAGCTCGGGGTGCTCCATCCCCATCCCACCACCACCGTCTGCTCCTCTGGGAATGTTCCCCTGTGCCAAAACCCCGTTTGGCTCCTCTCCTCCTCAAATCCTCCTCAACTCCTCGGCTCTGACCTTTCCCTCGGCCCCACCAGGCTCTTCCAAGCCCAAGCCATGGGTTTTCCAGGGCAGGGCCCGGGGTGTGACTGGATCTCCAGGCGCGTTCCTGTTCCCGTCCGTCCGATGAAGGACGGGCAGCAGCCTCCAGGCTGTCCTGTTGGGACAGGTCTTCCCTCTTTCCCTGCCTCTGGCTCTTCCCCTTCTCCACAGGATCGTGATTCAGACCAGGAGGAACCCACAGAAAAGGGGAAAATTGACTTTTGGGTGAATATCCTTAATATTGCCCACTCGGAGGGATGGAGCCTCTGCCAAGGAATGGCTGCTCCTCCCTCAGCATTCCCAAGCCCGCGTGAAGCCGGGATTTTTCCTTGCAGGGGCGCAGCTTTGGGGCTTTCTGAGGCAGTGGGGTTCACTTCATAGGGAGTGATCATGGGAACCTCAGATCTGTCGCCCAGATTGGCTTTTGGTGGGAATCAGACACCCCCATGGGCTGGAGAGAGGAAAATCCTGGCTGAGGTTCCCCGGGATTGAGATGTGAGAGAACTTTATCCTGGTCTTTTCCTGCCCTTGGCTCCACTGGAATAGGAGGCAGCAGAAAGTTGTGGGAAGAGCCTGAGCAGCGGCTGACTCGGTGCCCCTGGATTGGAAGTGTGGCTGTTGGAGGTGGAAATTCCCAGCTGGAATTCCCTCGGTGGAAATTTCCTTGCTTCTGGCCTTGGCATCGCAGCCTGGGCTCTGAAACCTCTCCAGTGCCTCTTTCTGGGAACAGACTGGGATAAGTCTGGGATAAGTCCCCTTAAATCCATCTGCTCTGAGGGCAGGATGTAGGGACAGGCCGGAAAAGTGGGATTTTGGGGCAGAGCATGATCCAAGAACCTGAGCTGAGCATTCCCTGGGTGTCCGTGATGCCCAACCCCACCCCATTCCCTGCTCAGAGAGATCCTGCTCCAAGGAATCCTCCTTTCTATGGATAGGCAATGGCTTGAGGGATGCAAAAAACTCCAGTGAGGAATTCAATCCTTGGTGGGATTGGTTGGGAATGTTGGTGCTCGATGGGCCAACCCCCGTGCCCGGCTGAGGGCTGCTGAGGTGATCCATGTGTCCTGGCACCTGGAGTTTGGATCCTGTTGGATTCTCCGTGGCTCAGCTGAGGGAGAAGGTTCATCTCGGTGGTGGATGGAGGGATCTCGGCAGCATTCCCAGCTGTGGGAAGCACAGGAATTCCCAGGGGGAAGGGTGGCTGCAGCCAGCCAGCAGTGAAAAATCCACCTTTAATGTCTTCATGGAAGCATGGAATGGTTTGGGTTGGAAAGAACCTTGAAGCCCAGCTCATCCCAAAGCCCCTGGCAGGGACAGCTTCCCCCATCCCAGGTTGCTCCAAGCCGCTTTTGTTTCCAAGGGCCTGGACTCACCTCATCCATCTCCAACATCCCTGGCAGTGCCCAAGGCCAGGCCGGACGGGGCTTGGAGCACCCTGGGATAGTGGGAGGTGTCCCTGGCCATGGCAGGGGGCGGGATGGGATTTAAGATCCCTTCCATCCCCAAAAATTCCATGATTCCATGGTTGATTGCTTGGGAAAAGGCAGCTCCAGACACAAGGGATGCAGACGCAGCTCATCCCTAAGGGAATGCTGGGCACACGTGGATTTCAAGGTCATCTCCTGGACACTCTGGCATCAAAGCTCCACGGTGGCCACCAACACAGGCAGAAGATCCCCAGGAACAAACAATCCTGGGCACGATCCCGCCCATCCAGGCCCCAGGAGCGGCGGAGTCGCAGCTCTCCCGCCCGGCTCCGGTGTTCCCTGGATTCGGGAGCGGTTTGGGAGCTCTGTCTGCAGGAGGCCAGACCAGCCTGGGGCCTGTGGGGACAGGCAGGGGTCGATAGGATCTGGCTGGGGTCTGGCTCCCAGGCGCTGGAAGGAGGCTTGGGATGAGAAGATCTTTCAGATCCTTTCCAACCCAAACCCGAATTCCGTGACTCATCCTCCGCTGGTTTCGTTGGAAACCCATCCCGGGGTTGGACACGGAGCAGGGAATATGTCAGGACTGGCCTTGTGGGGTTACCAGGGGCGAGATTTCCCCACCCCCGGCCTCAGCTGGAGACCAAACCCGGCTCACACCTGCTCGGATAATTCCCAGCCTTGGGATGCTTTCCTGGGGATGGGCTGGAGCGAAAGCCCTGGGGCTGTGTCTATCCCAGCAAATTAAGCAGTTCCAGGCTTCAGACTCCAATTATCCTCACGGTTTAATTGAATTATTAAATCATTGCCCAGGTGATTCTCGGGCACAGCTCCGGACTGTGCCTGGAGCGTTCCCAAGGGGCAGGATGGATTTGGCTCCCTGCTTTTGTGGAGGTCATCCAGTGGGTGAAGGCTTGGCCTTGCCATGTGTCCTCGTGGACGGAGGATGATCCCAGCCTCTTCCATGATCCCAGACACCTCCATGATCCTGGTGAAGATGTGCCATGGCCAACCAGGCCCAGCTTTCCCAAACTCGGGTCTTCCCAGCTTGGATCGATTCCAAACACGCAGCCCTGAATTCCTAAGGGAGAGTCATTAATTCAAATTGCAAAAATTCACTTTAATCTGCATTATTTTATTTCTAATTTCATTTTTTTTGGTTTCCAGAAGGTGCCTTTTGGCTGATTAAGGCCGTGCCTGGAGCAGCTGGGATTGTCACCAGGGAAGGCTCAGTTCCTGGAGCACAGACAGGGAGAATCCCTGGTTTTTCCAGCTCATTTCCACCTGAGAATGGGGGGCTTGGAGCAGCCTGGTCTAGGGGAAGATCTCCCATGGGGTTGGAAGTGGCTGCTCTGTGAGGTCCTTTCCAGCACAAACCGTTCCATGAAAACGGATTCCTTCCCAAGCTGGGATCCCACAGTGCCTGTTGTCAGCTGGCCTGGAGAAAGCTCCACCAGGATCCCGTCCTCTCCTCCCTCCCACCGCCCTCCCGCTTCCCTGGCACTTTTGATCCGCCCCGTCTGCCCGGGAGTGGGATGGGTGGGGGAGATTTGCATGCTGGAATTCCAACCAGGAAGTTCCCCGCTGCAGGAGGGGATGGGTTCCTCCCTCGCTTTTGGGTTCGTTGTGATTTTATTTGCTTTTCCGGTCATCTGGGGAACACCCTGGGATGTTTGGGAAGGTTCCCCCTTCCCAAAGCGCTGCTCCAGAGCAGGTGAATGTGAGGTGGGATATCCATGACCCCGCAGTGACCCTGTCCCCATTCCCAGATGGATAAGCCGATGACTAAGGCACATCCTGGCCTTCCTGAGACACACCCAGGTTCTTGGCTCCCTCCTAAATGTTCTTTTCCAGCCTCTCTCTCCCCACCCTCTTGGGGAAATTGCTCCCGAGGAAAGCTGAGGGTGTTTGCTTTGGGGTGATGGACGAGGGATGCTCAGGGAAACACCAAAAAATGATGGAAGAGGGAAGGTGTGAGCTGGGAATTGCCCAACTATCCCGTTTAGTTGGTGCCAGTGATCCCAAATTTTGGGCTGCGGTGCTGGAAGGGCACGGAGGGGCTGGAGCCGATCTGGAATTGGGCTGCTGAGAGACCAGAGGGAATGGCGGCCTGGGAAGGAAGATCCCAAGGTTTGCAGTTGTTTAGTTGAGGAAAACGTTTTCCAACAGCCTCCAAATCCATCACGGGATTCTGCAAGCAGGGAGGGGATGGAACTGGATCCAGAGAGGCTGGAATTGAGGAGGATGGTGGGGGTGGGGTGGGGGTGTTGGGCCTGCAGCATCTCCAAGGTTGGAGAACCAAGAGGAGGGGACTGAGTTGGAGCAGGGCCTGCCCAGGGACCCCTGCACAGGTCGGGAATGGGCTGGAAGCTCCTCCAAAATCCATCCAAAGGCATCCTGATCCTGCTCAGCATGGGCAGCAGGCAGCTCAGATCTCCCAGCTCTGGGATCAGGAGGTGATGGGAGCTGCTGCCCGGTGGGAAGTCAGGATTCCTACTGGATCATCAAAACAATCCGGGAACACGTGGGTTTAAATGCCCCCTTTGGGGTTTTCTGTCTTGTTGGATCAAACCCAGCTCTTCCCAAAAACCCCGTGGCTGGGAACAGTTCTTGAAGCAGCTCTCATTCCCACCTCTACCCTAAGGTCTCTCCCAACAGGAATTTTTCCTTCCCAAAATCAGGAACTGAGCCATTTTCTGAGCCTCTCATGAACCCCGAGGCTCCCTGCCTGAGCTCGGCTGTGGGGCCCTTCCAGTCTTATCCCAGTGACACGGATCAGGGCCCTTCTGTCCCCAGTGAGGGGTTCCAGCTGGACTCCGGCCAGGATCCAGCTCCCAGATATTCCCACCTAAAGGCAGAGGTGCAGTTCGGACGCCTCAGTGACCTGGGAGCCCAGCTGGCCTGCAGCCGTTGTTCCAGGAGGACGGAATTCTCCCCGAGGTGCTGAGTTCTCACAGTTATGGACAATCCTGGGATCACTGCGATTGGAAAAGCCCTCCAGGATCATGGAGTCCGTCCTGTGCCTGGTCCCCACCTTGTGGCCCAGACCAACATCCAGTTGTTCCTTGGACACCTCCAGGGATGGCGACTCCAAAGCTCCCTGGGCACTTTCCGAGGCCTGACCACCCTTCCCATGAGGAAATTCCCGCTCTTGTCCAACCGGAGCCTCCCCAGCACAGTCCCCTTGTCCTATCCCAGCTTCCCTGGGAGCAGAGTCTGACCCCCAGGTGTGGGGTGGCCCCCGTGGCCTGGGGCTGAAGGTCACTCGTGGTCAGGAGCTGCTCCCAGCTCTCTGTGTGGTCAGCAGAGCAAATCCCTTGCTCAAGCAGGCTCCTCCATGGGCACACAGGGAAAGGGAGGGAACAAACTCGTGGAGAGAGCTGAGCCGGGCGGGAGGGCAGGGAGGGAGCCGGAGTGAAGCCTTCAGGGGGATGTGGTGGCCTTGGCCCTGCTGGGTCAGTGGCTGGGCTCGACGATCTGGGAGATGTTTCCACCGGAATTGTTCTGTGATTCCGTCACTGAGGGGTGGGGTGGAAGCTCTGCCCATCCTTGTATCCCTGTCCATCATCCGTCCCTCCTTCCCTGTGTCCCACACAGGCACAGAACTCCTCGTTTCCGTGAATCCTGGAATTGCAGAATATCCCAAGTTGGAAAGGGACCCACAGGATCATGGATCCAACCCCAGCCTGGGCATCCCAGACCCAATTCCAGGCCATGAAAAGTCTGTGCTGTCCTCGTGCATTTGGCAGGACAAGGGCAGGTGGGAGGAAAAGGAGGTTTTTTGTTTGTTCTTTCCCATTTCTCAGATCCTGAGGTGGGCTTTAGGTACAAAAAGGACCTTTTGCAAATTTCTGCTGTGATTTGGACGTTTTTCAGGCCTGGGGACCTTTTGTGAGTCCAGAGCAGAGCCCAGATCTGGCCAAGGATGGCTGAGCGAGACTTAACGATGTTGCTTGGGTAATTAGACAAAAAAACCTCCTTACCAGGCACAGGGAGGGTTGGGAAGGGCGGAGCTGAGGGGGCTGTTAATCCCATAAACCAGGGAAAATCCAGGCAATAACTCCTGGGGGAGCAGCCTGTAAAACGCTGGGAGAGCAGCACTGCTCCCAATCCGTCATTTTTAGTGCCAGAATTCCCTGCTGGATTTGTTTGCCCCTCTCCAGGGGGGATTTGCTGAGGGGTCACCCCTGGCTCCACACTTTTGCCACCTCAGCTGGGGCCGGAGCCTGGAGTGCGGCTGAGGATCCCCAAATGAAATCAAGGGGGAAAGACATTGGAGAAAAATGATCCCAAAACTACGATAAGAAGAAAGAACGCCAAATTCCCTCATTCTTGGGAAGTTGGTGCTCTGAGGACTCCAAATCCTGCTTCCTCCTCTACTTGGGGATGAGGGATTCGTCTCACCCAGCTTTAGGTCCCTGCAATTTTCCCAGAGCTGGAAGATCAGAGGTGACTCTCCCACCTGGGATTCATCTGTGGGATTTCAGGTGGCCAAGCTGGGGTGAGGGGACTGAGGAAGCCTGGACAGGTGAAATGTCAGTGTCCAGCCAGGGGAAATGTTTGGGAATCTTGGTGTCTTCCCAGTGAATGTCCTGGCTCAGCCAGGGATTTTTCCAGTCTCCCTTTTCCCAGCCCGGAGTAGATCAGCCAAGTTCATCCCTCCTTATCTTTTTTCACTGCCATGGAATTGGGCTGGGCCAGGCCATGAAGCACTTCCAGGAGATTCCTCCCATCCCAAGGCATGGTCACTTCCATGGGAGGACAGATCCTGCCCCTCTGAGCCCTCGATCTTGGGAGGAGAGGCCTCCGTCTCCGAGAGTCCCAGGGAATCCCAAAGAGCCATCCTGGAGCAGACGCCTCGTTTATGGATGCCCACAGGTGGGATGAACCCCACCCCCTGGCAGCAGCGGCGTCCCGATGCCGCTTTTCCACTGGGATTCCTCAAAGATGTTGTCCCATTCCAGGTGACGTCATTCAGATGATGATGGCAGACACTGGAAGCATTTTCAGGGAGCTGCCGACGGATTTCAGAAGGGATTTGGAACCCAGCCCTGAGGTCTCTGGTCATTCCGTGACCCCAGGAATGGGGTCATTCCAACAGTGTCCAGGGAGGATGTGTGACATCCCTGAGGACAGCAGCACCTGGATCTGTCCCTCAGCATCCCAGCAAGGTTTGCAGGGAGCTTGGGAGGGGATTTGAGGGGACTTTCCGTGCGTCCGTGGGAGGAAACCTTGGGAAGGGCAGGGGGAGTGCAGTGCTTTTCCCAAAATTATCCCCCTTGCCCAAAACGGGACCTCTAAACAGGCGATGCAAGTGGGAAATGTGGGGATTTGGGATGGGGGTTGAGCTTTGGGGCCGGAGCGTTTTTTATCCCTTTAAGATCCTTGAGCCACAGATCACGGAGTCATGGAATGTGCTGAGTGGGAAGGGACCCCAGGGATCATCGAGTCCAACTCCAGGCTGTGCACGGGATCATTCCCGAGTCTCCCATTCCCCCTTCTGCCTGTCTAGCAGGGCTCCTCCTCTTTAATCTCCCTCCCTGATGGGAACTCCTGGCATTAATTTGCTTTCTCCTTGTCTCTCCCCACTGCTCTCCCGGAGCTCTGCTTCCGTGAAGGAGCAGAGAGAAGGGGAATCCCCCCGAAATCCCATTTCTCCCTCCGCCCAGGGCAGGTGCTGAGTGGGATCCCAGCCCTTTGCTCGGCTGTGTGGGCCGGGAATCCAGGGAAAAAGGAACAGTAGCTTTTCTCTCCCCGGTGACGCCGACGTGGTGATCAGAGGAGCTGGCCAGAGTCCTAATGAAGATAAATGAGTATTCCCACTCCTCCAGCTCTTCCAGCTTTTATTGATGGGCTGCGGGGTGAAAGGCGAGGGCCGGAATGTTCATTTCAGCCGATGTCACGGGCTGTGGGGTGGAGGGGAAGGTGTAGGGAAAACCGCCTGGTGCCGGGAAGTTCCTCCACCGTGAGCACGCTCGGCTTTACAAGGCTTTCTCCATTCCTTCCCCATCCATCACTTCCCGGGATCCCTTTGTAAATGCAAATTGCACTTTGATAGGAATAATGCACTGAGCCCCATTAGTGTCGGGTAATGGGGAGGGTGATTTTAATGCCATCCTTCTTCAAATAAGGCACCCAGGAGCTTCTCTGGGGCTGTGTATCAAAAACCCATCTGAAACCAGGCTCCTCCCATTCCCGGCCTTGGCAGGAGCTGGGGTGTTTTTTATTTTGGGGCTCAGGATTCTGGGATGTTTTTTATTTGGGCTCAAGATTCCGGGATATTTTGTGTTTGGGGCTCAGGATTCTTTTGGCTTGGGGTTGGGGATTTGTGGGGCAGCCTGAAGGTTTGGCCTCATTAATAAGAGTTCGGAGCTCACCCCCTTTGACCTGGTCCCAGGACAAGGGGTAATGGCTTTAAACTGGCATAGGGGAGATTTAGATTGGATTTGGGAAGGAATTGCTGGCTGGGAGGGTGGGGAGGGGCTGGGCTGGAATTGCCAGAGCAGCTGGGGCTGCCCCTGGATCCCTGGGAATGCCCAAGGCCAGGCTGGACACTGGGGCTTGGATCCAGCTGGGATGGTGGGAGGTGTCCCTGCCCATGGTAGGGAGGGAACTGGATCATCTTTAAAGTCCCTTCCATCCCAAACCATTCCATGATTCTAAGGCCAGTCTTGTCCCAGACTGGGATGGTGGGATAACCTGCCTCCTTCCCAGTTTTCCATGCGGGGCAGCACCAGCTGGGATTTTCGGGGGCTGAGATCCCTCATCCCCTGGACCTGTTCCTTCCCGGGTTCTCCCATGTGCTCCCAGCAGGAGGGAGCTGGTTCAATCCCACCGTAAGCATCTCCCATGGGATGGAGCGTTGGGATGTGCAGAGCAGCCCCTCAGATCCCTGGGGGGTTCCTGCATCACCAGATGGATTTTCCTCATCTCCCAGCCTGAGCTCTCCCTCCTAGGGTGAGCAGCAGCAGCTCCGGCACTGAAATCTGTTAAAGCTGCTGTAAAATTCCAGAAATAAGGAACATTTGAAGGCGCTGCGATCCCCTCCACACTCACACTTTGGGAGGTCAGAAAAAAAACGGCTTTGAAGTGTTTAAAAACAAATCTGGGGCCTCGTTCATCTTCATTAATGAGATATTTAACCAGGCCCTTTTAATAACTTTTTGATGCCTGTGCCAAGTGAAAAAATAAAAAAAAAAAACATTTTCTGCTTAAAAGACCTGGAGTTGGGTCTCTTTGCTGATTAAAAGACCATTATGCTCCATGCCTTTTCCCACCTTAATCCCGAAATCCTTGCTTTTTTTTCCAGGTGCCATCATCACGTTGCCTCGGAGCAGCTTCTCTGCGGGCGCCGCTGGGATTTGCGCCAGCGAGGTCAGGGAAGGGAGGTGACTTTCATCATCTCTCCCAGGTTTTCCACAGGGCTTCCACGCAGGATTGAATCCCCCGGAGAAATCAATCCCACTGGATCCCTCTTCCTACCTGCTTGGGGGTGAATTATTCCAGAGCTGGAGTGGCTTTTCTCCAGGAAGAAGTGGAAATCAAAACCATCCAGGAGCATCAATCCGCAGCTCCTTCCCAAAGGATGGCTCCAAAGGTGTGGCCCTCCGGCACCTTCCCAGAGGAGCTGGAATATTTAGAGCCAGTCAGGAACATCTGAGCGAGCCCCAGCACGGCTCTTCTGAACTCCGGGGTGGGAACCACCGATTTTGGGGGTCCTTGACTCCCAAAATGAAGGATTTGGGGAGGGAAAAGTCCTTTCATAAATCAACCGTGGAGAACAAAGGGAGGGAACATGGAAAGCAGAGGGGATGTCCCGGTTTCTCGAGGAGCAGAAGGAGAGGGATGGGGAAGGCAGCGTCGTTAAAGTGAAATCCCGACTGGAACGACAAAAGGAAAAGAAATTAAAGCCAGATTTGTTCCCCTGGGCCGGAGGAAGGAGGATCCCGTTGGATTTGTTCCTCCTTTCTTGTTTCCTTCAAAGCCAGGAGATCAATTGCGGGCCTTAATGAGAACCGTCTCGTGCCAGAGGTGGACAATGGAGCGGGACAGGGACATGCCGGGGATTTTACGGCAGCTCGGAGCATTGGGATCCATCCCGGGAAGTGCCAGCCCATCCCTGGAAGTGCCAGCCCATCCTCTCCGGGCTTTGTGAGTATCCCAGCACTGAATCTGAGCAAGGAGCACCGGTGGCAATTCCCACCCCTGATCCCGGAGGATGAGTGTCCGCGGGTCCATCCTCAGTCCCCCACCCACGTTGGGACCGGGAAATGCGGGATTAGGATCTGGTTTCAAATCCCCCATCCCTGGGCAGTTGTGCTTTGTGATTATCCTGGTGCTGAGCCCGAGCGGGGAGCACCGGCGGCAATTCCCGTCCTGATCCGGGGGGGCTGAGTGTCCAAGGGTCCATCCCTGGTCCCACACCCACGTTGGGATCTGGAAATTTGGGATCAGGATCTGGCTTTAAACCCAGGTGTAGGATTTAAAACCAGGGGAGATGGAGGGTGTGTGTTGGCTTGAGTTGAGCATCCAAAGAGCGTCTGCTCCCGTGGGCATTCCCTGTCTCCCTTGGTGGTCTCCAGGAGTTCCAGTATGTTCTTTGGGACACTCTCCCAGCCAGGTTTCCCAAGCGGGAGCTCTCCTCTCCCTTCCAGAGGATACCCCCGTGTTGGATGCTCCTGGGAGCCAAGTGCTGGCAGTCAAACATTCCTGGAATGACCGGAGACTTCAGGTTTGGGCTCCAAATGCCTCCAAAAGCCACCAGCAGCTCCGAAAATTCCAGCATCCATCAGAGCAGATCTCTTGGCATCTAATGGATGCCCTCTGGAATGGGAGGGAGCCCACGGGATGCCCAGCAGGTGCCCCTGAGGGCCTGCCCGTGATCCCTCACCGGGATTTTCTTCATCCTCCTGCTCAGGAGGCTGTGTCCAACTGGGATCCAAGTGGAGGAGGTTTTGGGACACTGATCTCACCTTCAGGATGACTTTGGGTGCAGAGTTTAGACCAAAATCCAAGGAGAAATTCCTGGGGTGATCATTGGAGGGACAGGATTGGGAAACCTGTCTGGGAGAGCATCTTGGCCCTCTTGGAGACCCTCAGGGGGACGGGAATGGCCTCAGGGGGACGGGAATGTGCTCAAGGAGACAGGAATGGCCTCAGGGGGACGGGAATGGCCTCAGGGAGGCAGGAATGGCCTCAGGGAGGCGGGAATGGCCCCAGGAAGTGGACATTCAACTCATGCCAACATCAAGGCCCCATCTCCCCCGCCAAGGCAGGAAGGACAGAACACGAGGGATAACATTCCTGATCATCCTGGGAATCGTCCCCATCTCCCGCTCCACGGGCAGCGGCAGGAGCTGCTGGGATAACGTGGACGCATCCCGGCGGAGCAGAGCCTCCCAAATCCGCGCGGAGCCGCCTCTGCCGAGGCCTCCGCGCCGGACCCTGGGGATGAATCTTCTTTCAGAGCGAATTCTTTGCTCTGTCACCCGATCGGCCTCGATCCCTGGAGCTCCGGCGGGAGAGAGGGACCTTTCACGGGCGGGCAAGGGGGGGAGGGCTGTGCTAATCACCCCGGGCTCTTAATGAATGCAAATGAGCTTTGACGGAGGGGTTCTGTGCGAGGAGGAGCAGGTACCTCCTCGCTCCCAAATATTAACAACTTCCTGCCCAGATCCCGGATCCCAGAGCCCTGGAAATCGCTGGGCAAAGGATTCGTCTTGGGGTCTCCTCATGTGGGTTGTTTGAGGCTCGGTTGGGGATTTATTCGGGTTGAGGATGCTCAAAGGGGGGGCAACACCTCCTGGTTATCCCACACCAGCACCCCCCTTATTCCTTAAAATCCTAATTTCCCTTCCCATCCTCAATCCAGGATATTCCATGCAGGAAAATGGGGTTTTACCTCGTAGAAAAACCTGCTGATTTCTCTTCCCATCACCAATCTGGGCCATTCCATGTAGGAAAATGAGTTTTGCCTTGTAGACATCCTGAAAACGGCTCAAACTAAATATGGATTTACTTCCCTGGTTTTTAACTGGGAGCATGGATTGATTTTGATTTTAAGGCAGTTTTCCCAAAAGGAAGGAAGGTTTCAGTAATTTTTCCTTAAAGGAGAACTAAACTCTGGGAGAGGAACGGGAAAACCTCCCTGGAACTCAGAGATCCCTAAGGATGAGCTGAAGGAACCTTCCCCGTGTGTTTCGGGACGTGGAGGAGCACTTGGAGCCGGCATCACCCAGGAGTGGCATCCTGATTTATTCCGTGGATTTCCACGCGGCCGCTGCGTCTCCTTGGGACCACGAGGTCCCCGTGAGCAGTTTGGAAGATGCAGAGTTGTTCTGATGGAAAGGGGATTTGGGGAAGGAACGGAGCTGTGGTGCTTTCCGCTTCATTCCACATCCTCAAGGGAAGTGGAAAACTCCCCCAAACTTCCCCAAATTTCCCAAAACCAGGAAAAAACGGTTCTGAAAACTGCTGTTTTCTTCCTCTTCCCCAAATCTTCCCTCCATCACAAACTTCCCTCTCTTTTTCTGGGAATGGAGAAGAAAATCCCTTCTTGCTTTGATAAAAATCCTGCATATTCCACATGGAACGAGCTCCCATCCCTTCCCAATCCCGCTTTTCTGGGCCACCTCAGGGTGACATCCTTGGTCCAGGGCCTCATCCCAGAGGTTTTTCCCTGTTTTTAAGGCTCCCTGGGCTGTGGGATGGAGGTGCTGAAGGCTGGGGGAGGGGGGGGGGGGGTGTGTGGAAATTTTGGCTGTTTGAGCCAAAAGAAAGGAATTTTTAAAAGATCCCGAAGGGAAAAGGGGAATTTCAGGAGTCCTTGAGGAAGGAGGAGCCCTGGGCTGGTCTCAAGGGCACCAAACCCTTCACTTCGGCAGCAAATCCCACATGGAATTTCCTCTGGATGCAGTTGGCGTTTGGGGCTTGGTTTGGTTCCTTTCTTTCCTTTTCTCCCCCCTTTTCCCTGTTTCCCCAGTGGGTTCTAAAACCTCTTTTTCCAAGGGTTTTGAGATGGGTTGGGAAGAGGGGCAGGAGCAGAGAGGTGGAAAGGGAGCAGGTGGGAATCTTCAGCGCAGGGAGAAGGATGAAACTTCGGGATAACGGGATCAATCCCAGCCCCCTTCGCAGAGAGGAAATCCTGGTCTGGGAGAGAGGAATTATTGGGATATTCCCATTCTGTGGGTCCTTGGAGCTGCCTCCTTATCCAGGTTTTATGCTCAAATATTTGGGATGTAAATAATATTTTAACAACAACTCCAAATTCCCATTTTTAAAATATCCGTGGATCCCTCGCGGTCCCGCATTCCCTGGAATTTTGTGTTGGGAATGAAGGAAGAAACCTCCCTGGGGCTTCTTTTCCTTCCAGAGTGCGGGAAGATGGTTCTTGTTGTGCCTTTGGAATTTTCTCCATGGCCTGGAGGAGAACAGAGGCTGGAGTCTTGTAAGGATGCACAAACGCCTCACATCCCACCCTTTTTTTGGGGAATTAGCAGGAGATCCAGACCAGGGAAAAGCCGGATGGGTTGGAAAAAGGTCTGAAATTTGGCTTTGCTGGTAGCAGAACTTTTATTAGAAATAAGGAAGTTTGTTTGGAAAACCAGGATAAATCCCAGGCCGTGCTGACAGGTTGGGATTTAAAAGCGATTTTTTTTGGGAATGGCTGGCGGAGGAAGGGAGATAAAAGAAATGATCTGAAAGAAATAGATTTTAAAATTAAAAAAAAAGAAGAGGATACTCAGGAAAAGGATCTCTTCTTCCTGAGGAGAATTCCAAACGAGGAGACCTTAAGGAGAAACTCTGCATGGCTGGGATCAGGCACAGAAAATATTCCCAGTTCCATCCCCGCTCATCCGACCCAGAAGTGAGGAGCAAATCCTGCAAAATTCTCCTGATTGGGGAAAGAAAAGGGAACAGAAGCTCAAAACTTTCTCTGGGCAGCTCCCATGGGGATTTCAGCCGGGAATTTGAGATTTGGGATGCTCCGAGGGGCTTTTGGCCACTGGGTTATTGCCTTGGGGTTGGGTTTGGAGGAGGAATTGATGGATTTTGGGGAGGAGAGGGGCTGAGAGTGGCCAAAAAATGCAGGAAAAGGGTTTGGGAACGGGGATAAATTGGGTTGGGATAACCCCAAGGGTGTCCCTGGAGCATCTTCCCGAGGGCCCATCCGGAGCTCGGGGTCGGAGCAGCCCCAACCCGGCCACTTTTGGCTTTTTAAGAGATCAAAAGTTGAGGTTTGGGGGTTTCTTGGGATTTTCTTGAGGTTTTATCCGTGGCTCCGCCGGCATCCCCCCTCTGCCGGCGCCTGGAGCGGGCCCAAGCCGCGTCCCCGCTCCTCGGGAAGAGGCGGATGCACAGAAAGGGGGAATATCAAACCGATCTCGTTTCTGTCTCTCCTCGGTCTCCTATGGAACAAAGGACAGATGGGAACAAGAAAGGAAGGAAAAAAAATCACCTGTTCCCATCCAGTCGTGGAGCGATCCGGTCATTATCTCGGAGCTTCACATTTCCAAAGGGGCTTCATTTTCCTTTGAAACACTGGCATTTTGTTAAAAACAAAACAAACCGAAAAAACCCGGAAAAAACCTCAAATTGAACATTTAACATCCCTCCCCCCCACCCCAATCCAAAGGGATTTTCCTTGCTTTTCCCACAGCCCCGAGTTTAACACCTGGGAAAAGAAAGTGGGAAGCAAATCCAAGGAAAACAGAAAGAAAGGGCCCCCCCAAGGGCGGCTTTTCCCGATCTGCATCCGACAAAAGCCTTTGGTTTTCTGTCATTCTTTTCATTTCCTTGCTGGCTCCCCCAGTTGTCAAAGCCCTCAAGAAAATGCACTTTAGCTCTTTGTCCCCAAATGTAATTTGATAAACTGCGGGCAGAAACATTTGGGTTTCGGAGGCTTTTCAGAAAAAAAAACCAAAAAAAAAGGGAAAAAAAAGAGGGGGGGGGGAAGAAGGGGAAAAAAAGGGGGAAAATAAAAAGGGAAAAAGGGGAAAATAAGAGGGGGGAAAGGGGAAAATAGAGGGGGAAAAATGAGAGAAAAGGGGGGAGAAAAAGAAGAAAAATGAGGGAGGAAAGAAGAGAAAAGAAGGGGGAAGTGATAAAATAATGAAGGGAAAAGAAGATAAAGGATAAAAAGGAGAAGGAAAAGTAGGGAGAGATGAAGGGGAAAATAAAGAATAAAAAGAAGGGAGAAAATGAAGGGGAAATAAGGAAAAAAATAAAGGAGGAAAGGAGGAAAAGAAGGGAGAAAAGGAGGGGGAAAAAGAAGAAAGAAAAGGGGAAATAGGGAAAAAAGGGATAAAGAAAAATAAGGAAAAGAAGGGACAAAATGAGGGGGGAAAGAAAGGGAAAACAATAATAAAAAATAGAAGATAAAGAAGGAAAAGAGGAAGGAAAAAAAGACGGAAAAGAAGAGGGAAAAAAAGAAGGAAAAAAATAGGAAAAGGAGGGAAAAGCCCCAGGATCTGCTCCTGCAGGGGGTGAAAGTGGAGGAGCCCCTGCTGAGGAATCTCTTGGAGCATTTGGAATTGAAAAAGCGGGATTTTGGGAGCGGGGTGATGGAGCTGAGGCAGAACCGGGCCGGAGGCTCTGGAGGGGGGGGGAAGCTTGACATTGCCATCATCCCTAAATCCTTGGGAATCCTCATTTTCCAGTGGCACTTTCCCCCTGTGGGCGGGGACCACCCCGGCTCCCACGCTATAAAACGCTCCGAGTTTTCCCGGGAGTGGGGAGCGGCCGCCAGGGCCAACTTGGACTTGGAGGTTGGGTGAGTGGCAAAAAGAATCCGGATTTTCTTCCCAGGGATTTTTCCAGATGGGGTTTGGAGAAGCGGGAGCCGCGGCAGCCAATCGCTCCCAAAATCCCGGAATATCCGCGCCCCTTCCCGCGGGATTGCTGCTGTCCAAGGGGGTGGTGGTTGTTTGTTCGTCCAGAGGGTGGAAAAAGCAGTGATGACAATTCCCAAATTTCAGTGCAGGGCTGGAAAGGCGCCTGGTTTGAAAAATATTTTGGGAAGCGAAGCCCCAAACCAGGAATGAGGGCCTATTCCCAGCGGGGGGAAGTGGTGGAATTCTGCTCCCAGCAGGAGAAGCGGCTCCCGAGGCCCCGGCAGAATTTGGGGGAGGTGGGGGGGGGTGGAAAGAGCAAAATTGAGGAAGGAGCAAAACTTGATCGGGAAGTTTGGGGGGTAAGGAAAAGGAATTGGAACTTGGCTGCAAAAAATTCCAGTTGGGGGCTTGGGTGCAAAAAAAATTCCAGCTGGAAGTTTGGCTGCAAAAAAAAATCCAGGTTGAAAGTTTGGATGCAAAAATTCCAGAGGAGGGTTTGGCTGCAAAAAATTCCGGTTGGAGATTTGGGAGCAACAATTCAATGAAATTGCGGGATTAGTTGTAAAAATGAAATATTTTTGGGTTGAAATCCCTGGGATGGTGGAAGTTGTCCCTGCCCACAGCACGGGCTTGGGATGGGATATTTAAGGTCACTTCCAATCTGGAATTCCCTGATTTTCACAGCAGGATTGGGGTGGGGTTTTCCTCCCTCCTCGTTATCGGCCTGGAAGGGGCAGTGGTTCAATTCCAAAGGGGCTGGAGCTGGGATTCCTCTGGAATGTAGAATTCCATGGATTCTGCCATCCTGAGCTTCACCTGTGCAGGCGGATGAGGGCGGGAAAGGAGCTCGTGGTGCATCCCAATTATTAAATCCCAATTATTAAATCCCAATTATTAAATCAGTCATAAAAGTGTTATCAGGAATATTAATTAATGGGAATAAACCCCACAATCAGACTGAAAAAAAAACGGGATCGACATTCCTAATGGATCACTAGCTGGGAATCCCGGCTGGAAAATGAAAGATATTTGGATGAATTGGGAGTTTTTTTAATGACATATTCTCAATTAAAAATGGGATGAGGCCAAAAAAAAAGTCATCGAGTGAGACACGAACGCTGAAAATTCCACCTGTTCATTCCAAGCTCTTCCAGATTCGGGAACGTTTTGCCTGGATAAGGAAAGGGGGATCAGAGTGTAAAACAAAAAAGGGAAGGGATGTGAGGAAGCCTCGGACAGGGAGAAAAATAAACGTTGATTTTAGAAGGGATTATTCCTTTGGGAAAAATACCCAACAAAAAAAAAGGAATTAAAATTAAATATTACCTGGGAGCGCCTCTGGAATTTTCTCAGGGAATCCAATCCGTCCGTGCGGCCGAGGGGGTGCAGCTGCCTCCGCCAGGGAGCGGAAAACAGGGAAGGAAAATTCCCGCAGGGAGTTCCTGTGTGCAGGGAGCAACTCCAGCACCTCGCCTGGGGTGAGCCGGGAAGGCAGAGCCCCCCCATGTTCCCTGGGAATGAGGATATCCCGGGAATGCTGCGCCGGCTGGAACCTCCGGGACTCTCTGCTGCTCTCTCCAGCTGGAATCGAACAGCGCTGGAATTTTTAGGAGCTGCAGGGAGAGCGTTGCCCGCTCTGGGCACGGGAAATCCCAGGGAATTTGGGAAGCAAAGGGAATTTTGGTGCTGTAGGGCCCAGGCAGAGGGAGAGCCCGGAGGGAGCTTTTCCTATGGGAATGTTGTTCCCTCCTGGCACCGAAATTCCCAGTTTTTCCCAAGGCAGAAATTCAGGATCCCGTTCGTGTTGCAAAATTGGACCGTGGGGTCCAATCCCGTGGGAAAAGCGGGATTGAACCCCGGGATTTGGGAGCTGGTTGAGCCCCAAGGCCACTGCAGCATCCTGGGGGCGGGGGGATGAGATCCCGGCATTCCCATTCCCGATGGGAATTCCTGTGGTGCCATCGCCCCTCTCCCCTCGGGAATTGTCGCTCCCCCGGTGCCTTCCCCACGCCAGCTGTGATTTCCCGGCCCCTTGGCTTCGTTTGTGGACGGTGACAAAACTCCCCAGACTCCATGGAAAGTTGGGAATGCCGTGGCTGCATCCCGCTCACCTGGTCTGAGCTCCGCCACCTCTGACCTTGGAAAAGCCTGGATTTACCTCCAGAGGGTGGGAATCTGCTCCAAGAGAAACCCTTAAAACCCCACAGATGTTTTTTAGGCTCTTCCCCCTTCTCCCGGAATTTCCAGCACCGGGAAAAGAAGCAGGAACCATTTCCATAAAATTCCTATGGAATTCTGTGCTGGTGGCTCACTCGTGCCCCTTTCCCTGCCCTTCAGAGAGGCTTTTCCACACACTTGGAAAGAAGTGGGAGATTTCAGGACAGGAATTCTGCTGCTTTGGGGCTGCCAAGAGCATCCCGGGGATGGGGTTTTCCATGGAAAAGGAAGGAGGAGGGAAGGCCTCCTCATTGGGAATTCCAGGGAGTGTTTTCCAGGGCCGGTGCTGCGGTCAGGGGTGGTTTTGGGAAGATATTTAGGGAAGGAGGTTTGGGAAGGAGCTTCTGGAAGGTGTGAGGTGCTTTGAGCAGGATTTTTGGGAAGATGCTTTGGGAAGGGTCTTTGGGAAGCTTTGGGAAGGTTTTTGGGGAAGGCAATTTTGGGAAGGTGTGAGGTGCTTGGAGCGGGTGTTTTAGGAAGACCCTTGGGGGAAATGCTTTGGGGAAGATGCTTTGGGAAGAGGTTTTGGGAAGAGGCTTTGGGGTGGTGTTTTGGGAAGATCCTTTTGGGAGTCACTTGGGGCAAGAATTTTGGGAAGATGCTTTGGGAAGGGGCTTCAGGAAGGTGATTTGGGAAGGGGCGTCAGGAAGGTGATTTGGGAAGGTGTTTTGGGAAGCGCTTTAGGGAAGGGGAGTTGGGACAGCGTGAGGCGCTTTGGGAAGGGGCTTTGGGAGCCACTTTGGGCAAATATTTTGGGACGACGCTTTGGGAAGAGACTCTGGAAAGGTATTTAGGGAAGGTATTTTGGGAAGGTGTTCCCGGAAGGTTTTTTTTTGGGATGGGATCAGGCGCTTTGGGCCGGAGATTCAGGAAGAAGCTTTGGGATGGTGCTTTGGGAAGGTGTTTCGGGAAGATGCTTGGGAGACGCGAACGGGACCGAGCCCAGGGACACCCGAGGGAGGGGAGGGGGAGGAGGGGGCGGGATTGGGGCGGGATTGGGGCGGGATTGGGGCGGGATTGGGGCGGGATTGGGGCGGGATTGGGAGGGGACGGGGCCGGGGCCACCTGCCGCCTCCTGCAGTGCCCGCGGCCGCCACCGGGTGGGGCCGCAGGGCCGGGAGTGAGCGCGGCGGTGGCCGGGGGGGGGCGCGGGGCCGGGCCGGGCTCGGGGGGGCTCCAGCCCCGGGATGCGCCAGCCCCGGGAAGGGAACCCCGCTCCAGAGGGGGATCCCAGCCCGAGGGGACGGGCCGGGGGCACGGGAGGGGTTCCCGCACCGGGATGCGCCGTGGCGGTGGTGGGAATTCCCATGGGATGCCATGGGGGGGTTCTCCGGACAGGGATACACCGGGAAAAAAAAAAGGGGAGCGGGGCTGGATATCCAAGGAGGCGGGAATGAGGGGATCCAGGGAAGGGGCTCCAGCCTGGCTCCCCCCGGGGTCACCCCAAAAACAGGGATGAGGGGACACCCCCTACTCCTCAGGGGTGCTCGGCCCCCTCTTCCCGGCGCTCCGCGATCCCACCGGGAACAGACTCGGCCCAGCCGGGGGCCGGGGGGCGAGGAGGGGGCGAAGGAGAAGGGGGGAACTCAAAGAACTTTTGTTTTTTCCTGTAATCTGAAGCAAATGCTCGGCCAAAGCGGCTGCGAGCGGGCGGCCCCGGTACCTGCTGCCATCCTGGGGAGGGGGAAGAGAGGGAATCCGGGGGGCTTGGAGCCTCCTGGACAATGGGAACACCCCTGGAAAAAGCGGGGACACCCAGCCTGGCCTGGGAAGCAGCGGGGAGGGGGAGCAGGAAAATCCCCCCCAGCCCAGAGCAGATCCCCCAAACGTCGTGGGGGCACCGAGGAAATCATTGCGGGGTTAATTACCTCTGGTAATTAGGGGAGGGGTTTAGGATTAATGCAAGGGGGGAATTAACTTGGGGCGAGGGGCGGCCGTTGCAAGGGGCCAAATCCTTGTGGGGGAAAACCCCTGCAATGGGGGGAAATCAGCAGGGGAATAATGGCAGGGGAAAGGGAGGGGGGTCAGGATCATCAAGGGAGGGGGAAATCGTTCCAAGGAGGGAATTAGGGAAGGGGAATATCAATAGAGAGGCAGAAATTATTGGGAAAGGGGGGAAAAAAATCAGTGCTTGGGGTGAATTGATGTCAGGCGTGGGGGGAAAATCTGTGCCTGGGTGGGGGCAGAGAGGTAAATCCCTGCCAGGGGAAAATAATTAGGGGGTAAATTGGGGGGAGGGTCATTGAAAAGGGGGGGATTAATGAGGGGGAAGAGTTAAGGGTTAAATATTGGGGGGGTCTCACTGGAAGAGGGAATGCTTGCAAGGGAGGGGTGACTGGGGGAGAAATATCGGGGGGGTGGTGGGAGGGAGAGCCGTGAAGGGTTAAATATCGGGGGGGATCATTATGGGGGAAATTAAACAGGGATCAAATATTGGGGGGAAGTGGTTGAGGGTTAGATTCGGGGGGACCAGGGATTAAATATTGGGGGGGTTGTGGCAAGGGGGGAGTGATCAAGGGTTAAATACTGGGGGGGTTAATCAAGAATTAAATACTGGGGGGAGCCTGTTATAGGGGAAATAATCAAGGATTAAATATTGGGAGAGGGGGAAATGATCAAGGGTTAAATGGGGTGTGGGGGGGATTTTTTCCGGGACAAAATGATGGAGGGTTAAATATTGGGGAGGGGGGACACAGTTCCAAGGGGATTAAATAATGGGGAGTTTTGGCGAGGGGAAAACGATCACGGATTTAGTGTTGGGGGGACAACCGAGGATTAAATATCGGGGGGGGTTGTGGCGAGGAGAAGCAATCCCGGATTAAATATCGGGGCGACAACCGAGGATTAAATATCGGGGCGACCCTCGCCGGGGGATCACTGAGGGCATGGGGGGGCTGAGGGAGCGGACCCGAGGGGTGGCGAAGGGGATCGATAGGGTGGCGAAGGGATCGATGGGGTGGCGAAGGGCACCCATGGGGTGGCGAAAGGGGGCGATGGGGTGGCGAAGGGACCCGATGGGGTGGCGAAGGGACCCGGTGGGGTGGCGAAGGGGGATCGATGGGGGTGGCGAAGGGGATCGATGGGGGTGGCGAAGGCACCCGTGGGTGGCGAAGGGGGGCGATGGGGTGGCGAATGGCACCCGTGGGTGGCAAGGGGATCGATGGGTGGCGAAGGGACCCGGTGGGGTGGCAAAGGGGATCGATAGGGTGGCGAAGGGCACCCGTGGGGTGGCGAAGGGGATCGAATAGGGTGGCGAAGGGCACCCGTGGGTGGCGAAAGGACCCGATGCCGGGAGCGCCTCGCAAGGGTTAACCCGGGGCGGGGGCGCCGGGCGGGGGGCGGCGGGGCTGAAGCCGCGCTCGTCTCTCCGCAGGCCGGCGGCGGGAAGGAGCAGCGGCGGCGGGAGGAGGAGAGGAGGAGAAGAGGAGGAGAAAGAGGAGGAGGATGAGGCCGAGCAGAGCGGGCGTGACCGAGCCGCGGGCTCCTCGCCAGGGCTCGCACGCTCCAGCCGCCGCGTCCCCGGGCCGGCCCGGCCCCCCCGAGCCTCTGAAGTGCGGGGTGGGGGCGCGGGGGAGCAGCGCGCTGGCGGCGGCCCAGCCCCGGCTTCCCCGCCTCTATATAAACACACATTTGACTTTCTTTTGCCTCAAAGCGAACAGTGCAGAGGGCTTTGCCCAGCAGCCCTGCCTCCCTCTTTTTTTTTTTTTTTTTTTTTTTTTTTTTTTTTTCCTCTCTCTCTACAGAAGTCTGGTGAAAAGTCTGGGGCTCCCAAATAAGCGGCGTCGCGAGAGATCTGTATTTATAGGGAGATATTTATATATATGTAGAGATAGAGCTATAAACCGAACCGGCTCGCTGCGTGTGTGTAGATACATATATACAGCTATTTAATTCTTCCATCTCTCCAGCTCGCGGCTGAATTATTTTAAGATTTTTTTGAACTTTTTTTTTTTAATCTCGCTCCTTTTTTTTTCTTTTTTCTTTCTTTCTTTCCCCCCCCTCCCCCTTTTTTTTTTCTTTTTTCTTTTTTTCTTCTTCTTCTTTTTTTTTTTTTTTTTTCTCCCTTCTGGTGTGTGTGGCTTTGCCTTGCAAGCGAGCGAGAGCCAGAGCATCTGCAGTTGGACTTTTTGGGGTTTTTTTTTTTTTTCCGCCACTCCAAGGTTTTCTTTTTTTTTTTTTCCCCTTTTTGCTTCTTTTTTTTTTTTTTTTTTGCTAATTTTTACCCTCGCCTTTTCCCCTCCTCACTCTCCCCACACCCTTTTCTTTCGGGGCGCTGCTTTCCCTCCTTTATTAATTTTTCCTCCCCCCCTTTCCCCTCTCTCTTCGCGCGCTCGTGGTGCTTTTTTTCCGTGTCACTCTGTCAAGTTTATCCCAAACAAGCCCAAACTTCGCAGCGAGGGGCAGAACAACCACAGCTTTTTTTTTTTTTTTTTTTTTGGACCCCCCTTCATTTTCTTAATTTTTTTTTTTTTTTGATTTTCCTCCTTTCCCCCTCTTTCCCCTCGCTGTTTTCCCAACCTGCCAGCCGAGAGGGGGGCGAGCCGGGGCCCCCCTCGCCCCAGGACCCCCCAGGCAGCGCCGAGCGGGCGCTCCGCACTCGCCCTCTCTCCGTGCGTGTGTGTGGGTGCGAGTGTGGTGCCTGTCAAGGGGCTGTTTCTCTCCCCACCCTCCTCCTCCTCCTTCTTCCAAATATGCTTTTTGCAAGTTTTGATCTCGTCTCGGCACTGGCTACCCTCGCCGCGGTGCTTGGTGTCACTGACTTTGCTGCTGGCCGTGTCCCAACAGCTGTGGCACGCTCCGCTGGGCTGCCCACCCGCGGACAAAACCTGCAAGCTACCAATCCCCAAAGGCTCCATGGGATTCCCCTTAATCGGAGAGACCTTCCACTGGCTCCTGCAGGTAAGGAGGATTCCCCGCTCCTCGCTGGAAGGTGGGTTGCGACCGGTTTTCCTTTTTTTTTTTTTTTTTTTTTTTTTTTTTTTTTTTAATATCTTTAAGGGCTTTTTAAAGCTTTTTCTTGCTTTTTTTTCCCCCCCTTCCCCGTCTTCTTTTCCTTCCGATTGCATCATGCGGCTTCTCGGGCGAGCTGGGAGGGCGGAGCAGGAGCGGGGGAGCGGGCGTGGCTGCGGGGGGAACGAGGGAGCGCGGCCGGGCTGGGCTCGCCCCGCGCGCTGCGCTCCCGGCCGGGCTCGGGGCGCGGGCTCCCCCGGCGGGGGGCTGCCAGGCTCGGCATCGCCCCTGGCTGCCAGCCCCCTTCTCTTCTTCCTCCCCTCCTCAGCCTCAATTCTTGCCAAAAAAATGAAATTGGTGACGCCCGGAGGCCGCGGCGGGGAGGCGGCCCGGGGTGGCTGCGGCTCCGCCGCTTCGTGTTCCCCCCGTGCCGCGGGCTCCGTCCCGTCCCATCCTCGCTGCCGGGCTGCTCCGGCTCGGCTCCCGGCGGCGGGGGAAGCCCGCCGAGGTAATCGGGAGATTAACCCGGGATTAACTCGCTAAACGCCCAACAGCGGCGGGCGGAGCGGGATCCCCCCGCACCGCGGGGCGAGGGGCGGGCTGCCAAAAAAACCGGGGGGAAAAGGGGAAAAATGCGAGATGAGGAGAGGCAGGAGGCGCCCGGGGGTGGCCCGGCTTCGGAGGGAGCCGGCGTGTCGGGCTCGGGGCACCCCGGCGGCTCGCAGCATCCCGGGAGGGAACCCCCGAGGCGAAGCAGCGCCAGGGTTTCCCCCTCTCTCCTCCCAGAAAAAAAAAAGAAAAAAAAAAAAAAAAATTATAATAAAATCAGACGAGGATGCTCCCGCCCTTCGTTGCCGCAGCCGGCGGCGGGGGCGGACAGCCCGTCCCGGCGGGGGACAGCGCGGCGTCCCCCGGTGTCCCCCCCTGCCGCCACCGCCGGGGAAGCCCCGCCACGGCGGCCCCGCTCCGCCGCCGGCGCCGAAGGGGTTACGGCACGCTCTTCAATAGGGCTTTATTTTTTAAAGAAATTTATCAGATTTTTACAGGGGGACCAGAAAAGGGTTCTCGCTTTTCCACAGGCTCCGTCCAAACAGAGTCCAGGGCTAAAAATACAAAATTTTGTATAAATTGGACTCGGCTCGCAACTTGTGCCGTATAAAGGTGCTCTTTGTGCTGCCCTGGAAATGGTGTACAAATAACTCTTTATTAATGCCACAAAAAGGACTTTAATTATATTTACGCAGATCAAGAAACAGGGTCACCTGAACATCTGAACCTCACAACCGCGCTTTTGTTTCAAAATAAACACCCGCGCTCCCAGCCCAGCGGCGCGGCCGCGGCGCTCGCAGCGCCTCTCCCCGCTCGCCAGGGGGGTTTTTTGGGGGGACCCCCCCGCTGTTGGTGCGGCTCCGGCCGCCTCTTCGCCGACAAAAGCCCCTGGAGCATGTGGGAAAGTTATTAAAGTCCCTGAAATCTGGAGATTTACTTAGGCAAAGCGCTGCCTTTCGAGTAAAATCAGCCTGAGAGAGGAGGAGGGGGGGGAAAAAAAAAGAGACAAAAAGCGAGGGGGGAAAAGGGAGGGGGAGGGTGTGAAGGAGGGGAAAATAAAGAGGGGAAAAATGAGGGGGAAAAGAGAAATACGTTAAAAAGTGACAGGGGAGGTAAAGGGAGGGGGAGGGAGGAGCGAGAGGAAGGGGGGGCGGGAGGGCACCGACCCCGCCGGGGCTGCGGGGAGGAGCGGACGGGCCGGGCACGGGGGGTGACCCCCGAATTCTCCCCCTCAAAACCCCCAATTCCCACGCGCACCGCCGCGGGGGGCTCCCCGTGGGGGTAACCCCGACCCCAATCCCGATCCCAACCGCATCCCGCCGCCCGCAGGGCTCCTGCTTCCAATCCTCGCGGCGGGAGAAGTACGGGAACGTGTTCAAGACGCACTTGCTGGGGCGGCCGCTGGTTGCGGGTGGACGGGCGCGGAGAACGTGCGCAAGATCTTGATGGGGAGCACCACCTGGTGAGCACCGAGTGGCCGCGGAGCACACGGATGCTGCTGGGCCCCAACACCGTGGCCAACTCCATCGGCGACATCCACCGCCACAAGAGGAAGGTCGGTGTGTCCCCGCGCGAAACCCGCCCCTTTTCCTCCTCTTTCCCCCCGTTTTCCCCCCCCTTTTCTTTCCCTTTATTCCCTTTATTTCCCTCTATCCTCTCTCCCCCTCCGTCCCCGCCGATCCCCCGCGCTTGGGGCAGGGGAGGGGGAGTCCCGCGTGGGCTCCGCGGCCGCGTTGATCCCATGAGGAGCTTCAAGGGTGGTGGGTGGGATGGGATGGGATGGGATGGGATGCGATGGGATGGGATGGGGGTTGGGGCACCCGCGTGTGGGCCCCTCGCCCCCCGCGATGGGGACACGCGGGTCGGGCTCTTAAAAGGGCGATGTGGCAGAGTGGGGGGATTGTGACCCTCCCCCGCCGCCCCCCGAATTGCAGGGAGACCCCAAGGGGTTTTTCTTGGAGGAGGTGCTCTGGTGGTGCTGAGAACTTCCTTGGATTTCAGGGAATGTGGGACGCAGGTGGGGGGTCCCGGGGTGAAGCGGTGGTTGGGGGGATGCTGAGACCTTTTTGTGTCACCCTGAGGTGAGACCCTCCCCCCCCTCAGAGCCCCCAGGGCAGCCTGGTTTGGGGGTGCTGGGACCCTTTTGTGTCACCCCGGTTTGGGGTTCTGGGACCCTTCTGTGTCACCCCGGTTTGGGGTTCTGGGACCTTTTTTGTGTCACCCCGGTTTGGGGTGCTGGGACCCTTCTGTGTCACCCTGGTTTGGGGGTGCTGGGACCCTTTTGTGTCACCCTGGTTTGGGGGTGCTGGGACCCTTCTGTGTCACCCCGGTTTGGGGTTCTGGGACCCTTCTGTGTCACCCCGGTTTGGGGTTCTGGGACCTTTTTGTGTCACCCCGGTTTGGGGGTGCTGGGACCCTTCTGTGTCACCCTGGTTTGGGGGTGCTGGGACCCTTTTGTGTCACCCCGGTTTGGGGGTGCTGGGACCCTTCTGTGTCACCCCGGTTTGGGGTTCTGGGACCCTTTTGTGTCACCCCGGGTTTGGGGGTGCTGGGACCCTTCTGTGTCACCCCGGTTTGGGGGTGCTGGGACCCTTCTGTGTCACCCCGGTTTGGGGGTGCTGAGCCCCCGCAGAGGTGGGGGCTGTCCCTGTGTCCCCCCTTGCTGCAGGCTGGTGGCAGTGGTGGCACGGCTGTCACGCCCCATCCTCCACGGGTCCGGCTCATTCCCAGCTGGATCTGGGCTGGGAGTGATTTGGGATGAAAGGGGGGTGTCCTCCCAGCTCTGCGGTGTGGGGACACCGCTGGGGACACGAGGCTGTCCCCATCCCTGCCCCCAGGCCAGGTCCGCTCTGCTCCCTGCTCCGGCCGCGTTTCCTATTTTGGAGCCTGCAAAATCCTTTCCAAACCCAGTCCTTCCCTCTTTTCTCCTGGGGGAGACGATGGGAAAACAAACAGCACATGACACCCATTAGTCACAATTTTTAGGAGTGACACCACAAAAAAAAAAAAAGGCTGTGTCTGTCCCTGCCTTAAGCCAGGCCTAACTCAGCCCCTCCGATTTTGGGGTTTTTCCTGAAGGATGGAGAGATTTTTCCAACTTTGCTGTCCAAGAGGAAGGGTGATGCGGCTGCCTCCATCCAGGAGCAGAATCGGTGGCAGGAGAAGTGCAGGGACACGGGAACAATGCCTTTTCCTCGGCAGCAGCTTTGGCTCCCGTTTATTCCCTATCCAGGGAAGGTTTAGTGGGATGAGGCAGAGATCCGGAGGTGCCTCTGTGCCCATTCCCTGCTCCTTTCACCCTCCTGCACATCCGGATTATTTTTTGCTCCTGGAAACGTGGCCTTTGCTTGCGATGGCCTGGAAAAAACCACGGAATTCCCACCTCGAGCAGGCACAGGGGAGCGAGGGTTATGGGAATGGGGTCATGGAAAAGGGAAGCCTGACCTCTGTGGGATCCTAGTGGGTTTGGAATTGGCACCAGGGCTGGGCTGGGCAGTGCCAGCCCCAGCAGGAGCGATGCCAGCGGCACAAACCCGCCAGAGCCTCTCTCCTCCGTGCCTCTTCCTGGTGTTCTCACTCCTGGCGTTTTCCTACCGGGAAAAACCACGTGGCCCACCCTAAACCCTGAAGCCCAATGCTTTTGGAATATTCCGAGTCCTAAAGATCTCCGCCGTGCTCCTCAAAAGCCTTTTTCCAGCCTGATTAGATGTTGGATGTTAGGAAGGAATTGTGAGGGTGGGGAGGGGCTGGGCTGGAATTGCCAGAGCAGCTGGGGCTGCCCCTGGATCCCTGGGAATGTCCAAGGCCAGGCTGGACGTTGGGGCTTGGATCCAGCTGGGATAGTGGGAGGTGTCCCTGCCCGTGGAATGGGTGGGAATTGATGGTCTTTAAGGTCCCTTCCAACTCAAGCCGTTCTATAATTCCATAATTTTTGGCACCACTTGTGATTCCAAGCTGGCAAGGATCCTAATTCATTCGTAAATCCCAATTAACTCCTGAATCCTAATTCCCGCATCAGGGGTGGCTAAAGGCCTCCTGAGCACAGATATTCCAACAAAACCCTGTCCCAGGATGACCCCGGCCCCTTCTCCCACTCCTTGGTGCTCTTTGAGCTCCCACCAACTCTTCTCCCGGGATCAGCGGCTCTGGGATGCTCCGGGAGTTCATTCTTTTTGAAGCTTTCTCTTTCATCGGCTCGAGATTGGGCACAGAGGGGGCTCATTCCTGGAATTCAGGAGTTTATCCTGATTTCTTCACCCCATCTCCTGCTAATTGCTGCTTTCCCTGCCTCACCCACCCTGGGCTGCCCTGAATCCTCCCTAAAAAACCCATCCCGGAGCCGCACACAGAGATAAGCCGAGCCTGCCTCTAATGGGGCGAAAATCGATCATTCCGCTCTTATCAAGATTCCGATGATCAGATTAAAGCTTTTCCCATCAGGTGCGGCCTCTTCGGAGCTCGTTAACACCGAGCTTTTGTTCTTCAGCGCCTTCGACTTTCAGCTCTTCCCCGCCCCGAAACTCTGAGCGCTCTCAGGAGAAAGGGTTTGGACCTAGGACGAGCTTAAATCTCAAACCTAGCCCGAGTTGTCCTCTTGACCCACCAGGGGTCCAAGCAAAGAGCTTGGCAAAGGCAGAATTTTCCCCAGAACTCCCCAGTTCCCACAGCGAGGACGCTGCCCTTGAGAGATTGATTGAAAGGTTTGGAAGCTCCAGGAGGAGAGGATTTCCCGGGAAATCTTTTTGGTGGATGTTGATCCAGTTTAAAGCACTGTGGGGTTTCCTGGTGTTCAGTCCCCCTCTTAAATTCCGGGTTTTGCCTCATCTCTGAGCTCGAGCCTTCACTTGTTCCTTTTTAATTCCCTGACCTTGCCAGAAATTGAGGTGGAATTCCTCAGCTGGCACAGGATTTTGGCCAAAATGGGGAAAAGCGGAGCGTGGAACCCACCTCTGCTGCCCTCCCAACCATTTGGGATCACCTCCAGCTCTTGTCCGTGGCCATAAATCCCTCTTATCTTCCCCAAAACCCCGTGGAGCTGCATTTTATTTCCAGCAGCACCGGCAGCTCCTCTTCCAGCATTCCCTGGCAGACGATCCGTGGTCTCCAGATTGTCACCGGGATGTGAAGATGAGCTCCAAACCCAACATGTTCTTGCAGGAGGGTTCTGGGATCTTGCCAGGAATCAGCTGCTCGGTGGAGCTTTCCAAGGAATTTTAGCTCCTCGGTGGAACTCCAGGATCAGCAAATTGCGGCTCCTGCCGCTGGATCCGCTGGAGGACGCTTGGATGGGATCAGGGATAGCTGGGATGATTTAGATGTTGGAGCTCTTCTCTCTTTCCTGTTTCCCCATCCCAGCTGTTTTTGGGGATCTTTATGGATTCACTGACCTGTTCCATAAAGAATAGCCAGAAGGGTTGATCCTGTTGGAAAAGGGTTCTGGGATGCAGGAGGTGCTCAGGAGGAGCAAACCCCAATCCTAACCCTGTGGAAGCTCTCTGCTTTCCCATCCCAAATTTATCAAATTCCCCTCCAGGAGGTTGTCAAAATTCCTACAAATTGGAGGAAACCTCCCTGTTTTGGGAAATGAACTCTCCAGTCACTAGAGAGGGTTTGGAGTCAGCCTGGAGCAGGGATGTGGGGCAGGATGGACGGCTGGGAACAGGGAATTCCTGCGGCAGGGAACGGCTTCACTGCAGATGTCACGGGCATTGAAAATTCCTATAAATTGAGGAAAACCTCCCTGTTTTGGGAAATGAACTCTCCGGTCATTAGAGAGGGAATGAGGGAACGGAGTCAGCCTGGAGCAGGGATGTGGGGCAGGATGGACGGCTGGGAATAGGGAATTCCTGCGGCAGGGAACGGCTTCACTGCCGTTGTATTCGATGGCTCCGGCCTCGACCTCAGGTGGAGCTGGGAGATCAGAGCAGTTTACAAGGAATAAACAAAAGCAACTCCAAACTCCTCTCCTGCCCTCCTGGGACAGTTATCCTGGCCAGGCTGCTCCCGCTGCTCCTGATGTTGGAGAAGGAGCTGGGCCACCCCTGCTGGAGTCGGAGCTCCACAGTGGAATTTTCATCTGGAATCGCCTGCAGGTTCCTCACAGGAGTGACCCCGTTGCTCCCACCTCTGGCTGAGCAGGGTCTTTGCTCCGGGGTTTTGGTGGCAGATCCCGGTCTCTGCCCACCCCATGAGGGACGAACGTCATCCCTTGGGATTGGAGCTCCTGCTCTCCTGCTGGAACTCCCTTGGAAGGGGTGATGGGATCATTCCTGGCTCCTGCTCTGTGCTCCGCTGGTCACCCCATCCTGCTCTTGTTTTGGCCACCCAGCGGTGCCACCTCTGCCATTCCCTGTCCCAGCCTGGCTCTTCCCTCCATCCTTGTCCCACCTGATCCCATCTTGTCCTTGTCAACCTCTTCAATTCCCATTTCCACCCATGAAACCCCAGATTTTGGGAGTGTTTGTTCCGGGGTGAAAGGAGCTGTAATGAGGGCAAAACAAACCTGATCTCAGGGATACTGCAGGCTCTGCTTTTATGGGATCTAATTCCAGCGGGAAGCTGGAATTCAGCATTCCTGTGCCTGCAAGGGATCCTGGTGGAGAAGGAAATGGGAATTGGAAACGACCAGGACACGGCCTTTAGGGTTTAGGTCAAGTCTGAGCAGAGCCCGGGGCCAGGAAGGAGATTCCCGGCGCAGGATCCGCAGGGGAAAGGTGGGACTCAGACTTTCCTTGGCATCATCCAGCTTGGCGCAGGAGAGCTCCAGACCTGTGTTCCTGCGGAGCCATCCCAAAATAGGCACAGCCGGCTCAAAAAAAAAAAAAAAAAAAGGCAAAGAAGGAATAAAATAAAAGCAATCCATGGGATTGCTGGGGAGACACCCAGAGATTCCAGGCGGGAGGAACGGCCCTGGTTTGTCTCAGTGTCCAAAGCTCCATCACTCATTAACACACCGCAATTAATGCTCTGCCTCCGAGGCACGCAAGTGTTGAGCTCATTAGCACCGAGTGGAAAGGTCCGAGGCTTTCATATCGTTTGCGGGGGGATTAAGAACACAAAAGGGGCCATAAATTTACAGCCAAATATAAACCAGCTGCTGTGGGCTCGGCTGGGGGGAGGGAAGGATTGGGATTGGGATGGGGGAGAGGGCTGGAGGAGGAAGGAGGGATGGGAGGTGGCAGGAGTGGACCTTCCCTACAAAAAGCCCAGGTTGTTAAGAGGGGGTTTTTTTAGGGTTTTTAGGATATTTTTCTTCGTGTCCGTCTGACCTACTCCGTGTGCCTCGTAAATCCCACGGTGGAAAAGAAACCATCCCAATCCATCTGAGCCCGCTCCCAAAACAGGCTGGATTCCAGCTGCCATCACATCCGGCCCCTTCTCCGTGCCCTGGCAGCCTTAATCCATGGGCAAAAGCCTCTGGAGCAGGGAAAAGCTTCCATGGATGGAGGAGGGCTTCTGTTCCCAGTCTGGGGAGAGAATTCCTGGGCTGGGTTGGCTCCTTAACTTTAGACCAAGCAGTGCTGTCATCTCCAGGGCTGTAAATCCAGAGTAATTCCAAGGGATTAAAAAAAAAGCCAAGTGGAGGAGCTCCTGGCTAAAATACAAATTTGGTGGAATTTCACAGCGCCTTCCACCCCAAAATTCCCACGAGCTCCGAGCCCGCTCTGCTGGCGGAGCGGGATTGTGGCTGTGGGATACCCTGGGAGCCGAACATCCCTAAAGTTGGATTTTCCTCCTTCCCGTGCCATCCAGGGTGGGAGTTTTTGGGTGTCCTGGGAGGCACAGAGAAGGTGAAGCCCTTCCTTGGGCAGCAGCGCTCTGGGCTGGGTGGATCTGCAAGCCAGGCTCTACTTCCAAAGGGACGGGGAGCCAATCCCAGGGATGTCAGGGAGTCAGGATCCGTCCTGCACCATGGTTCCTTTGTTTTTTCCATCCATCCATCCATCCATCCATCTCCATCCCTCCGAGCAGCCCAAGGAACCTCCTCAGCTGGGGTTTGTAGCATCCCACTTATCCCTCTGGTGACAACGGAGCTCTCCATCACTTCCCAGCGGGAATTCCTTCCATGAAATCCCTCTCAGCTGCCGGTTCTTCAGCTTCCTTCTCCTTGAGGGGGGGCCTTAAGCTGGGATCACCCTGTGGGGTCATCCCAGCCCTTGTCACCTCTTCCCTGGAGGAGCTCTAATCCTCACCTGGTCTGCAGGAGCTCCTCAGGTGTTTGCTCATCCCGCAGAGCTCTTGCAATCCTCAGGATTTCCTTGGAGGAATCCCTTTTCCAAGCCTTTTTCCCTATTCCTGCCACAGGACCGTGCATGCTCCGGAAGGTGTTTTTATTCCTTCGGGATGAAGCGGCTGCACCATGGATTGGGAATTTCCCACCCATCGCCTCCTGAGTGTGGCCACCTCTTGCTCTGCTCTGTTCCCAGTTTCTGGAATTCTTGGCAGGACCGAGGACTGGTTTCTTTTTAAATCTGGCTTTGTCTCTAGGAGAGACCTGTCTGTGTTACTTAAATCCATAGCGATCCTTCCCTTTTGTCCTCTCTCCGTGCTCCAGGAAAATGCATCTGGTCAGTAAAAAATGGGAATTTTCTCATATTTCCAGCTTCCTTTGGCTACCTGGGAAAGCCGCTCTCCTCCTCTTTGTCTCCAGGGAAACTCCTGTGTCCACACCACCGTTGTGGGATTTGCTGTGTGCTCCATCACCAGCTGGGATAGCCCATCCCAGGGGTTGGAATTAGATGGTCTTTAAAGTCTCTTCCAACCCAAACCATTCCATGATTCTCTGAGGAATGCGAGCTCCGACCATGCCCGGCGGGTTTGCGGGATTCTCTTTCCCCACGGCTCCAGCCAAAGACTCCATCCACAGGCATCCCAGCTGGATCTTGGCCAACTGATCCCACCTTGCTGATCCCTTTTCTCCGGACACAGCTCCCATTTCTTTGCCATGACACCCATGGATGTGGGATCTTCCTCCCTCCTTGAGGAGAGCAAGGTGAATTTTATTCTCCTCGTTCTCTGTGAGGAAATAGGGAGAGGACACTTGGAGCAGCACTCCAGAGCTGATGAACCCCGGTGCCTTTTGGTGTCCCCAGAAATTGGGCTGAGAATCCAAAACTGCTGGATGGGATTTTGCTGGGGATGGAATTTTCTGGAGACCGAGGCAGTTTTGCAGAGGGAGCGCTGAGGCAGATCCTGCTCGGTCCTGGCTTTCCCCCACACCCCCTTTAACCTCTCAGCCTTAAAGGATTTGGGATTGAAAGTAGCTTTAAGGGGTTTGGGATTGAAATTAAAGCCTTAAAGGGTTTGGGATCGAGAGCCTCCCATGCCATGTGGGGGATTTGTAGGGAAGATCCTTGGACATGGAGATTTTTGAGTTGTGGGGAAATGCAGATCTTGGGCTTAATTTTATTCTGAACTTGACTGGAAATGCTGGAGTTTCTCACAATCCGGTTTTTTTTAAACATGGAAAATTCAGGGGTAGGGACAACCCTCAAAGGTGCACCCTGGCATGGCCCAAGGATCCGAAACGATCCTTATATTCTTTTTCCAGCAGATTTTTTTGAGAATCATTTGGCAAAGGCACACCATTCCTTTCAGCCTGGAGGCTCCAGCTACTGTTCCCAGACTCCCTTTGGAGGCTGGAGCATCCACGAGGGCCTGGATTCCTCCAGGACGGAGCCTTCCATGTGCTCCATTTCCCAGAGAAAAAAGTGGAGAAAGGGAATCGGTTCTTTGCTGTGAGCAAAGGCCGGACCTTTTATAAACAGACCTCAGAGTGCCCAGGCAGGAGCGGGATTTTGTGGAATTTTCTCTCCTTTTTGTGGTGCCTTCCCGGACTTTTTGCTGTGTTTTCCCTCTGTTCACGCTCCCAGTACCAGGACGGCCTCTTGTCCGTGAACCTGCTCCAAAAACATCCCGGTTTACAAGGCTGCTGGAGCATGGGGATGGGCTCTGGAGAGGGGCAGACATCCAGGGTAATGTGGTGGGAGGACAGGGCTGGGACAAACACAGCCTGGTCTTTGGAAATGTGGGAAGAATTAGGGCGAATCCAGGTTGAGATGTTGCTTTGGATGCTTCCCGACATATCCTGTCAGCCAAACCTCTGGCAGGTGCCAGATTAGTTCCTGAAAACATTTCCAGGCTCTTCCTGCCTTGCTTTGGTTGGGCCAGCAGCTCTGGGCTGGATGGGGTGCAGGTGGCTGATCCCAAAATTTAAGTTTTCCTCCCGGAGGGGAGGAACGGAAAGCTCTGTTCCTTCTTTTGGGAGGATGGGCTCTGCAAATCATGGCTGGCAAAAGGCAGAGATGGGTGCTGGTGCTTGGAGTGGGAAGGGGAACATGGAAAACATCATCCCTCCCACCCCAACCATGCATGGGATCACTGTTGGAGCTCAGAGAATTCCCTCAAATTCCCTCTCCTCTTGGCCAAGGTTTAAGGATGGGGCTGGGGCATTCTCCAGCTGGGACTGGGGGCACTTTGCTGTCACATGGAGCTGGAGCTGAGGCACTGGGAAGACATTTTCTGCCTTTGGAAAACCATAAATCCTTAAATATCCTTTTTCCATGCGAGGCGGAACGGGAAGGTTCCAGCCAGGCTCGCTGCATGGTGGGGTCTCCTTCGGTGCGGGTGTGTGGTGCCAGTGAACGCCCTTGGATGGAGCAAATCCCCAGATTTGGCTCTTTTGGGACATATCCCAACCTGGAAAAACTGGGGGCTCTTCCCAGCATCCCCAAAAGTCCTGGCACTGCTGTGAGCCCTTGTGGCCGGGTGCCACCACAGCCGGGCTGTGCCATCTCAGGGTTAACAAAGCTGAGCTTAGAGATGATTTTGCCTCTTGGCAGCTCTGGAACAACTTTTTTTTTGCCCTGATTCTCCTTGGCTTTGCCTGGATTCGCTCCTGGAGCAGCTGAGCCGCTCGGCTCGACTTCACTAGAGGGCGCAGGAATTTTAGGCTAGGAACGCGCTGGGGTTTGTCGGGGAAAGTTGGCTGCCTTCTCCTCCTTTTTAATCAACTGGAAAGATGCAGGGTTGAACTGGAGGTGACTGGAAGGGGATCCAGACTTGTGTCTGGCCGGGGAAGGATCTGCTGACATGTGGGATTAGGCGGTGTGAGCGCGGCGGCGGCGGCGGCCGGGACGGAGCAGCGTGGCCGGGGCTCGGGACGTGGTTGGGAGCTCCAGGGAGCAGCCAGCTGGAGGAGCCTCCTGGCGCAAGGAGAGCTCCAAAAACTGCAGGGAAAGAAAAAAATCCCCCTCACCCCCCAGTGCTTACTGCTCCCCTTCGTCAGGCTGGGCAGGACTCTGTTGACCCCGTAGGGGTTTGGTCTTCTCTTCCCAAGGGTCCTCCTATCTGTTCACATCGATCCTTGGGACACGATGTTCCCTCTTGGGAGCCGGCCTTGATCCAGGGCTGTGGATCCAGCCCTCTCCACCACAGCAGCAGTTTTGGGACCAGAGGCACATCTGGGACTGCGTCCTTTTTTCAGGGAGCAGGGGCTCCCTGAGTGCTTCTCCCATGGGAGATGCCGGGGAAGGATGAGGCCAGGAGCCCCAAGGGCCACCTCCAGTGGGATGGTGGCTCCAAGCAGGGATGTAGACCCGGTGCTCCTAAAGCAGAGGTTGTCCCCTCGTTGGCCCTGCTTCCAGCTGGGGAAACTGAGGCATGGGAAGTGTTGGGGGCCATTCACTGGGAGCCTCTGTCCTTACTCCAAGCTCCTCAGCGTGGATGAAGGGCAGATGAGAGCTGGATGGGGAGACGGTGGGGTACCGTTGCCGGCCCCACCCAGGTGGTCTTGTCCCATCCCTGTGGAACAGCTCAGGGATGCCGGCTCTGCATCGAGCTTCAGTGTCCTGCTCACGGACCAGGGAACCAACCCTTTCCCCCTCCCTTCCCACCTTCCCCACGCAGCCGAGTGTCTCAGCTTTACCCCCTCCAGCTTCTCTTGCCCGAGCAGCTGCTTTTTCCAGCAGAAAATGCCTGAACATCGCAGCCTTTCCAGGCTCCCAAGCCGCTCTGGATGCAGGCAGGAGGCGGCCGCAGCCGCCCCGTCCCGCGCCCTCGCCGTGCTCTCGCTCCCTGCTGTTCATTCATTCATTCATTGATTCCTCCTCTCATTCATTCATGCTTCGGCTCCGTGCGGCCATCCAGGGATGGCTCCTTGTCTCCAGGCCGATCCGCTTGGATTTTCTTCCCTATCCATCCTCCCATCCCAGGATTTCTATGCGGAGCTCCGCGCTGTGCCCGCCGTGTGCCGAGTTTAACTCGGGGCTCAACCCGGGGCATTGTGAAGCGGCTCTTGTGGAGCCTCCGGAGCCTCCTGCCCGGAGCTGCGAGGGGACAGAGGTGTTTTTTCACCAAACAAACTCCCAGGGAACGCCGGGCATTAGCAATGAGGGGTCGCAGCCAGGAAAATATTACCTTTCCCTTGGAGTGCTGACTGCGGAGGAAATTCTCACATTTACAGCTCCGGCGAGCCCGGCGCTCATGGAAAAGAGGGGGCGGCTTTGATTTCGCTCCTCTCGGTGGGTTGATAGCTTGGCAGCCCCCCCACCTCGCCTCCATTCCCGCCGGGAAGCGGCCACCGGTGGAGGCTCCGGCGCGCAGCTCCCTCCTTGGAATCCTGCTTTAATTGGATTTTCCTGGAGGCCTGCGGTGCGTGTGCGTCCTGCCCCATGCGTGTGTGTAGGTTAATAAAAAATAAACAAACAGCACTTTCCCCCCTTTTTCGGGGAGGGATGCGGCGGGAACGCCGAATGAAAGCGCTGCTGTGCCGAGAAGGGACATTCCTGGCATTGCTGAGCTCCTCGCGCGGGCCCGGGCCCAAATTGGAGGAAAAAAATTGGAGTAAGGAGCCGTTAGCGTGGGGGACCTGGGGAGGCCCAGTCCTGCTCACTGTTTACTCGCAGAGCTTAAATTAATGCTGGCTGCTGACATCAGGAATTTTTTTTTTCCTGGTTTCCCAAGGAAATGAGCCGAGGGCGATCGTGGCCTCTGCGTACGTGCAGAGGCTCTTCCCCACTTGAACCCCTGTCGGAGTTCAGCCAGGTTCCACACAGATCCTAAAGGCTCCAAAATAACTATTTTGCTTCATTTTACATGCATTTACAAAAAAAAAAAAGGTGGTGGAGAGGTGGGAGGAATTGTCAGTTCTTCCCGCTGGGAGAGTTGTGCTTTCCCATTGTGTTTGCCTGTGCACCCACGTTGGACACTGGAGGATCCCTGTGGAAAAGGTGTGTTATTAACATCCAGACCTTGGGATGAACATAACTGGGATCTGTCAGACACGGAAAGCTGGCTCTGTCCCTCCTGCCACACACGGGATGAAGGAATTCCTCCCATCCCTGCTTTGCTCCGTTATTCCCCGTCACTTGCGATGGTCGTGGTGGGAATCTCGGGAGGAGCTGATGTCTCTGGCAGCTTTTTTAGGAATTGGTGATTCTGGATGAAGAGTTTGGAATGGTGACAACTCCGTGTAGGACACGTGATGATGACCTTGGAGAAGGCCAAGGGTGTTGGGGCCGTGGAGAAACCTCTCCTTGTTGTCTTTTGTAGGTTTTCTCCAAGATTTTCAGCCATGAGGCTCTGGAGAGTTATCTCCCCAAGATCCAGCTGGTGATCAAGGACACCCTTCGGGCCTGGAGCAGCAACCCCGAGTCCATCAACGTGTACCACGAGACGCAGAAGCTCACGTTCCGCATGGCCATCCGCGTCCTGCTGGGATTCCGCATCCCGGACGAGGAGCTCGGCCGGCTCTTCGAGGTCTACCAGCAGTTCGTGGAGAACGTCTTCTCCTTGCCCATGGATCTGCCCTTCAGCGGCTACAGGAGGGTGAGATCTGGGTTGGGTTCTCCACCCTGATAGCACCTATTCATTAACGGGCAGCGATTATTCCACACCTTTCCCGGTTCTCAGGGGGATTTCTCATCCTCTGACCTCAAGGAGCCCATTTTGGGCCACTATTCCCGATTTAGCGGAGAGCACAGAGGAAGATCCATTCCTTGGTGATTAGAGTGGTTTGATAACAGAAAATAGTTAGGACTTCCCAAATTGAATTCATATTTTTCCTCGCTCGGCAATTTTCCTTTGTTTTTTTAGTTCGTGGGACCCTTCTCCTTTTCATTCCCTCTTGTCCTCAGAGTGAAACAGGTCCTTGTAATTCCAAGAACTAAAACAGGGCCTTGTAATTCCCAGTACTAAGACAGATCCTTACAATTCCTGGAGTATTGCAGGTTTTTTGATGAATGATGCAAAAAGAAAACATAACAAAAAAGAGACATAAAATCCTATTTTTTTCCCGTGGGGAATTCTGATAACAGAAATACAAGGGTCCCAAATTTAGTTTTGTGACATCCCTGTGGATTTATTTTTTATTGTTATTTGCCCATGGGAATGACTCCATCCCCTCGCAGTCCGGAATCATTCCCAGCAGCAGGTTAGCCCCGAGCAGCTGCACTCCCGTAGGAATTGCTTTACTGGGACCAGGTGATCAAATTGCTCGGGAAGAGGATTCTTTGGGATGAATGGGCCTTCCTTTGAGAGCCGATTTTCCCAGGGATTTCCATACATCCCAGGAGGAGCCAGGGGCTGTGAACCGGTGCCGGACAGGGGCTCCCAGCCCAGACCCATCATTTACACCTAGGTGTTGATTACTCCGCCTGTGATCTCCCCCACTCCGGCTTTACTCCTCCTGCCCAGGGGACACCTCCAACACCTTCACACCCCTCTTTGAGCCTCTGCTTTTATGACTTGGACCTGTCCTGAGCACGTCTGCAGCTCCTGGGATGGGCAAGGTGCTGCTGGTGGTGTGGTCTGACCGCTTCCTGCTCCACAGGGAATCCGAGCCCGGGAGACGCTGCAGAAGGGGCTGGAAAAAGCCATCCAGGAGAAGCTGCAGAACACGCAGGGCAAGGACTACGCCGACGCCCTGGACATCCTGATCGAGAGTGGGAAGGAGCACGGCAAGGAGCTGACCATGCAGGAGCTGAAGGTAAAGCTCTTCCCTGGGGTCTCCTTGTGATTGTTCTGCTCAGGGCAGCGCCTTCCTGAAGGAAAAAGTGTGGGATAGCCCAAGGAGGAATTTCTGGGGCAGACCTGGGATGAGCGGTGAGAGCTGGGGGACCACGATGTGTTGGTGGATCCTGGTCTGGTGGATCCAAACCAGTTGCTTTATCTATTTGCTGATTGTGCCCAGCCCTTTCTACAAAGCATTCCACGGAATCGTTAAGCTTGGAAAAGGCCTCCGAGATCATCAAATCCCACCTCCATCCCCACTAAACCATACCACAGAGTGCCACATCCACTCATTTTATTAACACTTTCAGGGATGGTGACTCCACCGCTGTCCTGGGCAGCCTCTTCCAACGCTTGGCCCCTCTTCCAGGAAAGAAATTTTCCCTGATGGCCGACATGAACCTCCCTGGTCACAACGGAAGCTTTCAACCTTGATCAGCTTCATCCCTTGACCCTTCCACTTTTCCTGGTGCCTCCTTTGCAGGGCACAGGAGCCCTTCAGCAGGTTCTTATCTGCAGCTGGGTCATGGCAGGTCAGGAGCCATCTCCTGGGTTTTTTGTCCTGCCTCTCTGATCCTCGGAGGCTCTGTGGGAAGCTCCCTGTGGCGGCTGTCCCAGCAGTGACCTTGCAGTTAAATGTGACCAAGCTGTGGCTGCCCCACCCCTGGAGGTGTCCAAGGCTGTTTACAATGGACACAAACTCTGCCCCAATTTCCCTCATCCATCCTGGCTGCTGGGAAATCACCAGGGAGAATCCATCTTCCTCCAACATCTCCCCTTGTAGGTCACATTCCATTTTTCCCTCTCCCAGCTTTGTGATGTGACCCCTCCTCAGGTCACTTGGCCCCTTTGGAGCTTAAATCTTTGGAGCAGCTCTTTTGGGCAGCTATTGTGGCTGCCCCATCCCTGGGAGCATCCGAGGCCAGGTTGGACAGGGCTTGGAGCAACCTGGGATAGTGGGAGGTGTCCTTGGGGTTGGAACAAGATGATCTTTAAGTTCTCTCCCAACCCAAACCATTCCACGGTCCCAAGGCCAGGATGGAAAGTTTTGGGGAGAAAAACACCCCATGGCACCTTGACGTGCTGAGGTTGGTGCCCTCTCTGTCTCACCCCTTTGTCTCACCCTGGCTCTTCTCCTGTCCCCCAGGACGGCACCCTGGAGCTCATCTTCGCCGCCTACGCCACCACGGCCAGCGCCAGCACCTCCCTGATCATGCAGCTCCTCAAACACCCGCGGGTGCTGGAGAAGCTGCGGGAGGAGCTGCGGAGCAAAGGGATCCTCCACAACGGCTGCATCTGCGAGGGCTCCCTGCGCCTGGACAACATCAATGGCCTCTACTACCTGGACTGTGTCATCAAGGAGGTGCTCCGGCTCTTCACCCCCATCTCAGGGGGGTACCGGACGGTGCTGCAGACCTTCGAGTTGGATGTGAGTAGTGCTGCAGCCTGAGCTCCCCAAAACAGCCAAGCTCGCTTGAGCCTGGCTTAGAGGAGAGCTCCGAGGGGGTAAATGAAGTCCTGCCTAATGAAGTCCTTCTCCCAGGCAACCAGTGACAGGATAAAGGGACACAGCTTTAAGCTGCACCAGGGGAAGCTTAGGCTGGGTATTAGGAAAAAAATTCTTCCCAGAAAGAGTGGCTGGGTGCTGGAATGGGCTGCCCAGGGAGGTGGTGGAGTCACCGTCCCTGGAGGGGCTTGAGCAAAGCCTGGATGTGGCACTCAGTGCCGTGGCTTAGCTGGTGTTAGGTCACAGGTTGGACTTGATGATCTCAAAGGCTTTTCCAGCCTAATTAATCCTGTGGCTCTGGTGATGGGATTTGCTCCGGATGCAGCGGAGTGATGGGATGTGGAGCAAGGGATGCACTGGGGCTGTCAAAGAGCAGACGGGTGTGATGCTTCAAAGGCCAGCTCGTGACAGTGACGCCAAATTCTGAGCTGGGGTGTGACAGGGGAAAGGTTTACGGCAAAGGGCATCTCCAGGCGGCCGGATGACAGGCGGATTAGTCACCGCCATGGCTGGAATTTCCTCCCAGCAAAACAAAATCTCGGGAGCTGCCTTGTCACTGTAAATCCTCCTAATGCAATGGTTTGAGTCAGAGACCTTTTAAAGTGCTCAGGGGATGATAAATCCACCCCACTTCTCATCGCCCGGGCGCTGACGTGGGTGTTGGGTGTGTGGTGCTGACAGGCAGCGGGGTGTGGGATGCTCTGGGATGCTGTGGGGTCCTCTGGGATGCTCTGGGAAGGGCTGGCTGGTGTGTGGGACATGGCACAGCACGGGAGAAGCTGCTTCCCCTGCTCAGCACCACGGGGTTCCTGGTAGGCAGCTCCTGCCAGTGACCACAAAGCAAATAAAGGGATGGGTCATCCCACGAATCCTTGGGATAGAGGGAGGAGTAAAGCCAGGATTCCCATCTCTCTGTGCTGTGCTCTCTGCTTTTCCTTTGAATCTGCATGACACTCAAGTGATAAACCCAAAAGAAATGGGAATAAGCAGGGAAAACTCCGAGGGTGGTGAGGCCTGGCAGAAACTGCCCAGGGATTGTGGGTGCCACATCCCTGAAGTGTCCAAGGTTGGATGGGGCTTGGAGCACACTGGGATAGTGGAAGATGTCCCTGCCCATGCCAGGGGGTGGGACAGGATGGGTTTAAGGTCCCTCCCAACCCAAACCATTCCACAATTCCATGAAAACAAAATTCCTTTATCTCATTCCCCTGCTCCCTCTCCCTCTCCAGCAGGGTTGACCCACTCTGTTCTTCTCCCCACCCCTTCCCGCCTCTCCGCAGGGTTTCCAAATCCCCAAGGGCTGGAGTGTGATGTACAGCATCCGGGACACCCACGACACTGCTCCCGTCTTCAAGGACGTGGACGTCTTCGATCCCGACCGCTTCGGGCAGGGCCGGAGTGAAGACAAGGACGGCAGGTTCCACTACCTCCCCTTCGGAGGAGGCGTACGGACCTGCCTGGGGAAGCACCTGGCCAAGCTTTTCCTCAAGGCTCTGGCCATCGAGCTGGCCAGCACCAGCCGCTTCGAGCTCGCCACCAGGACTTTCCCCAAAATCACCCTGGTGCCCGTGGTCCACCCGGTTGACGGACTCAAGGTCAAATTCTTCGGACTGGATTCCAACCAGAACGAGATCCTGACGGGGACAGACGCCATGCTGGGGGCCACCGTGTAAAGCCCGCGCCGGTGGCACCAGGGACGGGCGGCCGGGGGACGCAGGGGTGGGGTGGGGCGAGGGGATGGACAGGAGGGAGGAGAGAGGGATGAGGAGCTTCTCCACGGCGCTCACCTCCAGATCGGGACTGCTTTTCCAGCAGGGAAGCTGCCGAAAGCGTTTTGCTCTTCCCGCGGGACACGGAGAAGGTCGGGGCGGCGTCGGCGTCGTCTTGTTTTGTTGGGAGGGAGGAAGATCCACAAAAGCCGAGTCGAGCTGGGATGGCTGACCATACACAGTATCTAAATATTATAAATATATATATATATATATATATAAATATCTATAAAACACTTCTGCTGCCAGGAGGAGAAGGCCCGACTGCGGGAAAGGCTTTGGAATCAGCCGAGGATCTGAGGTCTGGTGTCCCGGGGCAGCTCTGGGGTGACCTCTGACCTATTTTTTTTTTAACAGTGTTAAATTAGCTGGTGATAACAGTGTTTTTATGGTTTTTGAGGTTTTATTTTGGTTTTTTTTTTTCATTTGTTCGGTTGTGTTGTTTGTTCCGGGGCGTTGGAGCCTTTCCTTGGCCAGGGGGACACAACGCTGCCCACTCCCAGCCCCTCTCCCGCTGGTGCCGGGGCAGGCTGGGGAGGAGGAGGGGTCGTTTTGCTTTCCCAAAAACCCCTCCTGTGGTGTCTTGTCCGGGCTGAGTCATCCCCGAGGCCTCGGGTGAGGCAGATTTGCATTTTCCAAGATGTTTTGGGGCTCTGGGGAGGGGGATGCCCTTTTTTGCTCTCGTTGAATTTCCTGCTGCTGCTACACGGCCTGTGAGCATCCCCTCCACCACAGCCCCTCGCCAGTCCTGGGCAAAGGCACCCGGCTTTGGGGGCATTTGGGTGCCTTTGCCGTCCCCTCAAGGTGCTGGCACCAGCCCCGAGCCCCAGCACGGCTCTGGGAGCATCGGGGCTGCTCCTGCCAGAGGCATTCGCATTAAAGGTGATGTCTTGAATTAAGCCAACGCACGCATTCCTTTGTCTCGTGTTTGGGGTTTTTTGGCGACGGGAGAGCTCGGCAGGAAGGAGAGGGCTCCGTGTCAGCTGCCACCCCATACCCCAGAAGAATCCCAAAGCCTCTCCAGCACAAGCCAGCAGCCACCGAGAGGTATCTTGCCTTCCATTTGCTGGGGGGGTTTATTTTATTTTGGTTTTTTGCATGCGAGAGGCTCCTGGGTTGGGTTGGAGATTTGGGGGCTTGTGTTGGCAGAGTGAGGAGCAAAAGCTCCCCGAGCACCTGGGCAGGTGTTGGGTTCAAACCAGAGCCAAACACCAGCTTGGGAGATCCCTCTGTGCCTTGGGGCAGCTCTTCCACTCCCAACCCTCTGAGGTGGAACGGACAACACGAGGGGGCTGAGAATGGTGACGGGAACCGATCTGGCGCTCGGGGGGCAGCTTGGCTCTCAGCTCCAAAGGGGTCCAGAGAAGTCCGAGGGCTTGGAATAGGCAAGGAGAAGGGACAGGTGTGGCTCACCAGGTGGCTTTGCAGGTTGTGCTTTTGCCTCTTTGGCGAGAGGTGCCTCTCGGGAAGGTCGCAGGAAGTGTGAAGCAAGAGGAGGTGAGGCTGCCTTGGCCGGCCCAGCGCTGGCGGGGGCAAGGAGGAGGGAGGCAGGTTTGGAGCCAAGGGAAGCACTTGAGGTTGGAATGCCGTCAGCCAAGCTGCCAAAAATCCCCCCGGAGCATCCCAGGGGACGGTGTTCCCTCCCACCGGGATGCACAGCTTGATTTAAGCTGGAATAAAACTCCCAGTCTTCTGGGATTCCCAACTCCCATTCTGATCCCGACCTTATTTCTGGGTGGTGACCAACGTGCCAAACCCCAAAGGAAGGTCTCAGGAGCCCTGGAGCAGAGGGTCAGAGTTTCCCAGCCTGGAATTTTTGGGTGGAACACCACTAGCTCAGGCCCTGTTGGGATTCTAGGCGTTTCCTTGTCCCTGATGGGGAGAAAACTTTCCCAGTGATAAAAGGAGCTTGGTGGAAATCCAAATCCCAAAGGGCAAAGGAGAACACAAACCTGGATGTGGTGGGACGGGGGAGATTCCCAGGGACAAACACCTGGGAAGAGGCGATGGGCACAGGGAGGTGTCCGTGGTTTGGGTAGGACTTGGGGATGGGATGGAAGGTAGACGAGCTGTAGGGTGAGAACCCAACGGGTGCTCTCCAGGAGCCCCCATTTCCATCTGGGATCTGTGCCTGGGGATGAGTGAGCTGGGAAAGGGAAAAGCTGGAGGGACAAGCAGGATGGAAGGTCTGGTTAAAGCTGAATCCCTTGGATAGTCGAGCGAAATCCCTTGGACAGACTCTCCTGGAAGGGCTCAGTCCCTCTTCTCGTGGGGAATCAAGGAAGGGTTTTTCCCTGAAATTTACATTTTAACTTCCAATGTCGTTCCAAAGTGAGAACCAAACCTGCTCCGGAGTGAGTTTTGATGGGAATTGGGAGCTGCAGCCATCCCTGAAATTCCATTTACATCCCGTGGATATACAGTGTTTGTGTGGGGGAGTATTTAATCCAGGCTGAAGTAAGCCAGGCTTTGTTGTTCCAGTCCTAACTAATATAACTTGACTAAAACAAAAAAGTTGCTGCAGTGGGTTTGCAGAATAAAGCACTTTGAATCTCAGAATTTTTTGTTGTTTTTTTTTTTTAATTAGCACAGTCCAATTTGCTATAATATTATTTTATACACAAATTTTTTTTTTTTTGGTCTGTCTTTATAAACTATTATAAGTGCTATTTTTGTTATAATTCAAAAATAGATATTTAGGATAAAGTTGTGCTGTTAAATATTTGTTATTTAGTAAAAATATGATTTTTTTTTTCCTCTTTATTGTAAACGTTGTCTGGGAAAAAATATTAATGTTTTATCCTATTTGTTTTTAATATTAAAAAAAAAGGAAAAAAGCACTTGTGGGGTTTTTTCGTTTGGGAATTGGTGCCGTGTGAGGTTGTGTTGCAGTCATGTGGGTTTTAATATGTACAGAATATTCTGTGTCCCATATTAAAATGAATGTTGTGTATTTTGTGATCCCAAAATAAAACAAAACAAAAACCAAAAAATCATCTCTGTGGCTCCTTTCTAGAATTCCAGAATGAAAAGGGTTGCAGCTCCCAAGTTTTGGTCTCACGTTCCAGCTGCAGCTCCTTTGAAGGCCTTGGGGCCTCCTGGGTTGGGGTTTCAGGGAGCACCATCCTGGGAATTGGGGCACCCCGTAAGGTGGGATTTTGGCATCCAGCTCGATGGCCAAGGTGAACCCTGATTGATATGGACACAGATAGAGGAAATTGTGCTTAAAAATAAAATAAATTATGGGGACGATGGCCAAGTGTTGAATCAAGACGTCCAGAGATTTGGAATCTCTGTCCCTGGAGATTGGCCATGGACCTGAGCCACCGGACCGAGGTGAATCCCAGCTGACAGGGACCCAAATACAGGAAATTCCATTTTAAAATGAAATGAAATAAAATGAAATGAAAGAAAATGAAATGAAAGAAAATGAAATAAAATAAAATAAAATAAAATGTTTTTATGGGGAGAATGGCCAAAAGTTGGATCAAGTGGGAGATGTTTGGAGTCTCCATCCCTGGAGGCTGGACGCAATCCTGAGCCAATTGTTCAAGGTGAAGCCTGGCTGATATGGATCCCAAAGAGGAAATTCCCAAATAAAATAAAATAAAATACAATTTTCATGGGGAGGATGGTCAAGTGTTGGATTAAATGGGAGAGGTTTGGAGTCTCCATCTTTGGAGATTGGACATGACCAAGGTGCCACAGCTCCGAGGTCCAACCCATCCCAAGGTTTTTGGGTGGTCCAGGACACCTGGTTTCTGCCCAGAGCTTTCTCCTCTTCCCAGCAAGAGAAAGGAGGGAAGGGAAGGCAAACATTCCAGCTGTGTGTGTGTGTCCTGGTCCTTGCTGCCCTTTTTTCCAGGAATTGCTCCATGTGGAATTGGCACAGGAGAGCACCATGGGTGGCAGAACAAACCCCCAGCTGCCGAGTGCGTGGCACGGTGGGCAGAAGGTGTGGGGTGGAGCAGACGAGGCAGGACACGATTCCCAAGGTGGGAATGACCCCTCGATGGGCAGCAGGTGGGGTGGGAGCAGCCGGGTGTCCCCGCCCTCCCATCATTTCCCATTTGGGCTCTGGAGAGGTTGACTCCACCTCCTCAGCAAATCCATGTCCTGGAGTTTTCTGGCCGCTGGCATTGCTCCGAGCTTTTTAAATCATAAATTTTTTAGGATCTTTCGACCCTGGCTGGTGGGAGAAGAGTTTTGATGAGATGAGATGTGCCAGGACAAGCTACTGGTGGGAGCTGCAGCTGCAGCTGCTCCGGAGCGGAGCCGGGGCAGGCTGGGAGTGCTTAGGGTAATTAGGCAATTAGTGAAGTAATTGGCTTCTGTCTCCTTCCTCTTCTCCCCATAAATAGAGCCCTGATGAAGCCTTGGCCGTGGTGGGAGTGTTGGAGAACAGGATGTTGCTTCCAGTGATGACATCCAAAGGCAAGTGAGGGCTGCGGGAATGAAGAGAGCTTTGGCTGGAAAATGTGACCGTGAAGCCCAAGGCTGGGTCCCTTCGGAGCAGCCAGAGGCTCCAAGGCTCCTTTCCCTCCCTTCAGAGCTTTGTGGCTGCTCTTTTCCTACTTCAGGCTGTGTCCTGGCTGTCGCCAAAATCCACCCTTGTGTTGTGCTCATCGCTGCTCCTGCCCCTTTCCCAGCCCGAGGTGGCACCTCCCCGTCCTTTCTGTCCGTCCAGCTCCCACAAACCCCATCTGTCACCTCTGGCAGAGCAGGGAAGGTCATTTCCTTTTGGGATTTCTTCGCTTCCCGCCGCTCCCCTCCCTTTGCTCGGATTCATTTATAATTTATTGGTCATTTATGGCTTTCAGCGAGGAGCTGCACCACCCCTGGAGGGGGGTGAGGTGTCTCACTCTGCTCCAACAGAAGCAGGGAGAGGGTTTTTTTTGGGGATGGCCTCACGGGAGCTGCTGGATCCCGTCACGGGTCCCTCGGACTCCGTGTTCTTTCCACTCGGCGCCGGCTCCGAGGCTCACGTTACTCCCTTGGTTTTAACTCGAGCTGAACTCCTGGAAAGCTTCTTTTTAAAGGTTGTGTGCGAGAGCACAGAAAAGGTGTGTGAATGCATCCATGGATTTTTTTTTTTTTCCTTCTCTTGTCATCTCCTTTTTTTCCCCTTCAGAAAACGAGAGGGAATTTTGGCTCCTGCAAAACTAAATGGGATTCTGGTATTGGCCTTGTGTGCCCTTGAAATGTGGATTTAACCTGAAAATCTCCCGGCTCAGGCCCTTCCAAGGTAGAGCTGAGCTAAAGGTTGAGCAAAAATCTTGCAGTGTCCTTAAATAACATTTGCAGGAATTATTGAAAGGAGAAAAATGGGAGAAAGGGATGGATTTTCAGGTGCTTTCTTGGCGTTGTTTTGCTCCAGAATATTTTAGGAGCCCTGGTAAACCCCATGCTCTGGTCTTGGCTGGAATTAAAACGTGGAAGGTGCCTTGGAATAGAATAAAATTGAATAAAACAGAATATTCTGGAAGGGAAGGAGCCAGGGAGAGCTGCGAGCCCCTTGCAGGGCCTAAAGGGGCTCCAGGAGAGCTGCAGAGGGACTGGGGCCAAGGGCTGGAGGGCCAGGAGGCAGGGAATGGCTTCCCAGTGGGAAAGGGGAGCTTGGGCTGGGATGTTGGGAAGGAATTGCTGGCTGGGAGGGTGGGGAGGGGCTGGGCTGGAATTGCCAGAGCAGCTGGGGCTGCCCCTGGATCCCTGGGAATGCCCAAGGCCAGGCTGGACACTGGGGCTTGGATCCAGCTGGGATAGTGGGAGGTGTCCCTGACCATGGATGGGATGGGATGGGATGATCCCTAAGGTTCCATCCAACCCAAATAATTTCATGGAGGATTCGCTCCCCAGGTTTGGACTCCTGGGGTGAAAGGAGCTTGGGATTCTACGTGCATCCAATTCCCTGCTGATCTCCTGAGTAAAACTGGCTGAAACCCCAAAATAAATCCCAATAAATCTCCCGAAGTGTGGGGATAATAATTTAGAGTACCTGGATGGCCTCGGGGTTTGATCTGTGCTTCTACAAATGATAAACTGTGACAGCAAACAGGATGTAAAGTGCTGGGACAGCAAATGGATTTCTGGCAAATATTCCTTTCTGAAGGTCTCCCTCTGCACTTGGAATGAAGGGTTTTCATTTTATCCCAGGCTAGGAATTCAAATTTCCCTTTACAAGAGATGATTACACCAAAATCCTGACTTGGAGCATCTCCCTGATGATTTATTTAACAGCTGACGTGGGATTTTTGAGCTGATAAAACACAGATGATAAAGGCTTGCATGGAAAAATGTGGGAAAGGGAGGGGCAGGGAAGTTTGGCGGTCGTGGCTGAAGTCTTGGTGGATTTGTGTGGGTTTTTTGGGAATAATCCACAGAGGAGAGACCCAAAATTGCAGAATGAAGGGTGGGTTTAGCTACGACGTCCACGTGAGGCTTCCCTCTTGTTCCTCGGGGTGGTTTCACTGGAGGTTGCTGCATTTTTCATGGAATCATCCTCATAAAAACACGGAATGAGTTGGAAGAGACATTAAAAACCCTCTAATTCCAACTGCCCCCGCCATGGGCAGGAATGCCACTGATTATCCGTATGAAATCCAGGAGCTGGTCTTTCCATGGTGGCTCGGGCTTCCCGGAGACCGGGAAGATCCCAGAGGCTGTAGGGCGAGGTCCTCACGATGGAGACCTCAGGAAAGGTCTTGTTCAGGGTGGACTTCCCAAAGGCATCATGGAGAGGTGATGGGAAACTCAGTTAAGGTAAAGAATCCTGGAATATCCTGAGTGGGAAGGGACCCACAAGGATCATGGATCCAGCTCCTTCCCTGCTTGGGACAATCCCAACAATCCCACCCTGTGCATTCCTGGGAGCATTGTCCGAACACTCCCGGAGCTCTGGGAGCCTTGGGAATGTGACCAATCCCTCTGGTGCTGTTCCAGTGCCCCAGCACCCTCTGGATCAGGAAGCTTTTCCTTAATCCAACCTGACCCTCCCTGGCACAGCTCCAGCTGCTCCCTGGGTCTTGTCCGTGCTCACAGGGAGCAGAGATCGGAGCTGCAAATCCCATGAGTCTCCTCAGGCTCCTCTTCTCCAGGGGAACATTCCAAGTGCCCTCATCCGCTCCTCGCGTGGCTCCTCCAGACCCTTCCCCAGCCTCGTGTCCCTCCTTTGGATGATCTCCAAGAGTTTTGGATCTTTCCTGGATTGTGGTGCCCAAAGCTGCCCCCAGAGCAGGACAATCCCCTCCTTTGGCCGCATCCTTGAATCCCACGCTGATCCCCAGGACTTCAAACGCGAACATTCCCGGAGAATTCCAGGCAGCAGCTCAAACAAGCGATTCTTTAACACCGAGAGAATTCCCTTCTAATAATCAAAATTTCCCTTTTAATAATCGAACCCCAGCATCCAAACGACCTTCCCGACGCCCTCCAGTTCGTGTTACAATTCCGTGTCCTCCTCCAGCACTGGACAAAGTCAATGGATGTCTTTCTTTCCAGTGCTGGAAGCTGGGTCAGGCTTTTCCATGCTTTTTTCCCCACTGTAAATAGAGATGGGATCTATATTGATGTATGTTTGTCCTGAGGTATCGAGTTGGAGTGTTTGTTATGGAATGAGAGTTCCTTTTCCAGGGTAAGGAGCAGTTTTCTCTGGCATGGGAGCTGTGTTTAGTCTACATTCCCAGATCCCTTTTCCTTGAACAATATTTGCCCGATTACGGCTCTACGGATTCGTTTGGCTCAGGAGGGAAAGGTCGTTTTTGGGACGTGCTTGGGGGGGATTGCAGGGAATGACCCCAAACAACTGGGATGTGCTCCTTGGGTATCCCTGAAATGCAGGAGCGGCTCTGGTGTCCCGCTGTACCAAATTCCTGCCTCTGAGCACGGCCAGGAATGTGCATCGAGGGAGAGGGGATCTCCTGGGATTGGTGAACATCAGCCCAGGTGGGCACTTGGATCAGGAATGGTGTCCAGCGGGATCAGGGAAGGGATTGTCCCTCTGTCCCAGGCACTGCTGAGGCCACACCTCGAGGGCTGTGTCCAGTTCTAGGCCCCTCCAATCAGGACATGAAGGGGTTGGAGCCCCAGGAGCGGCTGAGGGAGCTGGGAAGGGGCTGGAGAATTCCTGAGGGAGCTGGAAAGGGGCTCAGGCTGGAGCAAAGGAGGCTCAGGGGGGACCTTGTGGCTCTGCACAAGTCCCTGACAGGAGGGGGCAGCCGGGGGGGTCGGGCTCTGCTGGCAGGGAACAGGGACAGGAGGAGAGGGAACGGCCTCAGGCTGGGCCAGGGCAGGCTCAGGGTGGATATTGGGAATATTCCTTCCTGGAAAGGGTGGTCAGGCCTTGGAAGTGCCCAGGGAGGTTTGGAGTCCCCAGCCCTGGAGGTGGCACTCAGTGCCAAGGTGGGGATTGGGCACAGGTTGGACTCGATGACCTTGGAGGGCTTTTCCAACCTCAATGATCCCGGGATTCTGTATATTCAGAGGTTGGACCAGATGACCTTTGATGTTCCCCTCCAACCCAAACTATTCCATAAAAGCTTGAGAGAAAGGGGGGAGCTGTAGATGGAAACTTTTCCTGGCTAAACCTTAGGTTGGGTCTATGAGTTGGTTGGGAGGTCCTGGCCTGGTGGAGCACCAGGATTATTCCGTGGTCACCAGGTAAATCCAGGTGGGATGTGTGTCCCACTCAATTCCTTTGTGGAAGATGCACTTTTCCACATAAATGCACGTTTGTGTTGGGCTAAACCAGATCTGTCCCTGATCCCAGGAAAACAGCCTGTGGAGCTCATCCCCACAAAGTTCGGGATGGCTCAGAACCCAGCCGGAGAGACGGGAAAGGGGAGCAGTTCCCAATAAACTCAGTTTGGAAGGAATCATTGGATAACTCCGAGTGGAAGAGACCTGCAGTGGCCACCCCATCCCATCAGCTGGCCAGTGACCCACAGGAGATGGGGAATTGTGGGGATGGGACAGTGACCCACAGGAGATGGGGAATTGTGGGGATGAGTGGGACAGAGACCCACAGGAGATGGGGAATTGTGGGGATGGGACAGTGACCCACAGGAGATGGGGAATTGTGGGGATGGGACAGTGACCCACAGGAGATGGGGAATTGTGGGGATGGGACAGTGACCCACAGGAGATGGGGAAATTTGGGGATGAGTGGGACAGTGACCCACAGGAGATGGGGAATTTTGGGGATGAGTGGGACAGAGACCCACAGGAGATGGGGAATTGTGGGGATGAGTGGGATAATGACCCACAGGAGATGGGGAATTGTGGGAATGAGTGGGACAGAGACCCACAGGAGATGGGGAATTTTGGGGATGAGTGGGACAGAGACCCACAGGAGATGGGGAATTGTGAGGATGAGTGGGATAATGACCCACAGGAGATGGGGAATTGTGGGGATGAGTGGGATAATGACCCACAGGAGATGGGGAATTGTGGGGATGAGTGGGACAGTGACTGATTAATGCCCCCTGGGGGGTCTCCAGTGCCTTATCAGCAGTAGCTGATAACTCTTGCTGAGACTCCTCAGGGAGGCTCAGACAATTCCAACCTTCCAGGTCCTGTAATCCTTAATGAATTGATCCCAAGGGGCTTCCCAATAAATTACCCTCCCCCAGCTTGAACAGCAGGGTGGCTCTGGGGGCTCTCTGAATCCATTTTTCCTGGTTTTCCGTGGACAAACACTGGTTAATTTTCTAGGAGTAACCCGATCCACCAATTTCCTCGCTCCAGATTTGTCCAGAGGCCCCTTTCCCGCCCCATGGAGTGCATCCACGCAGGGATGAATGTCCAGTAGAGGAAATGTTCTGCTTTATTAATAGACGCAATAATGGCTTAATGAGGCTCCTGCAAAAGCCATTCTGGTGCTCCTGGGTTTGAATCAACTCCAGCAGGAGAAGCTCTGGCTCAGCTTTGGAATGGGAAATGCCGGAGTGTCCGGCCCCATGACGTGATGGGAGCCCAGGACACCCACGACATCCTCCCCTGGGACCGGGATGAGGCTTTGTGGTCAAAGCCCAGCCCGTGGAGCGAGCCAGACTTAACCCGCAGTGCTGCCGGCCGTGCTTCCCTAATCCCTCACTTTTCCAACCTTTTCCCTCCTTCCTAAGGGCTTTCCAGGCCACGGGAGAGAAGATCCCACTTCAGATGGATTGTCCCAAAATTCCCCATCTCCTGTGGGTCTCTGTCCCACTCATCCCCACAATTCCCCATCTCCTGTGGGTCTCTGTCCCACTCATCCCCACAATTCCCCATCTCCTGTGGGTCACTGGCCAGCTGATGGGATGGGGTGGCCACTGCAGGTCTCTTCCACTCGGAGTTATCCAATGATTCCTTCCAAACTGAGTTTGTTGGGAACTGCTCCCCTTTCCCGTCTCTCCAGCTGGGTTCTGAGCCATCCCAAACTTTGTGGGGATGAGCTCCACAGGCTGTTTTCCTGGGATCAGGGACGGATCTGGTTTAGCCTTTTACCCCAGTGTTATGCCTTGTCGTAGGAATTCCATGTGAATTTTCCAGGGAAACTTCCCATCTTGAAGAAATCAGGAGAATCCATCGTTTCCCTGCTTGATCCCCCTCACCGTTTTTTTCCACTTGGAATTTGTCTGACTCCCAGGCATTCATTCCTGCTCTGCCTTTCACCACTGGGATAAGGATTCCTGCAGGACCCAGATTTTGCTTCTCGGGAAGGAGTTTTTGGGATGGGATCGAACCAGATCCCAGTTTTTGATAAGCTGAGTGAAAATTATTGAGGTCCTGCTGCCTCAGGAATAATTTCTCCGTGTTTTCCTCACAGTCATTCCGTAACTCATCTTTCTTTTAAAAATCTGGGACACAAACTCTGTCCAGATTTCCCTCATCCATCCTGGTGGTTGGGAAATCACCAAGGAGAATCCATCTCCTTTGGAGACCCCATTCCATTTTCCTTCTCCGAGCTTTGTCGTGTGACCCCTCCTCAGGTAACTTTGGATCTTAAATCTTTGGAGAAACTGGTTTTTTGGGAGATGTTGTGGTTGCTCCGTCCTTGGGAGTGTCCAAGGCTACGCTGGATGGGGCTTGGAGCAACCTGGGATAGCGGGAGGTGTCCTGTGGCAGGGGGTGGGATAAGCTGGGCTTTAAGGTCCCTTCCAATCCAAACCATTCCATGGTCCGTGTGTCCAACACCTCTGTTTTGTAGGGAAACCTGTGGGAACTCGGACATTGGGGCTCGGATCCACCTGGGATGGTGGGAGCTGTTCCTGCTCACGGAATGGGATGAGATCTTTAAGGTCCCTTAAAACCCAAACCGTTCCATGATTCCATGAAATTATCCCGAAGTCTGAGGTGTTTGCAGGATCTGCTCCTTCTGTGGGCAGCCCCATCCCGCTTCCCTCATGCAGGGATGAGCTCAGGGAATTAGGGAACATTCCAGCCCACTTCCAGCCAGCGTTTCCAGACCTTCTGAGTACCCTCTAAAATTCTGTGCAGAGGATTTCCAGGGATGCCCTTTGGGATGCTACTGCTCCAGCCGTGAGGATGGAGTCAGAGGACAGGACCCTGCTGGGAAAATTCCTGCAGGTCCTTCCAGAGCAGGGGTTGCACATTTCCTACTGAATAAGAATCATGGAATGGTTTGGATTGAAGGGACCTTAAAGCTCATCTATTCCATCCAGGGACACCTCCCACTGTCCCAGGCTGCTCCAAGCCCTGTCCAAGCTGGTCTTGGGCACTGCCAGGGATCCAGGGGCAGCCACAGCTGCTCTGGGAATTTCAGCCCAGCCCCTCCCCACCCTCCTGTGCTGATAAATCCCAGATTAGTGGCTAAAAGGGAATTTCCTTCTGTTCCACGTCTGCACTTGGGAATGTTTGTGCCAGGGTGGAGTGTCCTGGTGTTGGGTGTTGGGGCAGCGAGAGGAGCCTGACCCTGGATCAGGATCTCCCCACCCCACGCTCATTTCTTGGGGAGAGAAACTTTCCCGAGGTATCCATGTGATGGTGGGGACAGGGAGAGGAATTTTTAGGACGTTTCCCTGTGGGATGGATTTTGGTGAGTGTGCAAATCCAAGTGCAGGGAGTGAGGGCTGCCCAGCCCCATCCCAGCTGTGCCTGAGGGAGCTGTTGGAAGCACCTGAGGCTGGGCACGGGCGTGGTCACGGCTTTTTGGGATGCTGCTAAATCCCGATTGCTCCCATGCAAGAGTTCTGGGAGCCGGATTCCGGCGCTGGACATCGGGATCCAACACATTCCATGGCTGTGCTGCCTTGCTGCCCTCTGCAGGTCCCGTGTCCGGGCTCAGCCCGTCCCGTATCCAAGGGAAAGAGCCCTGGCCTGGCTCGCGCCGCTCCCCCCATCCCCGCATCCCAAAATAATCGCGCTGTGCTGCAGCTCCCGCCATCGCCGCATCCCAAAATAATCGCGCTCTGCTGCAGCCAGACTCCGAGGGCAGCCGGGCACTGGAGCAGCAGCCGGAGCCAGCTGTGCCAAAGGGCACGCGCAGCATTCCCGGGCTGTTTTTCCATGGCTTTGGCTGCGGCCGCCGCTGGAGGAGCGCGTGGGATGGATGTGAGTCAGCCCAGGAGTGGTTCTGGATGCGGAGGTGCCTGCGAGATGCTTCCTGAGGGGATCCGTGGAGGGATTCGGGGATGCAGGAGCTCGTCCAGCTGCAAAGATTCCCTCCAGTTCCTTGGAAAAACCCAGTTCTTGCTGTAATTATCACTGCAGGCAATTCCCGGGGTTGTTTGGGAAGTTTTTCCATGCACGGACTGGACCTGGAGCTTTCTCTTCCCTTCCCTCTTCCCTCTCTCGGCTGGGTAAATCCAGGTCTCTGCCTCCTGTTCCCACTCCACCCTCCCTTTTCCTTCCAGGAAAAGTCTCTCCCGGCCCAGAAGCCAGAGCTGGAATTTGGGCTGATCCAGAAGATCCATTCTTCCATCTGCTCCCGACCCAGGCTGGGATGAGGATGTCCATGAGCCTGCCTCTGACCTGGAACAGCATGAATCTGGACTTGGAGCTCCAGGATATTTCTTAGCACCACTTCCAGAGGCTGGGATTGGATGGGATCCAGGGGAGCGCAAACAAAATTCCAGGGGCAGTTTGAGTTCTGCAGGCACTGAGGAAATCCAAGCATTAAAAACGAGGGGAAAAACTTGAACCCCCCTGGTCCCCCAACACTTCATTTTCCTGGGCAGGGTTTAGATTTGGCATCCAATGAATCTCCAAACACCCCAAAATCCGGGAGTTCTGCAATTCCACAGGGCCTTTTCCCTGGGAATTTGGAAACACCTTGTTAGGGAAAGGGGCTTTGCAATTATCCCAAGTGTCCAGATGGAAAAATTGAGCTGAGCTGGGGCTTTGCCAAAGTCATCCTGACTGTGGCAGGGTGGGAATGAGGTGGCAAAGGCACTTCCCAGAAAATCCGAGTTTAAGTGCGAGGCAGGATCACTCTGAGCTTTCCAGGAACAATCCCAGCTCCAGCCCTGCTTCCCAGAACCGCCTGTTACAAAATTCCTCGGCAGCTGAGTAGCACCAGAGTGGGAAAATTTGGGATGAAACCTGACTGCGACCACCAGATCCCCCAGCTCTGGATAATGGGAACATCCCCTTGCCCAGCACCTGGGAGCTGGAAGTTGTTTTGGGCTCCACCGGGATGGGAAAATCCCACTTGGAGGATTGGGGGATTCCACCTTCCAGGACCTGGAATTCTGCATTGGCTCCTGGGGTTGCGCGGATCAGATTTTCCTATTTATGGGAATTTTTGGTGGCTGAGTATCAAAGCTCTGCTCGGCAGGCCATGGATTTCCTCTGGAGGAATTCCCTCTGGGAATGTGGGGAGTGACACCTGAGGCTAAACAGGAGGAGCAGATGGGTCAGCAGAAGGAGAAGCGGGAGAGGGAATTGATTTGTGATTCCTTCACACATCAAACATCAGAAAAGATGGGAATTTCAGGTAAAATGGAGTTAACGGGGCAGGAGAAGCAGCTGGAATTTGTTGTTGATTGGGTCAAGGTGGGACAAAAACAGGAGAAAGGACATTTTGGTGGAAAAATCGACAAGATTTTGGTTCCCTGCCTTGTGTCCCTGTGTGTGTTTCCCTGAGCTTGGGAAAAGCACGGATTCCATCCTGGGACATGTGGTTGGATCTGATCCTCCAAGCTGCTGGTTGAGGAATTCTGAATCCCCAAACTTCTCCAGGCTCTTTGGAGCTGATGGATGGGATTAAAGTCCCCCAAATCCCCTAATTTGTCTTGTTTGAGGCTCTGCTGGTGCCTCTGCATGGAGGGTGTTGGATCCTGCTTGGATCCAGGGAGATCCCATTAATCCAAGGGAGATGGGAAGCAAGGAAGCACCCAAAATTTAATTAAATTAATAATTTATTAATTTGAATTAATTTCTCCACCTCTAAGACAGGACAAAGCTGCAGAAAGGAGGGACAGAGGTTGAAACGCCAGGTCTGCTGCGATGGATTTGGGATGAAGGATGAGTTTGGCACAAGAGGGAACAGCTGTGGTGGGAATTCCGAGGGCAATTCCGGCTTTGTGATACCTTTGCCCAGGTAAGAGGTCACTGGAATTCTGGCAGCAGGCACAGGGATCAGATTGGAACCAGATGTCAGGAAGCGAGAGCTCCAAACGTGTGGAAGGGCCTCCCGGCCATGGCGGCACAGCCCGAACAAGGGGTCATTCACCGAGCAATTATTGGCATCCTGCAGCTTTGGGCCTCTGGAAAACGGGAATTGACCTCCGGGAGCTGAGCGCGGCTGCCAGGAGTTTTCCCAGGAATTCCAAGGAGATCTGGCTGAGAGGGGATGAGATGAACACATCTCCCGTTGACTGTGGAAAGACTCCTGGGAGAGTTTTGCCTCAAGGCCCAGCTTGGGAAAAAATGAACATAATTGGGAAGAGAGGCCAGGATCTCTCCCTGTCCCTCAGCTTCCCTGCTGGGACATCCACCGGAGCTCCCATGAGCTGTGCTTCCCGTGTTTTCCCTTGGGAAGCTGTTGGGTGTTGGATCATCCAGGCAACAAACCTGAGGTCGTCTGGTCCAGGGGTGCGCCACGTGTTTGAAGGAGGTTGGGAGACTCTGGGAAGCAGACTCCATAAATTGTCTGGGAGTTGTGGTCAGAGCAGGGATGTCCGGGTGGGATTTTCTTGCCTGGCTTTTGTAGGAGGTTGGACTGTTTGGATTTAAGGAATTTTTGGTGTTCCCGTGATCATGGAAATGATAATGGAAATGCACATTGTCTTTCCTCTTTTTTATTCCACGTTCCTCCAGTTTAGATCAGCTTGGTCCACAAAACCATGAGGACGGGTTTGGGAAAGACTCTCCCATTTATTTTCATGGATAAACCTTCAAGCAACAAGGTTAAAAAACCAGTTTTGAGGCTGGGATTGTGGTTTGTTGGTTTGGGTTTTTTTTCAGTTTTCCTTTCTTCTCTGCTCTTTCTGCTCCAAAGAAAACCTTCCAACAGCTCACCTGTCATTCCTAGAAGTGTCCAAGGCTGGATGTGCTTGGAGCCAGCTGGGATAGTGGGAAGTGTCCCCTGACCATGGATGGGGTGGGATGGGATGGGATTTAAGGTCCCTTTCCATCCAAACCATTCCAGGATTCTGGAGCCCCTCTGCTCTGGATCAGGCTGGGAGAGCTGGGAATGTTGCCCTGGAGAAGGGAAGGAGCCAGGGAGAGCTGCGAGCCCCTTGCAGGGCCTAAAGGGGCTCCAGGAGAGCTGCAGAGGGACTGGGGCCAAGGGCTGGAGGGCCAGGAGGCAGGGAATGGCTTCCCAGTGGGAAAGGGGAGCTTGGGCTGGGATGTTGGGAAGGAATTGCTGGCTGGGAGGGTGGCGAGGGGCTGGGCTGGAATTGCCAGAGCAGCTGGGGCTGCCCCTGGATCCCTGGGAATGCCCAAGGCCAGGCTGGACACTGGGGCTTGGATCCAGCTGGGATAGTGGGAGCTGTCCCTGCCCATGGATGGGGTGGAATGGGATGGGATTTTCCAGTTCTTTCCCACCCAAACCATTCCAGGATTCTGTGATCTTACACTAGACCAGTTTTCCAAGCTCAAGATGATTCAATATTTGACTTTTTTTCTGACTTGACTTTTCCACACTCTTGGTTTCCTGCAGGAGGAGGAAGGTTGGGATAGAAACTCATCCCATGGAGAAGAGCTTATCCCAGCGAACGTTTGAACCACCAGCTCCAGCTGCTGAGCGCTCCCCAGGAGACAGATCCCACTGTGGGGTAGGACAAGATATCCCAGCCCCTGTGTGATGTCCCATGAAGTCTCCATGAAGCTGTTCCAGCTCCCAAGGTCAATGGAAGCTGCTCCATAAGAAATTTGGACACACCCGGAGGGAGCCGGGTTTCAGTGGTGTGGTTATGGAACCCGTTCCATCAGGAACCATGGAAAGAGCCTTGTTGGGCCTCATGGGGATGGAGACACCGGAGTTTGGATCAGCCTCTTCAAAGCATCCGAGGAGGAGGAGGAGCCTCTTTTTGAGGGAAAATATTCCTGAGGTTTGTGATGGGGAAGGTGGGTGTTTAAACCCGGATCGGATCCTCTCTCCCTGCCTGATCTCCACAGCTCTGGAATGTGCCACACCTGGCCAGGTGACGCTTCCCTGCCCTGGCCGAGTGGTTGGATTCCCACCTTGCTCCCAGATGGATTTAGGGAGGTGAGGGAATGCCTAGCTGAGGGGATCCCTTATTTATTCTTTAATTAAACTTAGAGCAAATTCCCTGCGATTTCCCAAAATGCTGCAGGATCTGAGGATCCATGGGCAGGAAGCAGCAGTGGGATTGGAGGGGATCTCTGGAGCAGGGGGACACCCTTAACTTCCCTCTGCTTCTTCCAAGTGTCACCGAGCGGAGAAGTCCAAAGGGTTTTGGCTTTCCAAGCACTCACTTAATGGGATTGGAATGACTTCGGAACTGTTCCTCTCCGACCAAAAATAACCGCAAACATTCCCCGTTCTCCCCACCCCTCCCAGGCCTCATGACTTTAAAAGGATTTGTGCCTTGGGAAAACAAAGCCGGATGAATTCCCATCCGCAGAGACCATTCCGAAGGTCTGTGTCTCCTCCTCCCTGCTCCGTGGAAAACCACGGCCTTGGCCACAGCTGGAAGAGGAGCCGTTCATGAGTTCGATTTCCCAGATGGAATCCCGAGGAATGGCCTCAGTCATTCCTAAATGAGCTCCGTGGGGATTCTGCTCCCGGCGTGTGCCAGGTTATCCATGGAGAACCCGACAATGTCCTTGGCTTGTTCTTGGGGTGAGTTTGTCACCAAGGGATGTCCGGGAAAAGGATGGCCCTAGCAGTGGGATAATCCACTTCTGGAAATTCCCAGTTTTTCCTAGATTTTCCACCCAGTGCTTGGGAGAGGGATTTCAAAGCAGGAGATGCTGCCTCACCTTTTTATCCCTAAAGTGGGGTTTGAAGGAATGGTTTGGGGGGATTGCCTTTGGAATTCCTTGGGGTTGGAAAGGATGGCTTTGGGATTTCATTGGGGTTGGAAAGGATGGCTTTGGGAATTCCTTGGCGTTGGAAAGGATGGCTTTGGGAGTTCCTTGAGGACATGGAGGGTGCGGAGCAGGCCCTGCTTACCCCTCTGGAGGTGACCTGGCCAAGCCTCAGGGTGGTCGCAGGCGCCATATCCTAGGTGGCTGGAATGTTGGATTCTTTCCCAGCAGTTTGGAGCCATCTGGGAGCAAGTCGAACCTCCGTCCATGTCCTTAAACCAGACCAAATCCTTGGCCTAGGTCTATTTTAGGTCAATCCTAGGTAATTCCTTGATGTGTGGGACTTCCTTGTTTGTGCTGCTTCAGCCAGAGCTTTGCGGGGAGCAGAGCCATGGCTCCAGCTGCTTCCCAGCCACTGGAGTGGGAATGGGAGCTCTGGGCACCTGGAAGCGGCTGAATTCCCTACACTGGATCCCACAGGAGATGCCTTTGCTCCTCAGGATGCACCCAAGAGAGGATTGGCTCTGGAACGTGCCATGTATGGATGAGGAGAGCACAGGCGCTGTGTGAGGCTCCGTGGGATTCCTGGGGAATGTTGTGGTTGGAGCTGGTTGGAAACAAGGCTTTCCATGGATTAAAAGGGTCATTTTCTGTCTGTGCACAGAAATCCTCCCCTTGTTTGGTTTTCCTGAAAAATGTTGGCAGAGAAGTGCCCAAAACTCTTTGGCGGGTTTTGTTTTGGAGAATGCCAGAATGGTTTGGATTGGGAAGGACTTTAAAGATCCTTTAGATCCCAATCCATGGGGTGTTCATTGTTCCATGGTTTGTAATTTTTAAACTGGTTTTCTTCCATTCTCCTTTGGCACTCTGGGGTTTTATTGGGATTTTGGTGATAAAATGAGAGCAGAAATGGATTTTTTTTGAGAAATCACTTTTTTTGGGGGGAAAGGCAGAGGGGAAAAATCATTTTCAACCCTAAAATAATCCCAAATTCCAAGTGATAAAATTCTGGTGTTACCTCGTACAGATGAGCAAAATTGTTGTGGATTCCCAACCCCTTGTTATACAACGAGCTGGGAAAATTTTCCTGCTTTTCCAGTGGAGCTGCCTCACCTTCCTGTGCCCAAGTGGTCCCATAATTTATGACACAGTTTAGGAGCAGGACTTTTCCTGGAGTTTCCTGTGTCCGCAGAGCAAACTTTGCCTAAGGAATCCTTGTGCTCCTCCAGCACGGTAAACCTGGATGGGCAGGGAGAGGGAAACACCACGGAATTCCCTGGGAAACCCTCTGGAGATGGGTAGGGAGTGCTGACCCATCAAAAGGGACGTGGAAAAGCAAATCCCGTGATACCCAACACATGGAAGGATGAACTACCTACAGTTTACCGAGGGAAGCAGGACATGGGAATGTCTTTTCCCAGGCTACTCCAATCTGGTTTTAATCCCAGCCTAAGGAAGCCTGGATGGGGAAGCAGGAGGCCTGTCCATAATATGTCCATATAGAAACGTTTCTCATCTTGGAATGCGTGTGTGGAGTTTTATTTCCCGTAATTGTGCACCAAGACACGTTTGATGCTGTAATTCCCGATGTTCCTTGGCAGCCAGAGGATTTTTCCCACCACCCTATTGCTCCCACATGGTTGGGAGAGCACCTCCGGCTCTTTTCCCCGCTCCCTGCTCCAGCCTGGATTGTTCCAGCTTGGCAGAAACAAGGAGAGAAGCCAAGTTATGCTCCCAGCTCCAGAGTTTCTCCTAAAACACGGATCCCTTCCAGAGTTTCTCCTAAAACACGGATCCCTTCCAGAGTTTCTCCTAAAACATGGATCCCTTCTGGAATTTCTCCTAGAATATATGGATTCCTTGTTCCAGCTGCGTGTGCAAACATGCTTCCTCCGAATTCCCATGGCACGGCATTCCCAATAATATGTATTTTCCTGGATTCTCACACAGGTCAACCACAATACTCCAAAATCCAGGGGTTTGGATTTGGACCATGAGGTCTCCATTATTGGAGATCACGGCCTAAAAGCCTGGCCTTGCTAAACCAGGCCAGAACCTCTCATTATCCGAGAGTTTGGCCTAAAGCTGGATGAATTTGGAGTGTTCTGGAGAAGAGTTTTTCTGGCCAATGTAGGTAATGCAGGATAATGTAGGATACAGGATGGAAAGGAAGAGTTCTTTATTCCTCCAATGATGAAAAAGGTCCGGACTGGGTGGGGAGTTTATACACATTGTCATGGAATCATAAAGTCATGGAATGTTTGGGTTGGGAGGGACCTCAAACCCCATTCAATATTCCCTGCCATGGGCAGGGGCACCTCCCACTATCCCAGGTGGATCCAAGCTCAATGTCCAGCCTGGCCTTTTCCCTGTGTTTTGCCCAGGTTGGACTCATGGAATGGAGTCATGGAATCATTGAGAGAATTATAGGAATATTTAGGTTGGGAAAGACCAAAAGGTCAGTGGGTTTAGGTTGGGAAAGGCCCTGGAGATCATCATGGAATTATGGAATGGTTTGGGATGGGAGGGATCTTAAGGATCATCCCATTCCATGGGCAGGGACACTTCCCACCATCCCAGGTGGATCCAAGCCCCAGTGTCCAGCCTGGCCTTGGACATTCCCAGGGATCCAGGGGCAGCCCCAGCTGCTCTGGCAATTCCAGCCCAGCCCCTCCCAGCCAGCAATTCCTTCCCAACATCCCAGCCCAAGCTCCCCTTTCCCACTGGGAAGCCATTCCCTGCCTCCTGGCCCTCCAGGCCCTTGTGGAAAGTCCCTCTCTGTTCCAGATCCAGTAAACATCTCCTGAGGACTGGAAGCAGCCTGGAAAGGGACACCGGGGCAGCTGCTGCTCATTGGCCTCGTGGTGAGCGATATTTTGGGAGAATGGTTGAGATGATGCAAGAAGGAATCTTGGGATGAAGGAAGAATATTCCCAAACTGATGGCTGGGAAGGAGATTGGATGAGTTAGAGCCGAAGATGCTGTAAGGATGCAGTAACACCCATGGAATTCCTGCTTTAATGTATAGGAATATCTCTCCATCCTTTTCTGCAACCTTTATCTCAAAGTGTTGGTGACTGAAACTTCCAGGAGCTCCTGTGTCCTGATGCTCTTCTGGCTGGAGAAGAGAGACTTGAACTGGGATAATTATTCCCAAGGGCTTGGATACGGAAGGAGAGCCCTAAAACTGCTCCTTTCTGTCCTAAATGCTGCGAATCAAGGTCAGAAATGGGGGGCTGATCCCCTCGGAGAATCCACCTCAGAGTGAAGATTGGGATTTGGGAATGGAATTCACTGGTTCTTCGGGAAGCCAAATACCCCAGGCTGGGTTGCCTTTCAGACTCCTAAAGGGAGGTGAGATAAATCCCACTTTTAATATCTTAATCCTTTTCCATGAGGTTGAGCTTCCGAGGTCTTCCACCACATTATTTTCTCTTGGATTCTCCTTGGATCTATCCAGCTTTTGAGCAACTTTTCTAAAATCTGTACCTGGTATTTCAGTCTCTGCCTTGTCAGGGGTTTCTGTGCTGCAATAATTCTTCTTTTATCCTATTTTCCATTCCTTTTCAGGGAAATCAAGCTGGTCTCCTTGCCCATTTAAGTATTCAAGCTGTCAAAAACCGTTGTCCTTCTGCTCCCTGTGTATGGCGGATTTTCCTTGTTTTCTGCACGTTCCACTGGATTTTATTCCCTAAATAGTTCATTGGAGCCAGAGCGCTCAGCACCTGGATAATCCTGCCCTCCTCCTCCTTCGCACTTTGCCACCTCCAGTGACCTCGGGAGCTGCCATCAGCTGATGACAACCTCTGGGCAAGGCAGCAGATCCTGCCGAATATCCCACTTTGGCATGTTATTTCCCACTGGAATAACAGCTCCCAGCTCCCTCCCAGTCCCAATCCCAGTCCATGGGATGTGGGGTTTTTTCCTGCAGCAGAAGCTGTTCCAGCTCCGGGTTGTGCTGTGTGAACTCTGGCACCACATGGAAGTTTTGGCTCTGCCTGGAAGAGCCTCTTTGATGAGCAGAATTCCTCATTTTGCGAGGCGGTCAGGCCTCTTTTCCATGGAAAACATGGACCGACCCTTGCTGCCAGTGTAATTATTTGGGAGGTGGAGTGGTGTCACCTGGGATAATTTTATCCAAATTCCAGTTGGGTGTCTGATCCCAGGTTCCTTCCCCAGGCCCTGCAGCAGCTGAATCACCTAATCTGGCTCAGACATCTGGCTCCCAGTGGGATGATTGCTTGGAATTGCCTGCCTGTCTCCAGCGACTGGGGAAAAGGAGCAGGGATTCATTTGGAGGCAGCGCTATCCCAGTGAAATCACCTCTCCTGTTAAAATGTTGGCACAGCCTTCCCAGGGCTCGCTCCAAAGGTTGGGAAATGCATTGTTCCCCTTCAGGACTCTCATGAGTCACAGTCTGCGGAGCTTCAGGATGAATCCTCAAGACACAATTCCAAGATCCCCTCCCCGCCCTTTCCCTTTATCCAGAAAGGTGGTTAGGCTTGGCCGAAGTTAATAGGACAGCGTTTGCTAGACTGCTCCCGGTTTTCCAGCTATCCACAGGCTTTGATCCATGAGCTCTGTGCCTCATCCCAGCTGGAAATAGAAATGATGTTCTCTCAGGAAATCCCTCGGGAGCGAGAGGAATTGGAGGGGAAGCTGTCCGTGGGGTGAGGATGGGAATGCCAATGGGATTCCTGCTCCTGCCTTGGGAGCTGGGCTGGATGGGCAGAGCTGGTGGGAAACACTCCTGGGAATTGCCCCGGCACAGGATCTAGAGCTGGTCCAGGAAACGCTGACCTGCTGCAGGTTCCTAAAGATGGGATCTCTGGGATCAAAGGTCTCATTCCAGGTGTGTGGGAATGGGACATTATTCCATGCTTGGATGATGGGTGGCTCATGAACAACCCCCGTCTGCGTCGTAGCTCTCTGCAAACTCCAGCTGGGATAAGGAAGGGATGGATTTCCCCAGTGAATCCATGGAAAAGGAAGTAGGAGACAGAAGTTGAACAGATAAGAGGGAAAGAGAGGAGGTGGAGAGGGTGATTACCCCAGGGATTATCCATGCAGTGTCACACGGAGATGACTCCAAGCAGGTCTTACTGTCACCTCTGGGATCATCCCATCAGGAATGAGCTGTGGAAGGCTTGGAGTTATCCTAAAATTACTTTTTATTCCTGCTTGTCCTTGCATTCCTCCATTTCCAGGGAGAAAAGCAAGGGAATAAAAAGCACGGAATAAAAAGAAGGGAATAAAAAAGCAAGAAGACTGGAATAGCACTGGAATTACAGGGATATAGAGCTGGAATTATGAACTGCTGAAACAGCCAAGGATTAAGCAGCTCTTAATTACAAACAAACCAAATAATTGAATTTTGAGACCTGCTAATTTGTAATGGGGAGGCAAAAGGAAAAGGAAATCGAATTGGGGTTTGTAGCCAATTAATTATTTGCTTTAATAATAAATATGATTAAGTAGGGATGCTCCGACAGGGTAAAAAATGTGACTGCCTGGAATTCTGTGAAACATTTGGAATGAACGGCGCTGAAAGGATTTTACAGGGATCTCCTGGTTCATCCTTGGAACTCTTTGTTCCCTCTTGCATTTCATTGAGTCCTGGAGGGACTCTAGCATGGTTAATCATTAATTAGTGGTTAATCATTAATTAGTGTCAATTTGGTTCCGTTAATAAGTGGGGGTTTTTTTGGGAATCGTTTTTTTCTTTGAGGAAGGAAAAATCTTGCACTTGAAGGGAAGTGGGAACATCTTTGGGGTTGGATTGATTGGATTTTGGACTTCTTTTCCCAGCTTGCAGATGGAGCTGCAGCTGCAGAGCCTGGCAGCAAAACGAGGAGTTTGGGAACACCATAAAATCACGGAATGGTTTGGGATGGAAGGGACCATCCAGGGCCACCCCATCCTTGGGCAGGGACACCTCCCACCATCCCAGGTGGATCCAAGCCCCAGTGTCCAGCCTGGCCTTGGACATTCCCAGGGATCCAGGGGCAGCCCCAGCTGCTCTGGCAATTCCAGCCCAGCCCCTGCCCACCCTCCCAGCCAGCAATTCCTTCCCAACATCCCAGCCCAAGCTCCCCTTTCCCACTGGGAAGCCATTCCCTGCCTCCTGGCCCTCCAGCCCTTGGCCCCAGTCCCTCTGCAGCTCTCCTGGAGCCCCTTTAGGCCCTGCAAGGGGCTCGCAGCTCTCCCATGGGAGATTTCCCTCCCTCCTCCGTGACTTTTCTCCTTTTTTTTTCCTGGGGTTTTGGTTTTTTCACTGGACAGGAATTGGGAGATTCAGGGCGAATTGGGGTTGGAAAGGAAAGGAGCGGGGAAGGGGAGGAAACGAAGGGAAAAAAAAATCCACCACAGGAGCAGCCACGGAATTCTTCCCTGCCCCAGCTTCTCCTTTGAACTGGATGCACCCCCCTCTTTCTTTAATAAGGAACAAATTTCCAGGGCTCGATGGGAAAGTTTGGATGCAGCATTTTTCTGACAGGTCACTGTCAGTTCACACTCCAGAACTTTTTATTTTCCTGTCCCACCCCCTTTTTTCCCTTTTTTTTTTTTTTTTGCCCCTTTTCCATAATTTATTTCCCCCCCCCTGTTTTTTAGGTGGAAGTGGTGCCCTGAATATGGTCCCTGGGGGTGGTGGCATCCAGGGGTCAGCGATGTCCTGCTGATGCCACTTGTGGCTCCTGGGTGACGAGGAATTGTCCCTTGCTTGGCCGTGGCACAGCTTGGCCACATCTCTGGCACAGGGCAGGAAACGAGGAGTTTGGAACTGGGAAACGAGGAGTTTGGAACTGGGAAATGAGGGGTTTGGAATGGGTTTGAGCTGTTGGAACCAGAAAATGGGGGCTTTGGAACTGGGAATGAGCTGTTGGAACTGGAAAAGGAGGAGTTTGGAATGGGTTTGAGACATTGCAACTGGAAAATGGGGAGTTGGGAATGGGTTTGAGATGCCGGAACTGGGAAATGAGGAGTTTGGAACTGGGAAATGAGACTTGGAACTGGGAAATGAGGAGTGTGGAACTGGGCATGAGCCGCTGCAACTGGAAAATGGAGGGTTTGGAACGGGTTTGAGCTGTTGGAACTGGAAAATGGGGAGTTTGGAACTGGGTTTGAGGTGCTGGAAGCAGAAAATGAGTTTGGAACTAGGAAGGAGACTTGGACCTGGAAAATGAGGAGTTTGGAATTGGGAATGAGCTGTTGGAACTGGAAAATGGGGACTTTGGAACTGGGAATGAGCTGCTGGAACTGGAAAACACTCAGGTGATGTGTGAATATCCCAGTGGCAAATCCCAGCAAAGCTCTGGATGTTCCTGGACAGCTCAGGGCTAAATTTATCCTCCCGGCACATTTGCCATGGAAAGCAAAGCTTTGGAGAGAGGGAGAAGCAGGAATGGAACATCCAGACCTCAGCACACCGAGACTGGGAGAGCTGGGAGCTCCTTGCTGGGACTTTCCTCCTTCCTGATGGAGCTGCACCTTCATGGGGCTCAGCTGCTCTTCCCAACAAATTCCCAGCCCCAGAGCTGAGCTGCCCAGGAAGTTTTGGACACTCGACTCGTCTGAAGCTCAAGTCGAGCCCTGCCTTGACCTCCTTGGCCCAAATTCCTGATGTTCAGCCAGGTTCCTTCCCAGCCTGGCCCAGGGTGCTCCAGCCCCGCTTCCCTGCCCAAAACCGAGGATGGTTTCCAGCCCTGGCTGGAGGCAGCACTTGGAGCGCCCAAAGCTGCTCCAGAGGGCAAAACTGGAGCAGACTGGGACAGCTGGGAATGTTCTGGGAGCAGGCAGGGGAAAGGCTTTGTAGGGGAAGCCAACAAAACAGGGAAGTCCTTTTTTCCCAGTTTTCCGTGAAATTGTGGCAGCTTCTGCTGCTGGGTTCGAACAGGAGGTGTCTCCTCCGGTTCCTTCCTCATCCTCCCTGCAGCACTGGAATTCGGTGCTTTTCCCATCCCTCCTTCCCCCTTCTTTATTCCCTTCCTCCTCCCGCAGGAGGAATCCGTGGGGTGTTCCCTCCCCCAAAAATCCTTGGAGCAGCTCCACCCCCCACGAGGTGGTGCCGAGCCCAACATCCCCTCACACATGGGGTCCCCTCCGTCTGTGTCCCAGCTTCCCTGGCTTCTCCTGGAGCATCCCAGGAGTTCATAATTAACCCCAGGGATAATGAGCTGCCCTGCCGCTGCTGCTGGGGGACGTTTCGCGGGGTTCATCCCAGGTTTTTTTGGAAGCTGGGCCGAGGCTGAGGGCTGACAGCAGAATGAGGCCCTTGAAGGGCGATTTTAGGGGAAAATAATTGGATTCATGTGTCCCACTTGTGACATCCCAAAGCAAGGTCAAGGGTGCTCGAGGCAGAGACAAGAGGCTGCTCTTGCTCGCAGTCATTTCCCAGTGGTGTCAACAGCTCGTTACGGGGCCAGGCCTGACGACTCCCGGACTTTGGGACGGGTGACTCATCCGCTTCGCTTCCAGAGCCATTTTTATCCAGGATCGTGGCCTGACTAAGCCACAGAAATCTTCCTTGCATCTTCCCAGGAGTGGGACGCAGCAGCGCCGGGCCCGGGAGGAGAAAGGGAAAAGGTTTTTAAATGGGGTTGGGCTGGTGGTGTCCTCCAAGAGGGACAACCTTCGCTCCCGGTGGGTTTTGGGGTCTCTGGGCATTTCCTGAGGGGGGTTTGGCTTTTTGAAGTGTCCCTTTTTCCACTGGCCAGGCCTCAGGATTGTGACACTCCCTCTTTTCCAGTCCCATGGATCCTGCTGACAATGGAGCCATCCCAGGCCAAAAATTCCTGTGCCTGGCATCCCAGTATTCCATAAAAACTTGTTCCCAACAGGCGAAGGTACCTGGGTCCTGCTGCTGCAGAGCTGAGGGCTCTGAGGAATTCCAGCCCCTTGTCCCATCACCCAGGACCCTGCTGAGATCTTTAGGGAATCTTGCGATGGTGGATTTTGGGGAAGGGGAGGGAAGGTGGATACAATTGAAATGAAAGTCGGATCCAATCAAAATCATTAAAATCAGGTTAGCTCAGACGTCAGGAAGAGCTTTATTCAGAGGGTGGGGAGGGGCTGGGATGGAATTCCCAGAGAAGCTGTGGCTGCCCCTGGATCCCTGGGAGTGTCCGAGGCCAGGTTGGACATTGGGCATCCTGGGACAGTGGGAGGTGTCCCTGCCCATGGCAGGGGTGGCACTGGGCGAGCTTTCAATTCTTTTCCAAACTTTTCTATGATTCCATGAAATTCCTTTCCAGCCAGTTTTTCAGCCCTGTTTCAGTGCAATTCCGCCATTCCGATGCAATTCCACCACTGGAAAGTCAAATAGGAGCCACCCAGGTACCTCTTGCTACTCAAAGGCTCTGCTGACAACCCCTGTGGAGTGTCTGGTTTAATCTGTACATTGACAATTCTGGGCTCTCCCAATTAATTTGGTAATTAATTCACGGAATTATTGGACATGTCCAGTTGGAAGGGATCCATCAAGGAGCTGGGAAGGGCGCGAGGAGGTCGTGTGTGCGTCACCTCCTCCAAACCATGTCAGGCAGCAACCTCGGGCTGAGGTGGTCTCGTGTCTTCAGGGTCTCCTCCTCTCCAATCCATAAGCTGTGGATGAGTAACTCCATCCAAGGTTTCCACTTCAGGCAGGGAAAAGGGTGGGAAAGGAGGAATAAAAGCTCTGTGAGATGGTGGATCACAAAGCAGGGTGTGAAAGATGTCCCAAGCCAGGTTGGACGGGGCTTGGAGCAACCTGGGATGGTATCCAGGGGGTGGAACGGGATGGGATTTAAGGTCCCTTCCCAACAAACCATTCCATGATTCCGTGATTGAATTTAGCAGCCAGATTCCCTCATTCCTTGTGCGGTGTCCTATGCACTGGATCACACAGTTCCCACTGTTGACTCCTTGGAACAACCCGGTGGAGCCAACGGAGCCGTGCTCGGCGCCTTCCCTTCCCTCCAGGCATGAATCAGAGTCCAGCCCTTGGCTCCGGGGTGCATCCATGAGGATGAGCTCAGTTTCCACTCTCAGGCACTGACAGAGCCGAGCTGGGAAGGATTTGTGTCCCTGTGGCTGGGGACGGAGCGTGTCCTCCCACCAGGGAGCACCGCCGGGAGCCAGGATAGGGATGGACCCTTGGCAGAGCCGAGGAAATTCCGCTTTCCAGTAGCAAAAGGTCGGGACACAGCACGAATGTGGCTGATCCTGTCCCAGCAGGGGAAAGCTTTTTATGGAATGGGCCTCTCCTCCTTTTCTCGGGAGAAAAGCCCTTCGGAACACCCCAGTGGAAGGAGGCAGAAGTGGGAGATTCCGGACATTTTTCACCGAGCCTCTCCAGGGAATCCTATGGAAGCAGGGAGCTGGTTCCAGCCCCCTGCTGTCCCAAATCCCATCTCAGCAAGCTCGGGGTGACCTCTCGGTGACACTGGGCCCTCTCTCAAAGCCACAGGCCTAAAAAAGGAAGAGCTGCTGCTTCTCCTTCTTCCTCTCCGTCACCATGGAGCACCGAGCCAGGAATGCCAAACAACATCCTGGCCTTCCAAGAAAACCAGGCCCAGCCACCTTAGCAGGGAACAATAGGGAACGCTGAGGACACGGCCACAAGAGCTGGCTGTGGTTAACCTCGCTCCAACCCCAGGAAATTCCAGCAAACCCTAAAACAAATCCGACGGCCACGACTGTTTGCTCCCCAGGGAAGCTGGGAATAGAATCCAGAGCTCCCGGGAAGGGAGGAGGGGACGGGGGGTTGGCCACTGGTTGTTCTGCTGTGGTTCCGTGTGGGCTGAACTGGAGGTGAGGCTACGGAGTCACAGGCAGGGAAAAAGCTGGATTTTGGCACTGATTCGCTGCAGAAATCCAGAGCAGGAAAATGCTGCATTCCATGGATCCTGGTTGAGCTTGTTGGAGCTTCCTGAGTGAGGATGAGCTCACCTGGAGCCAAGGGTCACTGATTCCCAAGGTTTTTCCATGCCTGTTCCTTGGCATTTGGGTGACACTCAAGCAGGGCTATGGATTGAAGGCTCTGGATGGCAGCCTGAGGCTGGAGTGCTTGTGTGGAGTGTGATCCGTGAGGTGGGAAAAGAGGGAATGGATCCAAACGGAAAAAGAGGAGGTTTTGGTGGGATGTTGGGAAGGAATTGCTGGCTGGGAGGGTGGCGAGGGGCTGGGCTGGAATTGCCAGAGCAGCTGGGGCTGCCCCTGGATCCCTGGGAATGCCCAAGGCCAGGCTGGACACTGGGGCTTGGATCCACCTGGGACAGTGGGAGGTGTCCCTGCCCATGGAATGGGGTGGGAATGGGATGAGCTTTAAGATCCCTCCCAACCCAAACCATTCCACGATCCCACAATTCCATGTGCTTCAGGCCAGCGATGATATCTCCCTGTGTGTCTCTTTACTCCAAATACAGAATCATGGCTTTATTAAGGTTGGAAAAGTCCTCTGAGATCATCAAGTCCAACCATCAACCACCACCGTGGTCACCACTAACCGAGAGCCACATCCCCACATTTTTTGAACACTTCCAGACATGGTGAGTCCACCACTTCCCTGCAATTGTTCCAATGCTGGAAAACCCTTTCTGTTGGAAAAAAAAAAAAAAAAAATTCCCAATATCCAACCTAAACCTCCCCAACACAACTTGGGAGCGTTTGCTCTCATCCTGTCACTCGTTCCTGGGAGAAGAGGCTGGATCCTTAGGGATATTGGATGACACCTGGAGTGCTGGGAGCAGGGATCAGTACAGGAAAAAGAAGGATCTAGGCTGGAGTCGATATCCAAAGGTGATGGAAGGATCCATCCACGTCCAAGGAACTCCTGGGTGTGGCATTCAGTGCCCTGGGTTGGTGCCAAGCAGGGGATCGGTCACATCTTGGTGACCTCAGAGGGCTTTCCCAACCTGAAAAATTCCTTGATCTCCATAAATTTCCAAGCCTTTGGGATCCTGCTACCCAGGGACCTCCGGGGATTTTTTGTGGAGAAGGGTCCAGTTGCATTATTGATTTTATAGATGATTTCTGCTGGTTTTGTTGATTCTTCTTTGATTGATAACAAAAGGAGGAGGCAGCAGGAATCACCTTTGCAGTGCAGGGATTTGGGAATGACCTCAGTGGGACCATAAAATCCACCTGGCTGGAGCAACTCAGAGCTCGAGGCACTTCCAGCTCCTTGGATTAGGTTAAGTGTAGCCAGCTCAGCTGCTTTACTGGGAAAACTGGAATTTTAAGGAGCCTGGATGCAGGGAAAGAAGGGAGTGGCCAAGGGGTGATTCCTTAAAGAGAAGAGGATGTTTTTTCCCTCCTGGCCACTGCCACCAAGCCACGCCTGCTGCCACTGCCTGGTGACAATGGTCCAGCCCTGTTATCCCAAGGAATTGCCGAGGGAATAACAACTTCTCCTCCTCACAAACTGAATTGCACAAAGCAAATCCCTCTGGATCAGGAGACGCGGAACAGGACGAGCAGGTCCAAGCTGGATTTCGCTGAGCTTTTGGCTTCCAGGTGTCCCTTCCTCACAGGTAAAGCTCCAACCCAGCATAGGTGAGCCTGTCTCATTAGCAGCTGCTAATTAAGGCAGACCTCAGGTGCAATTAATTAACGTGGGGGATGAGCAGCCTTGTTTTTAAAAGGATTTATTAAGAAAGAATAAATTTATTTGCAGATGTGCGGGGTTTTTTTAATCCAGGAGAGCTGAGTCAGGGATGGGGTGACGGCAGCAGCGGATGAAGGTGAGGATGGAGATTTTTGTGCTGTGTGAGGGTTTTTTTTTTTTCCCACGTCAAGGATTAAAAAGTTGAGTAAATTGTTTTGAATTTGCCTTTGAGAAAGTTGGAATTTCTGCTGCAAGGTAAAAACACAAAGGAAAACACCTGGAAGTTTGGATTTTCAGAAGTTTTGGGCTCTGCTCCCTTTTATTCCTTGTCAAAGAAGATTGAAATAGTCCTGGAACTCCTTTTTTTTTTGGTGTTTCTCTGGAAAATACTGATTAAAACAAGGAGTTCTTTGTGGAGTTCCTGCTGGTGAATCAGGAGGGGCCTGCTCCAGGATGGAGCTGGTTCTTAGGCTCAGATTAGCAGAGCTCGGCTTAGAGGTCATCAGGGCTCAGCTTCCCTGTGTGATTCACGAAGAGGGTTCCGAGCGCCTCTTATCTCGTGTGAGCTCCAATCGCCGCCCTGTTTGTCCTTCCTGCCCTTCCACGTTGATGAAAAACTTCCAAGGGCTGGATAATGGTGGGATAATGGGATCCTGGAGCCAGGGCCCAGGCAAACATTTCCTGCTGAACTCAGCTTTGCCAATAATTCCGCTTGGCTTGGGGCTTTCTCCCGCGTTAATCTCCGCTCTGAATCATCCCGGGCAGGAACTCCCTGATGTTTGGGATCTCCAAGGAGGTGGCCAGGGCTAATCTGGGAGTGAGGTAAAGTTCAGCTTTGTGAGTCACCCATTGTTCCCGAGGTCAGGATTAAGCCTGGCAGATGTCACTCGCCCGGAGGTCCCTCGGGAGGTGACTCAGGGCTTCTTGTCTAAGCCCCACTTCAAAGGCAGCTTGGGACCAGACACCACCAAACACCAAATGTGCAGCTGAAGCAAAACCAACTTCAGGGAGATTTTAGGATAAGCCGCAGCTTTGCAGCCTTCAGAATCCATTTAGGAAAAGTTTGGGCTCCTTCTTGCGTCCCCTGACCTCGGTCAGTGTTGGAAAGGGGCTTTTTCTGCCCCACTTGGATGTTGGGTGACCCAAAATTCAACATAATCATGGCCTGATCACCACCACATAAAATTGTTGTTGTTGTTGTGATAAAGAAGGGATTTGAGCTCCTTGGAGATTTCCTGGGAAGCTTGGAAAAGATGGAAACATAAAATCATGGAATGGTTTGGGTTGGGAGCCTTAAATCTCATCTCATTCCCACCCCATCCACTAAAAACCTCCCACTATCCCAGGTGGATCCAAGCCCCAGTGTCCAGCCTGGCCTTGGGCATTCCCAGGGATCCAGGGGCAGCCCCAGCTGCTCTGGCAATTCCAGCCCAAGCAATTCCTTCCCAACATCCCAGCCCAAGCTCCCCTTTCCCACTGGGAAGCCATTCCCTGCCTCCTGGCCCAACAGCCCTTGGCCCAGTCCCTCTGCAGCTCTCCTGGAGCCCCTTTAGGCCCTGCAAGGGGCTCGCAGCTCTCCCTGGCTCCTTCCCTTCTCCAGGGCAACATTCCCAGCTCTCCCAGCCTGATCCAGAGCAGAGGGGCTCCAGAATCCTGGAATATTTGGGTGAGAAGGGACTTCAGGGATCATCTTGCTTCACCCCATCCATGGTCAGGGACACCTCCCACTATCCCAGGTGGGTCCAAGCCCTGTCCAGCCTGCCCTTGGACAGTCCCAGGGATCCAGGGGCAGCCACAGCTTCTCTGGATTTATCAAATCTGCTCTCAACTTGTGGATCGAGACCACAGATACGGCTTGGCCTCAGGACCTGAGGGCTTTAATTTATTTCCTGCCACCACACACAGGCACATCCATGGGCAAAACTTCCCAGGAACCCTGTGGCTCCTCCTGTGGTGCCAGGACAAACAGTGGCAGGAGGTGACAAAGTGCAGCGGCACGTGCGGCGCAGGGAAGGGCTCCGGGAGCTGCCTCTTGACTCATTCCCGGTGCCACGAGCCCTCGGCAGGGTCAAAAGTTGAAGGGTTTTCCTCTTTTGTTCGCCACCTCTGTGGCCCTGGTGGGAGCAGGGTTTTCGGGAATCTGGGAATCCTCCCTGGAGCTGCTGGCGCTGCGGAAGCCGGGCTGCTTTGTTGTGCCTCCCGACTAAACCAACACAGCTGACATCGATCCCTGCACGGTTCAGCAGCTCTGAAAGGCAGCAGGAGGCTGGGCCTTAATCCCTTGAGCCTTTCATCCCTTGGAAAAGCCAGATATTTTTCCTCTTGTCACGGCTGGAGCGAGCCGGAGGTTCCTCCTTGCCAGGGTGCAGTGCCACAGCTCCAAAAGTCACAGCCGGGGGCTGTGTCTGTCCTGCTGCTGGAGGGACACCGGAGCTGCCCCTTCCCTCTGGGGGCTTGGATTGAGGAGCAGAGCGGGATCTGTTATCCTGGTTCCATGCTGAACAATCCCTGTTGGATCCCTGCAGCATTTTCCCTCAAAATCCAGCAAGAATTTTACCCCTCCTGGTTGAGCTCCCATGGATTTAGGGGTGTGAGGCCTTTTAAGCTGCAGTTTCCAGACTGGGAAGCAGGAAAATTCTTGGAAGTCTGCAGAGGCCAAGGAGCCTGAATCTGTTATCCTGGTGTTGAACAATCCCTGTTGGATCCCTGCAGCATTTTCCCTGAAAATCCAGCAAAAATTTTACCCCTCCTGGTTGAGCTCCCATGGATTTAGGGGTGTGAGGCCTTTTTAGGCCACTGTTCCTGGGTTAGGAAGCAGGAAAATTCTTGGAAGTCTGCAGAGACCAAGGAGCCTGGATCTGTTATCCTGGTGTTGAACAATCCTTGTTGGATCCCTGCAGCATTTTCCCTGAAAATCCAGCTAAAATCTCCTGGTTGAGCCCCGCCCAACCCTGCATGGATTTAGAGGTGTGAGGCCTTCTAGGCTGCAGTTCCTGGACTGGGAAGGAGGAAAATTCTTGGAAGTCTGCAGAGGCTGAGGAGTTTTGCATGAAGGAATCATCTCCGACTTTGGCATGAAGTTGGAAAACACTGGATTGCTCCTCAGGGCTTTCCCAGAGTGTCCTCAGGTGGGACCTGGAACAGGATTTGCTGGTTCTGCCTTGTCCATCCTCCAGCAGGGAACAAACATCAGCTGAACTTTTCCATGGAAAGAGGAATCCACAGGCACAGGATGGGCTCAACCTGCCCCTGGCAGATCCTCCACCCTCACATGCGGCTGCTGTCATCCAGGGACATGGAATTACCCAGGATAACCAGAGTTTGTCCTCATTTTTAATCCGTTTTATCCTATCCCAGTCCTGGCTGTGACTCCAAGCAGCTCAGCCTCACTTTGCTGGAGAGAGGTGGGAATTTTGGTGGCCGCTCTTTTCTTCGGAAACCCTTGGAAGTTGGACTGAAGATGCCATGAATCCCCTGAAAAGACACTTCCCATCCCAAGCTTTTCTCGACCTTTTCCGGACTTCCCGAATTATTCTGAAAACACGGGATGCCAGCACTTCACATTCCCAGCCTTTCCTGGCGCTGCGTGTGCAGAACCGTTGGGATGGAGCTCCCAGGTGAAGGAATCCCAATTCCTTGTCACAACAGCTGGGCTTGAGTTGGTTTTGACCCGAATGAATTTAATTAATTAATTAATGAAAAGCTTCAGACCAGGATTAAATGAGGGGGTTCATTCCCAACTTAAATATGGACAACCCCAAAGTTGGCATGGACAGAAATTCCAGCAGAAGCCACCAGCTCTGGGAATTTTGTGCTGCTTCTTGAGGGAAATGTTGCCTTTCCCCTTTCCCTTCTTTTTTCCCTTTCATCTCCCGCTCCCTCCCAGTGTCTCCCAGTGCTCAGAATTTTGGGAATTGTGCTGCTGACTTCGGTTTCTTCCCTGCATTTCTCTTTTCCAGCCCCAATGAGGAGCTGGATTTTGGAGGTGTCTTCTTGGCTCTTTTCCTGCCAGCTGCCAAAATTCCCGTCTGGAGCCACATTTTAGGGAGAAAGGAATACTTTTTAAAAGCAGCCTATGGAAACTCCGGGTTAATTGTATTTACTCCTAAAATTAATGGACTCCTTCCATTTTTGGATGATTCCTGCCCTGCCGGTGAATATTCCACATTCCTTAAACCCTGAACAAGGAGCTTCAATGATTTTATGGTTGGGAAAATTCTTCTTTTCTTCTTTCTGTGTTTTTTTCCCTTTTTTTTTTAATGGAGGGTGAGGAGGAAGCTGGAGATCCTCGAGAGGTTTCTGTGAAACCGCCCCCGTCACTTCACATTCCTGGCATTTTTCCTTGGAATTGTGTCCAGGTAACGTCACCCACTTGAGAGATGGATTTGAAGTGCCCTGAAAGGGATCGGTTTTCCCTCTGAAAGTACTCCTGGAATAACCACATGCATTATCCTGGGGAAATATGGAGTTGTGCTCCTGGGATGCTGCACAGCAACAATTCCCAATCCTTCTCTGGGCTGCTCCTCACTCCAAGAATTTCACCCACTTCCTCTCTTTTCCCTTTGTCTCCTGACTGTTCAGATCCCAAGTTTTCTGATGCTCCCGGGATATTTCCCTGAGCCATGGGATATTCTTTTCCAGAGCAATAAATGGCATCAACAATACCCAAGGATTTGATCAGTATCTGGAATTTGGATACTTTGAAAATGGATCTAAAATCTCCCCTATCATTCACGCTCAGAATCTTCTCTTTTTCCGTTACTTAGAGGCTTCTGCTTGGAATTCATGGATCACAATGCTAGATCCTCAAAATCCTATAAATTCTGTGCCTGGACCCAAAATGGGGGAGATTCCTTCACGGCAGCTGGTGGACATGACCCTGGAATTCTTGAGGAATTCTTGGAAATGAGGAAGGGAAAACTCGAATCAACCTGAAGTCTGATCAAGGTTCCCAGGATTTTGGTTCCATCTGAAACAAAATTTTTGGGTTTCTTTTGGATTCCTGGAGTAAAGGAAAAGCAGACTCGGGATCGGGTAATCAGGAAAAGGTGGCTGCTTCCGCTTCCATGCTGTGGCTGGATAACCAAGGAACTCTTCTGTGCTTTTGGGGGAAAAAAAAGGAATTTTTTCCATAAATCCCAAGAAATTAGGTGATCCCAGAAAATGCAGCTGGCCCAGTTTTGACAGGACTTCCTAATTAATGGATTGTTCGTGGAAAAATTGGGAGGCAGATCCCACTTTTTCATCAGGAAGAGAAGGAGGAGTCAGTGCAATAACAGTCATCTCACATCCAGCCTTTTTTAGGGATATGGAAAACTGGACCAGGAACACCTATCCCAGTATTCCAGTACTTTAAGGGAGCTTAGAAAAAGGAGGGAGAGGGCCAGGAGGCAGAGAATGGCTTCCCAGTGGGAAAGGGGAGCTTGGGCTGGGATGTTGGGAAGGAATTGCTGGCTGGGAGGGTGGGGAGGGGCTGGGCTGGAATTGCCAGAGCAGCTGGGGCTGCCCCTGGATCCCTGGGAATGCCCAAGGCCAGGCTGGACACTGGGGCTTGGATCCAGCTGGGATAGTGGGAGAGAAAACCCACTGGAATTTCAGATTCCCAAACCTGCCAGGGGTCAGGATGCGTTTGGACACTCCCCAGCACAGGGGGGATTCTTGGATCTGTCCTGGTGCAGGACTTGGAGTTGGGCTTGGATCCTCGTGGGTCGCTTCCGACTCAGGATATCCTACAATTCCATGGATTTTGTGCTTACCACTCCTCACAAAGGGCATCTCCCTGGTTGGGATGGGGAATTTATCCGGTGGGATCAGCTGGGAGGGATGTGGGGACACTGGGAATGTCCCCCCTGCACGGAGCCAAGCCGGAGTGCGAACCCAGCGTGGCAAAATTGGGATGGGGAGGAATTTTGTTGGGACTTGTCAAGGCAGAACTGGGATCTCATCCCAAACTCCTCGTGCCAGAATCCACCCTAAACAAGTTGGGGAGAAAAAACGGGATCCTGCCTTCTTTGTATCCCTATTCCCTGTGGATGAGAGAGGAGGTGGATCACACAGGAGGTTTCCTGAAATATTCCTGAAATATTCCGGGAGAAAAGCTTGGGAAAGGCATGAAAAGGTCAAAGTTCAAGTGCTGCCTCACCTGAGGAGCTTCCTGCCAAATCCAGGGCTGTGCCAGAGTCATGGATGGAAGGATTTGGCTCCGGTTACTCACGAAAGGCGGGGAAAGGGGGAGGAGACGAGGAAGGAAAGGAACAGGGAATAAACCCGCGCTGGCAAATATCCCTGGAATGCGCTGCCAGGTGCCTGACTCGTTCTCCTGGTTGGGTTTAGGCTCCAGAGGCCTCTGCTCCTGGGATTTCAGTGGGAGTCGGTGTCCATGGGGTGTTTTTGTGGCACTGGGACAAACTGTCCCTTTGTCACCCACTCCAGTCTTCCCCCCCACCAACAAACTTCGCTCTTCATCCCAAGATTTTCCCTTCTCTGCTCCAGGAGCCCTTCAGGAGTTGCTCCAGCAGTGATGGGGACTCAGGGCAGGCTCCAACTTTCTCCCAGTTCCTGCTTTTCTCAGCCAGGGGTGTTTGAGGTGAGCACCGAATTTGGGATGAATTAAGTTCCTATCCCAGATTTTGGGTTGGGGTCACCTCTGGTGGCCTTGAGATGGGGGAGGTGACACCCGGCACAGGTTGGTTGTCTCTGGCGTCGCTCCCGCATTGGGAATGGGCAGCATTTATCATTCCCAAGGGCTTTCCCGTGTGGAACGTGCCTGTGTGGAGAGGTTTCATCTCTGACCTGGCTGGGTGTGACCAGAGACCCTTCCAGACCCCTCGGTGACATTCCCAGCCCAGCCAGAGGGTTGAGACCCCAGGAAAAGGTGGAATCAGGACTGGTGAGCAGGATTGGGTATCAGGAATTGATGGTGCCTCCGGAGGAGGTTCCAAAGAGGGAACGGATTCCAGGAGCTGCTGGAGACAGCCCAGGATGGAGCTGCAGATCCATCCCCTGCTCCCAAAATCCTCTGTGAACTCCAGGCCTGTGCCTCAGGATGGCTCCACAGGCTCTCCCACGAGGAGATCTTTCCCTGTTTCTTACCTCTGGCTGCCAGGGAAACATTGGTGCTGAATTCCAGGAGCATCAATCCCATCCCAGGAACTCCAGAATCTCTCGCTGCGGTTCCTTGCCAGTTGCCCAGCTCCAGGCCCAGAACTCAGCTGGGTATTTCCTGAAGGATTCTCGGAGAATTCCTCATGGAATAAGGACAAACACCCCAAGACCTGATTGATGGGGTTGGGATCTGTCCCTGCCCTTCACCACTGGAAAGGAATTGTGGAATTTTTGGGAACTGGTGGTGGTTTTGCATGTGGCCAAAACGTCTCTGGTGGTGGCCAGAATTCCTGAATATCCAAAATGGGATCCAGTTTCCTTCAGCAAACTGCCAACAGGGCAAAGAGAAGCACAGAGGACACAATTCCTGGTTTATATCCAGGTGCGTTTTCTTTCCCTCTCCTTCCAGCACGGAGCCAAGCAGGAAAAAGCCATAAAACTCCATCAAGGGCTGCTAATTTTAGGGATGGCACTTCTGGCTTAGGGAATCCCCAGGCAGGAGACAGCTGGGAATGTTTTGGGATGGAATCTCAGCATGGATCTTGTTTAGCCTGGAGAAGGGAAGGAGCCAGGGAGAGCTGCGAGCCCCTTGCAGGGCCTAAAGGGGCTCCAGGAGAGCTGCAGAGGGACTGGGGCCAAGGGCTGGAGGGCCAGGAGGCAGGGAATGGCTTCCCAGTGGGAAAGGGGAGCTTGGGCTGGGATGTTGGGAAGGAATTCTAATGGACGTCAAGGAGCCTGGAGAACTGTCCCGAGATGATTCCTCCAGCATCAGCTCAGCTGCTCTCTGCTCCCAGTGGATTTTCATTTCCAGGGATATCTCCTTCCCAGAGCTCTGTTCTTGGAGTGCCAAGCCAGGCTCCTTCCTGTTCCTTCCCACCTCTTCCCAGGTTTCTCTTGTTCCCAGGCTCCCGAGTAGCCCAAATCAACATCTCCATAGCTCAGAAGTTCTTCCTTTTCCTTGCTCCAGGTCATGGAGCGGCTTTTCCTGAACTGGGTCTTCTGGCCCTGGATCCAGCCTTTCCTTGGGAATGCTGGGCCAGTGGGATCATGTCAGCAGTTCTTCCTGGAGCTGTGCAAATCCCTGATTTCTTGGGGTTGGGCCACAACGTTCACTGGGAAATGGGATCATCTTTAAGCTCAGTCTGCTTAAACTCAAGTCCAGCCCCAAAATCCTGTTTCAAGCAGAGGCATTGGAGTGAAAAACTGGGAAAAAATAAAAACAAACCCCGATTCCCTAAAATATTTTCAGGCTTTGGATGGAAAATATTCCCTGAGTTTGCAAATATTTTTGGTGGCCCCAAAACCCGGAATTTTCTATGTTTTTTCCCCTCAGTGAATGAATTATTCATCCCAAAATCTCCTGTGCTGTGTCAGGCTCCAGCTCCCGGTGCTGACCCGAGCCAGGGGTTCTGTCCAGCTCCTCCTCCTGTGCAGACACCGTTTATCCCAGGAAAGCTGGAAATGCTTGGAATACTCTCCCACCTCGGCCATGTTTGAACCCAATCCCTGAATATTTTGGCTCCCGATATTTGCTAAAGGAATAACTGGAATATCCAGAGCTTCTCTTGTGGTTTTCTTCCGCGGCAGCGCGAGTTTCCTCTCCTTTCGCCTGAGCTGCCTCTGGAAACCCCGGAATGATCCTGGATCTCTTCCTAACTGCTTAGGAATGTTGATGTAGGAAAGGCCGGAGCTTTCGAGGCAGATCCTAAACCTTGAGGTTTTTTTCCTGATCTTTTCGACTCGGATTGATTCCCCGTTTGGCCTCGGGATGACTCCCAGGTTTGTTACGTCTGTCTGGGCCATGCTTGATTTTTTTAGGGATGAGGTCACGCATCCAAGGAATTCTGGGCTTTTCTATTTAGGAATTGCTTTAAACTTCAGGGCATGTTCTTTGCCGCAGAGGGTGCTGGATCTTTAAATCTCCTTTTTGGGGGGATTTTGGGGTTTTTATCAGTGAAGTGTCTTTAGTTTTTGGGAATTTAAATTCCCACCTGGTGACATTTGTGTGTTTACCTCGGAAAACATCTCACGGATGCTTTGGGAAGAGGTGGGAGGTCTGGAGATTGGAGCAGAAAGTCTTGGGATGGTTCACGGCCCCTCTGTGCTCGGAACTGGAAATTCCTTTGGAAAACCATTCCCCAAATGTGGAATCATGGAATGGTTTGCACTGGAAACTCCACCCTGGGGGTGTTTCTTTATCTCATTCCGTGACAGTCGCAGGAAGAATCCCCAATCCCACAGCAAGGAATAATCGGATTTATTTTCTTCAGCAAAACCTGACAAATTTGGAATACTTGGGTTTAAAATCCTCTGGCTCGAGATTTCTTTTCATTTTTAAATTGGTCACTCTTTTCCCTGCCCTTTATTCCATGTCTAAATATAATCCTTAACCCCTTCAACCCCTGCAGATTATTCCGGGATATGTCAGGAATACCCCGATGAAGATAAACATTCCCAAAATTTTCGTATTTCCAAGAAAAAACTAAAAAAATTAATCTTAAAATCTCCCAAAATGGAGAGAAAAAGAAATCCGTGACTTCTCCTTGGAAAATCCCTTTCGCTGTTCCCTCCAATATTGGGAGCACCAAAAAAAATCCCACCCCTCATCCCAATCTGTAAATCAGAGGGAGTCAACTCTATTTTGGGTGGAAATTGGATTTTTCTACGGAAAACCTTGGATTTAGCAAAAAAAAAAAAAAATCCTCTCAAAACCACGGCCCTGGTTTTCCTCGGGCTCCTTTTTATCCTTGGAGCGAGGCTTTGGAGCAAGGTTATCTTTCCTTTGGAAGGAGGAGAGGGATTCCAGGAATTCCTGATTTTGGAGCACTGGCAGATGTAACCTGGGATGAACTTCCCAAGTGCTGGATGAGGTAGAAAAAAGTCTGGATTCTGGTGTTTAAAATTTAACAATAAAAAGGGGAAAATGAGGGGTTTTTTAAAGCTTTCCCAGTCCCAGATCCATGATTTCACATATAGGAAGGGAAGGAAACCTGGGAATTCCTACTTAGGTTAAATTTTGAGGAGAGAATTATCTAAAAAATGGAAAAATTAGGGTTTTTTTAAAGTTTTCCCAGTCCTAGATCCATGATTTTACATAAAGGAAGGGAATGAAACCTGGGAATTCCTACTTAGGTTAAATTTTGAGGAGAAAACTAAAAAAGAGGAAAAATTTCCAGCTCTTTTCTCCTGAATCCCAGAAAATTCTGCTGCTTTGGGTGCCCAAATTGCAGCTCAAACATCTGTTCCTTATGGATGGGACGGAGGCTGATTTTCCCTCATGGAAGTGGAACAAGAGGAGTTGGTGTCCCTCCCTCAGCCCCTCCTGGCACCATTCCCCAGAAAGCCCCAGCCCGAATCCCACGTTTGTAACTTATCCCTTCCCAAGCTATTTTGGGAGCTAACGTTATTAGCGTCGGGATAATTAGAGGCATTCCAGCTCCGGAATGGATTCCATTCCGGGAGACAGGAGTTTGCTTAGCCCTGGGCTTCGGGCAGCTAAAGTTTCCCGAGTGGAATGGGAGATGAGGATCCCGAACTTCCTTGGGGTGCGGAATTCCATTTGTGTTCCAAAGCCTTGTCTATCCCAATTTCCCTTCGGGATTTCCATCGTTTCCAGCGCTTTGTTGCCCATGGTAGCCTTTCCACGTGACCAGATTCCCCAAGGATGCTGGAGAGTTTGGAATCCGTCACGGGAATGGGAGGAACAGCGAGATCCCGGAGCCAAAAGGAATTTGGGGTGAGGAAACAGGAGCTGCTCCCTCCAAACCTTTGGAGTGTGGAACTGGGATGGGCTGATGGGATTATTCAGGATTGGTTTTCCCAGGAAAAGCTTCCCTCAGGTTTGGGATCAGCCCTCTGGGGGTGCTGAGCTCCCCTCTCCTGGTGAGGCCAGCACTGAAGGATTGGGGTCGGGATTGGGATCAGGGCTCTGGGGGTGCTGAGTTTCCCTCAGCACTGAAGGATTGGGATCAGGATTGGGATTGGGATTGGGATCAGGGCTCTAGGGGTGCTCAGTTTCCCTCAGCACTGAAGGATTGGGATCGGGATTGGGACTGGGGCTCTGGGGATGCTGAGTTCCCCTCAGCACTGAGGGGCTGGAACTGGGATCAGGCTCTGGCAGTGCTGAATTCCCTTCTTGTGAAGGCAGAACTGAAGGAATGGGATTGGGATGGGGGCTCTGGGGGTGCTGAATTCCCTTTAGCACTGAAGGATTGGGATCGGGATTGGGATCAGGGCTCTGGGGCTACTGAATTCCCCTCTCCTTGTGAGGCCAACGCTGCAGGAGTGGGATTGGCATTAGGATTGGGATCCCTCCGGAGCTGGGCGCTCCGCAGGGCTGCTCCCAGCCCTTCTCCCAGCTGGATCCGCTTCACCAGCTCGGAGGGGGAGACTTTGTTTTCCTCCCAGCTCCCGGAGCTGCCAACCAGGAGGGAAAATCAGGAGGAGAATGGGAGGGGGGAAAAGCCAGGTGGGGGGGAGCTCTTCCCTAACCAATTCCACCTGTTCCCTGCTCCCAGACTCACTCCAATTTCTGCCCAGCTGGATTTTTACTTTCCACTCTGCCTCAGAGGCTCCTCGAAGAATTAAATTCCTTTCCCAGCCTCCTCCTTGCAGCGGGAGAAGCTGATTAGTGGCTGCCCCTATTTAATTTTCCTATCTGGACTAATTATTCCTCTTGATGGTCCATTTATCGGGCTCGTTTCCCTTCTTGTTTTGCTCCAGGATGCTTTTCCAAGGAAGGGAGGAAGGGTAAATAAAAACCAGACAGGCCAAGGAGATGCAATTCCATTCTCGTTGTTCCTTATTTAAATGGATTCCGAATTCTCAGGCCATCCCTTTCCAAAAGGAGCCAATTTGCCCTAAATTTCAGTGGGATTTTATCCCTTTTTCTTTGGTCATTCCCTGCGTTTTTACATAGGTGGGACTCGAGCGTTACCTGGCCTGAATTCCAGTGTTTTACTGGCTCTGCTGGAATGTGTGATCCCACGGATTTATCACGGGCCTGTTGCGTTCCCAAGGCCTCAAACTCACCAGATAAGAGCTCTGATAACAAAATAAGGTCCCTGTGGGGGAATTCCTACCTGGAGAGCAGGATGCTATCCAGGGATGGACAGGATGCTTTTCCCTCTCGCTTGCCAAGGTGCATCCAGGGATTGAACCACCCCAAAAGCTTCTTTTTTCCTTAAAAGTTTGGAACTTTATGGACACAAGTGCTCAAAGTGGGAAATTTTGCACCCAGGAATTGAGGGGTGGTCCTTGGATCGAGTTTAGCACCCTGGTCCTATTTGGGAAGAATCCATCTAAAAATGGGTTTGTCGCTTCCCAGGTGAGTCCAGCTCAGCAAAGCCGAGGTTTCCAGGTGTTTTCCTCTGTTGGGAGGAGCCAAACTCATGGAAAAGGCTGTGGAATGAAAGCCCTGCAAGCCCTTGGCTCCTCTGACCTGGAACAGGGATCCCAAAATTTCCTAAAGCAACAACCTTTTCCATTATCCATAACATCTTCCAATTTCGTGGCTCCTTGGAATCCCATTGGATTTTTTCATGGATCATCTGCACTGTGAACTCCCCATCCCTGGGAGTGTCCAAGGCCAGGCTGGACGGGGCTTGGAGCAGCCTGGGATCCAGCCCAGGATGCAAATCCTACAGCAACAGAGTTGGAATTCACACCAGTAAGTCCTTTGTCTCCAGGAATTTAAGGAATAAACCGGGAGGGCAGTTTGATCATTGATTACCCATGGAACAGGAACACAACCCGAATTTCAGGGAATCTCGGAGGACCTTCAGCTCTGGTGCAGATTTTTGGGAAAGTAGGAAAAACCTCTGATGTTCTTTCCTTGTGGTGTGAACAATATTCCTTTGGATTTCTTCCTTAGTCTATGGAAGTTTTGGAATCTGTAGAGCAGGAGTGTAAGACCAGGAGTGCTGCTCAGCTCGGAGAACCTAAAATTCCCAAAGGAACGGGTGGGAATGGTTTCCATCGGGATGTTTCTGGCTGGTGCTCGCAGCAGGAGCTCTTCATCCATGTGCCATGGTTGCTTCCCTGGAATCAGGGAAGAGTCCGGAATCGTGGATCCACATAACGGGAATTGGCCTGAACCTTCCTGATAAAAAGAGCCGACTTTTTGTTCAGCCATTAAAAAGGGGGGAAAAAAAATCCAAGGAGCTGTTTTGTTCCGGAAACTTCTGGGCACATTAAGCGAAACCAGATCCTGGAGGGTGGGGGGAGAGAGGGACACAGGAAAGCAATCAAATCCTACTGGAGGAATTCCTGCTTTCTGGAAGAACATAAACCAGGAGCAGAATGTAAACAACCCTCCATATGTCCCTTGTAAATCAGGAGCAACGGGAATGAATTCCCAGCAGGAACAGGACATTGGGAATGTTTGGCTGGGGAGTCCGTTTGAGGTTTGTTCTTCTTGATGGATTTAATTTGGAATTTATCCTTCTTTTCTCTCCTCTTCCTGCTCCCCCAGGATGAGCCATGAGCCGAACTCTCCGAAGCGGTGCCTGGAATAATTCCAATGGATTAATTAGGCAGGGCTGGAGGACTGGGAGTAACAAGGTCTGACAATGGTCCCTCCATCAGGAGATGGTTGGGAAAAGGCTGGATTTTCTTCCTGGGTCCATCAGCCACCTGTGCTGGTCGGTGTTTGAGCTGGGAAGGTCATTCCTGGTTTATTTACATTCCAAGGAGCAGCACGTGTTGGTGATCCCTCTTTAAAGTCTCTTGGGAATACGTTTTTGCAGCTGGAAAATGACTTTAAAAGTCATTTCCAAGCGACTCCATTTATCCTTGAGAAAAGCTCCTTTTCCTCCAAATCCTTTTTCTAACCAAGGGGGGGAAAATATGGGCACGGGACTTAATGGGATTGGGTTAGAAAGGACCTTGGAGATATCTCATTCCGGCCCTTTCCATGGGCAGGGAATCTTCCACTAGCCCAGGTTGCTCCAAGCCACATCCAACCTGGCCTGGGACATTTCCAGGGATGGGCAACCTGTGCCAGGTTGGTTGAAGTCTGATGGAATAATCCATGGATTTCGTGGTGCAAAGAGGATTCCAAGGGACAGAAGAGGCCAAGTTTGATGCCCTTTTCCAAACCACCCAATTTACTGTCACAGGGAGCCTGGATAGGAGCTTGGAGCTGAGTCCTGGGAATCAGGATGGGCTTGGCTCCCAGGTGGGTCTATCCAAGATCCAGCTTCTACCCTACAAACCATTTTATGCTTTTTCCTAAGGATGAGAAATGGGAAATCTCCAGGAAAAACTTCCACCATTTTTCTCCTTTCCTTCTGTACGTTTTCATGTTGTGAGATCCCAGATAGCCCTGGTTATTCCAGGATATTCCTTGATCTGGGAGCACAGCTGGGCTTGGATCTCTGATTAAGATGCAAATTAATAATTTGGATTCTTTTAAAGCCGACAAAGGGCAAACTGAACTTAAAACATGTCCTAAAGATAGAGGCTGAAGGAGAAAATCCCTTTTTTCCATGTTCAAAGGAACAAAGGCCTCTCCTGGCTTGCTCTTTTTGGGAAATGGGGGATCCAAGGGACAAATCCACCCTCTGGAACATTTCGGGACTTCACCTCATCCCCATTCCAAAGCCACCTCCAGGAGAGTTTAGGGAAGGAGGCTCGTTTCCATAATCCCATCTCTCCCCCTAAAATCCAGGCATTTGTAGTAATTCATTAAAATTGGGATTAGCACCGACCCTTTCCGGTATCAAGGAGCTGATTCCAGCCTGGAATCCGCCCCCACCTCTCCTGTTTGGCATCACTCCCTGCTCAAGGCGAGTCTTAAACTTCAAGCGGATTCGGAGAGACTTTCTGCAAGCCCTGCCTGCCCTTCTCACGCCAGCTCCGATCTCTGGTGTCAGCGACGGGAACGTGCCTGAGCCGAAAGGTTGGGTGGGAAGCAGGATCGGGAGGAGCTCCTCGGCTCCTGTGGAGCTTCAAAGGTCACTTTTCCCTCTTGGGCTGCCGGAGTGTGACAGGCTGTGGGTGAAATCCGAGAGAAGCCTCCTGCTGCTCTGGACGAGAGGTTTGAACAGCAGGGATGAAGGAAATCGGGATTCTCCTTGCTCATCACAAAGTTGGGGATTGCTCCAGAGCCTATGGAAGCAGCTTTGGTCTTGTCCATGATGTGAGACTGAGCTGACCCGGAAGAATTTGGGAGGTGTGGATTTGCAGCCCGGCTGGGACCAGTGGGGTCCAGGGGAGGATTGCCCTAATCATGGAATTGTTGAGGTTGGAAAATCCTGCAGGATGGGCAAATCCAAGCTGTGCCCGATCCTCACCTTGGCACTGAGGGACACATCCAGGAATTCCTTGGACACCTCCAGGGATGGGAACGCCAAAGTTCCCTGGGCACTTCCAAGGCCTGAGCACCCTTTCCATGAGGAAATTCCTGCCGATGTCGATGCTGAGCCTCCCCTGGCAGAGCCTGAGGCTGTTCCCTCTTGTCCTGTTATTCCCTGGGAGCAGATCCCAAATCCCACCTGGCTCCAACCTTTCAGGGAGTTGTGCAGAGCCACAAAGTCCCTCTGGATCCTCCTTTTCTCCAGCCTGAGCCCCTTTCCAGCTCCCTCAGGAATTCTCCAGCCCCTTCCCAGCTCCGTTCCCTTCCCTGGACACGCTCCAGCCCCTCCATGTCTCGGGGGACCACCCAGGGCTGTGCAGGAGCTCTGGAAGGATCTCCTGGTTCCCTGTCCTGCACCACAGGAGCCAAGCCCGCAGTGTCCAAGCTTTTATCCACACCTGGAAGTGGGTGTGTCCTATGGAAATCCCCTCCAGCGGCACAGGAGGAATTCCAGTCCCTTGGAGAACTGTGGGAACAAGCCACGTGGGTTGTCCTGGGATCCTCCAGCCACCTGAGGAAGCAAAGCCCCAGCTCTGGGGTCACAACCCATCCCTGGGTGTGTCCCAACTCCAAACTGGGATTTCCCCTGAGCCAGGACACATCTCCAAGAGCCCGGAGCACCCCCTGGCTTTGCTGCTTGGGCAGGTCCCTCACAACATCCAGGTTTTCCAGAGCATGGATCAGCTCTGCTGTGGAGCTGATACCGCAAATCAGGGGCTGTGCTAATCCTGTCCCTGCTAAGCCAGGTCTGGAAAAGCCAGGAATTGCCGTTCGGAGATGGAGGAGCTGCCTGGATTGGGGCTAGCTGGAGGCTGGAGAGTGTCCAGGTGCTTCATCCTGGAATAAACCTTCCCAAGCTCCTCAGCAGCCTCGGGATCATGGGATCAGGACGGATCTGGACCTGAGCTGCACCGGGACAAATGGAGCTGTCCCGGGCTGGGTTTCATGGAAGTGACTTCCTCAGGGAGTCTCTTGTTTGTTCCTTCAAGGAGGCATCATCCCACAAGGAACATCCCATCCAGCACATTTAGGAGCTGATGGGATGATCCCATTGTTTGGTTTTCTTTCCTTAATTAAAACACACAAATTGCAGGCAAAAAAAAAAAAAAAAAGCAAAGAATCCAGAATCCATTTGTTTTATTTTATTCCTCTTGTTTCCTGGAACAATCTCCAGGGAAATAAAGGAAGCTCCAAAAAAAAGGAGGAACAATGTCCATGTGGAGGCTGCGGGTTCCCGTAAATGGACTTTGGAAGGAGAGGAAGGGAAAGAAAAAAGGGATTGAGCTCCTGATAAATGAGGGTCGGGATTGGGAAGGCCGGAGATGCGCGACGGGGAGCTCCCTGCTGGATCTGTTCTGTGGGAAGGGGAGGGAGGAAAAATGAGGATTTTGGAAGGTGCCTGTCCTCAGTTCATGGCCAAGGAACACGGGGAAGGGGAATGGATGAGGCCACATGGAAAGAGCCATGGAAAAGAAACCGGGAGCGTTACGGATGTGGAATTTGAAGGGTTCCACATGGTTTGGGATATCCTGCCCAATCCAGGGGTGTGGAGAGGAGGGAATTCTCGTTCTGGAAGTGGCAGGGGTCCTGGCTTGGGCTGGGAAGCAGAATCCTGCTCTGCCATCCCCTTCCCTGGAGAAGGCATCGCTCATCCCAGGTTTTTGGCAGAAAATTCCCAACCCGTCCCAGTCTCAGGGATGTGGCTGTGGCTCCCACCATTCCCTTGCAACATTCCATGGAGGGGAAATCAATTCAATGGCTCCGCTTCCCATTTCCGCTCTTCCCACCTCCGTACCCTCCCCTCATCCCTCTGCACATTCCCAAGGGCAGGAATGATCTGGGAGAGCTCCTCATTGCGTGGAACCCTCTGCTTGCCCCTTGTCCTGAGCGGCTGGGACAATTCCTTTGGATCTTTCCAAGGGAGTGAGTGGGTCTGGAATTCCTGGCCTGCAACTCCCAGCGTTTCCCTCCATGTGCTTGACCCCTTCTCCAGTAATTGCTCCCCTGGGATTTGGGAAGAGCCACCTGGAACAGCTGGAGGCTGGATGGGGCTTTAGGGATGCTCAGCCCTTTCCCACCTGAGCCCTGCCAGGACTGTCCACACCCCTCAACTATTTATTATTTATTATTTATTATTATTTATTATTTATTATTTATTATTTATTATTTATTATTTATTATTTTTCTTTTTTCTTTTTTATTTAATATTTATTAATTCTTATTAATTCTTATTTATAATTTGTATTTCAATTTTATTTTTATTTTAATTATTCTCAGTTTACATTATTTCTTATTTGTATTCTTATAATATTTATATTTTTATTCTTTGTTCTTTTATTCTTTATTCTTTATTTACCCCACGTTATTTCTTTTTCATTAATTAACTATTTTAATGATTCACCGACTATAAAATCATAAAATCATGGAATGATTTGGGTTGGAAGGGACCTTAAGGATCCTCTGCTTCCTTGGGCATGGAACCTTCCACTAAAAAAATCCAAGGAAAAAGCCCTAAAATCCAGATTAGCCAAAGGACCTGGGGGAAGTTTGGAAAGCGGGGCTGGGTTTGGGATGCCTAAAATTTGTTTTCACTCTTAACCTGTCGTGGAGCACCCAAAAATCTTCAACAAAATCCCTGATTTCTTTGGGAAAAAGAAATTGAGGAAACAAAGTAGTTCAGGACAATTTCTGATTCCAAAGTCCAATATTTGGAGAAAAATCCCTCCCTCTTTCTTGGCCTAATGAGGAATCCCAAAAATCCAATAGTTGGAGAAAAATCCCTCCCTCTCTCTTGGCCTAATGAGGAATCCCAAAAATCCAGTATTTGGAGAAAAATCCTTCCCTCTCTCTTGCCCTAATGAGGAATCCCAAAAATCCAATAGTTGGAGAAAAATCCCTCCCTCTCTCTTGCCCTAATGAGGAATCCCACAGCTGAGAAAAGCCATTTGGTCAAGGCTTGGTTTGGAAAAAACAGCAAATCCCAAAAAATCCATCGAAGTGTCGTTATCCATGAGCTCCTAACGAGCAGAAAATGAGCAGAACGAGCCGTTCTCATCACGCTGCAGGACTGGTCCCACATCCCGTTGCCTGAGGAAAATGGGGAAAGGAAGGATGAGGGGGATATGGGATGATCGGGATTGTTTCAGGAAGCAATGGGAGATGGCAGCTGGAGCAACGCTCCCGATCCAGCTGGGACAGAGAGGGAAGGATGCGGAGCAGAGAGAGGGAAAACAACCCCAAGCACCACCCCTGTTTTGTTTCCCATTATTGCTCTAATTCCAGGCTAATTGGAAACGGCCTGGATGTGTTTAGGAACACGAGGAACATCTGGATCTCATTGGAAGAGCTCTGCTTTTCCGAGTGGCGCCTTCCATCTTCATCCCAGGCCAAAGATTCCCACATCACGACTTGTCCTCTTTCTTTCTCTCCTTTTTTTTTTTGTTTTTTTTTCCCCTTCCTTTCCAGCAAATGGGAGGTTGAACTTTCGACTCCGTGGAAAACAGTTGGAGAGAAACCCTGAGAAATCCCGGGAGAGCCATTGAGCCTTTCTTCCCATTATCCCTCTTGATTCCCTGCAGCTTCTCGGTTCTTTCAATCCAGCCCAGAGCTGTTTCATGCTGGTGGCACGAAGGGGAAAATGGGAAGGGACAAGAGGAGGGGGAAAGAAATGGAAAAAAAAAAAATAGGGAAGAAGAGTTTGTAAGGTCAGATGTGGAGAAACAAAGACAATCCATGGAAAACTGTCCCTGAGCTGGGCCGGGAGCTGAGCTTTGCCAAAGGGATGGATCCACACAAATATTCCATGATTTTCTATTCCCATCCCAGCTCCTTTAGGAAGTTCTCCTGCAGGCCCACAGTTATCCGAGGTCATGGAAAGGGCTCTCCGTGGGGGTTTCTGCTGGGATTCCCAAGGATTTTCCTCCATCTCCCTGTGGCTGGGTTTCCTCATGTTCCAAAGGCAGGGCTGTCAGCTTTCTCCATCATCCAATGGAGCTGAGGAAGGTCCAGGGAAAACCAAGTCCTGGTCCCCCCAGGGCAGATGGTTGGGAATTCCCCTTGTTGGTGGAAGCCAAACAAAGCCATTTCTGGGATCAGGACACATTCCCAGATTCCTGCTTTCCTCCCTTTTCCTAAGGCCCATCTCCAGGAGTTCTGGCTTTCCCAAATGGAACAGCAAGGAAGGAGCCCCAGATCCAAGAATCTCCTTGCGGGCTAAGCCGAACGACAAATCCCGATTCTCCTCCTGGACCTGTGTCTCCAGTGCTCCTCTGGCTTTGGAAAGCTGCAGGAATGTCTCCCATTGGGAATTCTGTGGTCTCCGTGGCTCAGAGAGAGGAGACCATAAAGGGATTGTGGGAATCTTCCCCTCCTCAGCCAGGAGATGGGTGGAGAACTCCTAATTCCCCAGCCTTTGGAGAAGAGGGGCTTTTAGGAAGAGGGAGGAAATCTGGGAATGTGTCCTGATCCCAGAAATGGCTTTGTTTGGCTTCCACCAACAAGGGGAATTCCCAACCATCTGCCCAGGGGGGGACCAGGACTTGGTTTTCCCAAACCCATCCTCAGCTCCCTTGGATGACGGAGAAATCCAGTGGCTCTGCCTTTGGAGTGTGAAGAAACACAACCACGGGGAGATGGAGGAAAATCCTTGGGAATCCCGGCAGAAACCCCCACGGAGAGCCCTTTCCATGACCTTGGATAACTCTGGGCCTGCAGGAGAACTTCCTAAAGGAGCTGGGATGGGAATAGAAAAATCATGGAATCCTTGAGGTTGGAAAAGACCTCCAAGGTCACCAAGTCCAACCACCAGTCCATGTCCCCAAGTGCCACTTGCACTTGTCCCTCTCCAAAGGTTCTGTTGGAGATGGGAATCAGAAGAATTCCAACGCTGAGAAAAATAAAGGGAAAAGATAAAATTAAGGATCTGCTCCTCCAAAGTCACTCCAAAAGAAATCAAGTTAGATAAGAAAATCCAAGATTAGAAGATGTTGATGGAATTATCTTGGCATTAATCAATTCCATTTTAATAAAAATTGCATCTTTGGATTAATTTTTAATTAAAAGCCTTGAGGTTTTCCTTTCCCTTCCTAATTTTGCCTTTTTTAAAAAATAGAAATGCATTAAATAGTTTAATTTAAATAAAATTACAATAAATCCATTTTTATGTCATCCCATAGAATTTTAGATATATATTTTTCTTTCTATATTTTATATACTTTATAACATATATTATAGTATTTTATTATATTCATATAAATATGATGTATTTATAGAGGTACCCAATATTTTAGAAAGCTAAAAATTAATATAATAGTATATTATTAATGAAATTAATGGTAAATAGTCAAATAATATTATTAGTGCAATGAATAGCTTATTATAAGTTTAATAATTAAAGTTTCGGGGGAAATGAAAAAGGATTGGCTTAACTGGGCTTGGTTTGTCTTCCTTTTGCCTTGGAAAATGTTTATTCCTGGACAAATTCCTGCCTGGAACTGTGGAAGAAACACGTGAGTGATGGATGAACCATTTCCTCCGGGTGATTTTATATCGCAGGGAGCGCCGATCATTCCCAAACCATGGATTCAGGGAATCACTGAGGCTGGAAAAGGCCTCGTGATCCGCGGGTCCAACCGGGGCTGTGCGGAGATGGAAGCGGAGCAGAGATCCCACTTTTCCTCCTGCCAGGACTTCAACTTCTCCCAACGGCATTCCAGGGGAAAAGGGCCTTGCAGGAATCAGCTTTTCCCACCAGGCAAAGGATTCTCCTGGGTGTTCCTGCAGCGGGATCGGAACGGGAGCCAGAGCAGGGGGCCAGAAGGGGATGGAAGAAGCTGCAGCTCCTTATCCATCGGATTGATCCAAAGGGAAGGAGCTGAAGCAGCAGTGGGAGGATGATGCTCCACATTCCCATTTTCCCAGGAACCGCTCCTGTTTTCACTTGGAAGCAGAACAAACCCAACGCCTTTGGAAACCGCCAGGAATTTTTCTCGCCAAAAACAAGAGTTCAAGGAATTCCTGGGTTATTTTATGGGATTTTAATCATATTTTATTATATTTATGTTATTTCTCCCTGTGTTATGGAAGGTGCTCCTGGCATCCCATAATGCCCTGAAATCCTTCCAAAATCCTATTTTTATTTTCTTTTTCCCAAATCCTTGCGAGCAGCTGCTAGCAAGAATTCCTTCTCATCCCTCCTGGATCAAAGGAGCTCCTGTTTGTGTTGTAATTAAGGTGCTTCATTACTGATTAATTACAACACAAACAGGGCAGGCTTTGATCTCCAAAGGGAGATCGGAGATTTCCCTGGAATGGTTGGAAACGGCAAACAAAAGGAAATCAGGGAATACTTCCATGACTCAATCATGACAGCCTGAGTCACACTGCCTGATGAATCCATGGAAAATTATCAAAATTATTCCTCCAGAATTACAATAACACAAATAAAACAACGCCCCAGAAATCTAAAATACGATCCTGGTGTTTTTTCCTTATTTTTCTGAAATTCATCTCCCTCTGATTCTTTCCCTGGAATCTCCACACTTCCACGAGGAAACTCTGGAATTGTGGTGTGTCCAAAAAGTTCTGTTCTCAGTTAGGAACTCTTTTTCTAGAGGTTTTCCAAGCATCTTTTTTGGGGCTGCCTGCCCAAAAAATGGTGCTGAAAGTCAGATTTAAGGGCTTAAGTGCCCTAAGTCAGCTGCTCCCAGGAAAAATTCCAACTGTTTCCATCTTCCCGTTGTCACTTGATCCTGTCCCATAAATCATGGACCCCTCCGTTGGACACTATCATGGAATAAATCAGGGAAAAGGGAAGTGCTAAAGGCTCTTTTTTGCAATAAAAACAGGAAAAATGGTTAAATGAGTCCGAATATTTAAAATAATTTAAAAAGACATTGGAGCTGAGCCCAAAGTCCAGCCTAGGGAAAGAACTGGATGCAGAATGTTGGGATGAGTGGAATTCACTGGGGTGGGCAGCTCCTGGAGTATCCAAAGCCAAGGCAGGGCTGTCCCTGATCCATTAGGGACAATCCAGGACAAGTCCTGCCCTTAATACTGATAGCTCGGTTTACTGGGCTGGGCTTTTTAGGTCTCTCCTAAATCTTCCAGTGGCAGTTTCCCAGTGTTCCCATCCCGGTAGAATCCAGGAGTCAATCAATCCAGGAGCATCCTGGAGCTTCCTGGGAGCATCCAAGGTCATGGGATGGTCAGCGGCTGCTTCCCTTAGAATTATGGAATGGTTCAGGTGGGAAGGGACCTCAAAGATGACCCAGCTCCGCCCCCTGCCACGGGCAGGGACACCCTCTGGAATGTGTGGGATCCCAGAGTCCAGAAATCAGGATAAGGATGAGGGTGAGGCCCTGGCACGGATATTCCCAGAGAAGCTGTGGCTGGAAGTGCCCAAGGTCAGGTTGGACAGGGCTTGGAGCAACCTGGGATGGTGGAAGGTTGGATCCATTTAAGGTCCCTTCCAACTCAAACCATTCCATAATTCCATGATTATCTGACCATAAATTATCCCAGAAATTTCCAAGAGACCGGTGGATAAAATAGTTTTTACTGGAGACTTATTTTTCCTGGAGAAGCCGCCAAAACCAGGACGACCTTCAGTGTCTTCTGTGCCCTGGATTCTCCATGAGGAAATGACTCTGACCTTCGCTGGGAACGTGGGAGAACATTCCGGGCGAACCGGAATCCAGGTTTATCGGATGCCTTTAGTCCTCCACAGTGGCCTAAAGGCTGGACTGGATTGAACCCCTGCAGCATCTCCAGAAGGTTCTGGAGTGGCCCAGGAGCCTCACCCACCCGCCAGACTGAACCACCTCACGGGTTAACAAACTTCCTTCCTTCCCATTCCGCTCCAGATGCGATTCCGGCTCAGTGGAGCAACCAGTTGGCTCCTGGAGCTTCCACCCGGCTGGGACCTGTGTGCCAGGTTCTCTTCCAAAAATATCCCGGTGGCTCCTCTTCCTGGTGAACTGTCACCTACTCAGAGTTCACCACATTTTCTGGGAGGGCCTGGAGTCCTTCCGGTCGGGAGCGATTCCCACCCATCGGAGTCGCACTTTCGGCTTCGTTGCCTCAGTGCAGGTTGTGCAACTCCTTGGCAGAATTCCCAATCATTTGTAACTTGTTGTCTCCGTGTTTTGATAGGAAAAACAGCTCAAAGGCACTGTTAATAAATCCCTTCATCCCTGGCATTCCCTGTGTCCCGTGCTCCATCCACAATCGCCGGAGCAATCGTGGCCCTTTGGTCCCGTGATGATATCCCAGATCCAGAGACTGGGTGAAACCTGGGAGAAGAGGAACACTGACATTC